>NC_057391.1:43905685-44212460 GCF_019320065.1 Cervus canadensis
CCCAGCATCAGGGTCTTTTCCAATGAGTCAACTGTTCGCATGAGGTGGCCAAAATTAAGACACAGTAATACTCTACTAGAACTTGGCTATTTCAGTGGGTGGTATCTTGAAACCTTAGAAAATGTTATTCTGTGTACCACTATGGCATATAATAACACCCTCCCCCTCGTTAAAACTGGATGAGAGAGAAAGAAAAAAAAATGAAAGAAAATCTTTAGGCCCTCAACCCAGTTTCTATGAGGAAAATGTAACAATTGCCTAGAGAGGAAGATGCTGAGGGGTGAGCTAGGCTCATTCATTAGCTAAATGATACACTATTGCTCACTACCTGGCAGTCAATGACACAAATGTGAGCTGCAGCAAAATTAGAAATGGATTTGCGGTCAAAGACTGCACACTCAAGCAATCTTAATGTTAAAGATTCCATTAGTGCATCAAGTACTTTACATGAGTTTTTTTATTTTCCAGGTAACTATATCATCCAAACTGAGACTTTTTAAAAGAGAAGTGCTGTCTAATCTGCACAGTATTAAATACCTTTTTGAGGATGATGTCAATGTAGCCTGCAATCAGCTGGGATATTTGCTCTCCTTCAGTGGTCTGTACAGAGTAGTAGCTTTCCTGATACTCGCCAAAATCCTAGGGGGGAAAAACCCACATTAGAAGAACTACAGTCACATTACCAGTTTCAAAGGTGAGGGGTTCCAGTCTTGGAACAAGTTTTGGCGTAGATTCACTTGTTCTTGCTCATCTCCCCTAAATACAACTGAACACCCTAAAATGTATTCAACAAACAACGGAAGGGCTCTGAAAACTGGAAAGGTGTATTGACTGGTGACCTCAGTACTCGAGGGACCACAATCTGATGAGTTCCTGAGTTTTATTTTATATCCCACATTTCCAAGGCTGGGTGCTGGAGAGGCCTGAAACTTGGAAACTCCAACAGAAAGTTTATGAAAGTCTGTTCTCTCTTGCCAAGGGACCAGGAGATGGGAAGCTCAACAAAGACCTAATTGGGAGCTTCAAGCAGCTTCACAACTGAGTTGCTCATGGGCAGCTGCAAAGTGATGAAAGCTTGGCCATCCTAGGCCCTTCTCCACAACCCAGGCAGGCAGGTGGTCTGATCACTGTGCAGCAGTGGCCACAGTGAAGCCCTTTCTCTCCCTCCCCTCCACTCACCTTCTGTTTTCCTAAGAAAGGTCACCTATTAATAGTAGATGGCCATAGGAAGTACTTTCTTCCCTCACAGACAGCACTAGCAGGCTTTGAGCAGGAACTCCAGCAATGTCAGAAGAACAGGGCAGTCCAGAACATTGCCAGGGCTCAGAAAATAAATTTCCATTGCAACTCAAGTCCACAAAAGTATGCCAGAACACTGTGCTATACACTAAACCTAAACAAGGTGACTGTCTACAAAAACAGAGACTTAAAGAAGATCAAGAGTCTTCTAATATAAAATCCAAAGCATCTAGTATGTAATTAAAAATCACTACTCATGTCAAGAACCAGGATGAATACAACATAAGGAAAAAAAAAAACAGATAATCAACTGATGCCAATACTGAAATGAATCAGATGATGGAATTCTCTGGTAAGAATTTTAAAATTTTGAATCATAAAAAATGTTTCAACAATTACAAAATCTCCTGAAACAAATGAAAACAAGAGGGTTAACAAAGAAATTTAAGTCATAATAAAGAACCAGACTGAAATTTGAGAATAAAAAAATGCCATAACCTAAGTAAAAATCTCATGGGATAGCACTGTGGAAATGACAAAGAAAAGAACCAGTCAGCTTGAAAACAGATTGATAAAATTTACTCAAGTGAAACAACAGAACACAGGCAAAACAAAACAGAGCTTCAGGGATCTGTAGGACAATTTAAAAAAGACCAAATATCCATGTCATCAGAAACACAGAAGGAAAGTAGAGTGTTGGACCAAAATATATACATATATATATATTAAAAGAAACAAGGACTGAAAACTTCTAAAAATTAGTGAATGACATAAGCCTACAGATTCAAGAAGCTAAGCAAACCCTAAAACAGAATAAGCCTAAGAAATCCACACCAAGAACTTGTGAAAACTAGAGAAAGGAAACCTTCAAAACATCCGTAGAAAAGCAGCATGTTACCTATAAATGAACACCAACACGAAGACAGAAAATTTCTATGCTGAAACAGCAGAGGCCAGAGAGAAGTGGAATGATTTTTCAAGTGCAAAAAGAAAAGAACTGAGGATCTCAAATTCTGTATCTGGCAGAATTAATCTTCATGAATGAAGGGAAAATAAGAACATTCTCAGCTAAAGGAAAACTAAAGAATTTGTTGCTAGCAGATTTACTTTTAAAGAATGGCTTAAGAAAAACTCTCTGAACACAAAGAAAATGAAAACAAAAGAAAACTGGGAACTTTAGAAAGAGAAAGAACAATGAGATGGATAAAAACAGAAGTAAATTATATCCTTAACCTCATGTGTTTTCTTTAATCTTATTATACGGTTGAAGCCAAAGTAATACCATCTCATGTAATGGTCAATGTATAATATATAGAAGAAATACTTAAACAATTACACTCAAAAAGCATGGCAGGTAAGTAGACCTAAATGGAAGGAAGGTTTGTTTTCTGAAGATTCCTCCCAACTGGCAAGAGTCTATCAATCAATGCTCAAATTAGATAACTAATATTCCCATCAAGGACACTTCTTGATACCTTTTTTTCTGATGCCCTGATGTAACATCTTGCCTCGATGCAGATATTTCAAGAGTTCGTGAGAGCTGGAGAATAGTAAAATTTAGGAGTTCTGAAGAAAGTGACAAATTTCAACACTTTCTGATTCTTTTATGGCTCAATACACACTACAAAATAATTGCACTACTGATTTTCATATATCAGTGCGGTTGGCTACAGTGAGGGCCACACGGCATACTCTGCTAAAAGCAGATACTGAGGTTGGGAGGAAGAATTCAGAGGTTTAAAGGTTTGGAACAAACACACATCCTCCCTACATTCAGTGTGTTTCACTTTGAGCGTTCTGTTATCATCGTCTCATTTGATTCTGGTAACTCTGAGAAACAGGTATTACTACTCCCGTTTCACAACCAAGGACATTAAAGCTCAGAGAGGAGTAACTTGAGCAAAGGCATAGAACTGGGAAGGAAAGCTGACTTTGAACACTACCCCCCAGTCTGTGCTATTTTCACTGTACAGCAGGTTCTCTTCACAGGCAGGCTGGGAAAACACAGCTTGGCAAGATGTCACAATTCTTAAGAGCTTATTTAGAAACTTCTGAAACAACTAGAGATGAGAAGCATCCGTACGGCTTCACAGCATCATCAAACTGCTTTTTAGGGTATACTAGGGATGGCACAGAAGACTGAGAATCATCCTTGACTAGCTCTTTCTAATTAAGGAACTCAGACAGCCTTAGAGGACCAGAGAGAAAGTGGTGGCCAAGGAGACTCAGCTCTCAGACATCTCCCTCACTTCTAGACCAGTGCCTACCACCACTCCCGGCCCTAGGGACCTCCACCACCTATCCCTCTCCAAGGCCCTCTCCAATGGGCTTGTATTGTTTTCCCTGCCCCATGGTATCACCCAAAATATGCTGGTCCACTCACTGCCTTCAGCCAGTCCCTACCAGTGTGAAGCTCTTGGGTGAGGCTGCCCAGCGCTTGACCGTGGTCAGTGGCCACTCCTGCAACACTTCCTTGGTCTTTTCATCCACACGCATCACTGAGTCTTTGGTGATCCCCAGCAGGCGAGGCACCAGCTTGTTCTTGCCTTTCATCTTTTCCTGAAACAGGAGATGCAAAGAATCAGTGCTCTTCCTCTGAATACATCTGATTTGTCCAAGTTATCAGTGATGTTGTGATTTTTTACCTGTGGTCAACCTATATCACTGTTTCAAAATAGGCAGGGCTAGATAAATGACTCATAAATTAAAGGGATGGAAGCTAAAACAGAGCTATCAGGAGACTGGAAGGATCCACAGAGATTGGAAAGATCCACGTTTTCTCTGCAGAGAGATACTGTCCAGAAGGTCAGGCTGCTCCAAAAACAGACATTGTGACAGAAAAAAACATATCCAGAGAAAAAGAAGTTAAAGTGAACTCCCAGTAGCCACCTCAGTGAGTAACAAAAAAGGGTTAATATAGAATTTAAATATGGCACTTCAGCTATTTAGAATTAACTAAAATTGCCAGAGTAGTATCTTCTCATTACTAAGCACAGCTTTTTTTTTTTTTTTAATATTCCTTGAAATACATTTCCATCTGGAGGCTTGGGTTTTGTTATTTTTAATGTGTATCCACGGACTCAAAATATTTTGATTGGTTTTAATAAGTTTTTAAAGAAACAATTATCATGTCTATTAAAATAATAATTCCTACCTCATTTCATGCAAAGATGAGCACAATAAAGGACAGAAATGGTATGGACCTAACAGAAGCACAAGATATTAAGAAGAGGTGGCAAGAATACACAGAAAAACTATACAAAAAGGATCTTCATGACCTAGATAACCATGATGGTATGATCACTTACCTAAAGCTAGACATCCTGGAATGCAAAGTCAAGTGGGCCTTAGGAAGCATCACTATGAACAAAGCTAGTGGAGGTGATAGAATTCCAGCTGAGCTATTTCAAATCCTAAAAGATGATACTGTGAAAGTGCTGCACTCAATATGTCAGCAAACCTGGAAAACTCAGCAGTGGCCACAGGACTGGAAAAGGTCAGTTTTCATTCCAATCCCAAAGAAAGGCAATGCCAAAGCATGCTCAAACTACTGCACAATTGCATTCATCTCACACGCTAGCAAAGCAATGCTCAAAATTCTCCAAGCCAGGCTTCAACAGTACCGTGAACTTCCAGATGTTCAAGCTGGTTTTAGAAAAGGCAGAGGAACCAGAGATCAAATTGCCAACATCTGCTGGATCATTGAAAAAGAAAGAGAGTTCCAAAAAAACACCCATTTCTGTTTTATTGACTATGTCAAAGCCTTTGACTGTGTGGATCACAACAAACTGTGGAAAATTCTGAAAGACATGGGAATACCAGACCACCTGACCTGTTCCTGAGAAATCTGTATGCAGGTCAAGAAGCAACAATTAGAACTGGACATGGAACAACAGATTGGGAAAGGAGTATGTCAAGGCTGTATATTGTCACCCTGCTTATTTAACTTATATGCAGAGTACATCATGCAAAATGCTGGGCTGGATGAAGCACAAGTTGGAATCAAGATTCCTGGGAGAAATATCAATAACCTCAGATACACAGATGAGACCCTTATGGCAGAAAGTGAAGAAGAACTGAAGAGCTTCTTGATGAAAGTGAAAGAGAAGAGTGAAAAAGTTGACTTAAAACTCAACATTCAGAAAACTGAGATCATGGCATCTGGTCCCATCACTTCATGGCACATAGATGGTGAAACAACGGAAACAGTGACACTTTATTTTGGGGGGCTCCAAAATCACTGCAGATAGGGATTGCAGCCATGAAATTAAAAGATGCTTGCTCCTTGGAAGAAAAGTTATGATCAACATAGACAGCATATTAAAAAGCAGAGACATTACTTTGCCAACAAAGGTTTGTCTAGTCAAAGCTATGGTTTTTCCAATAGTCAAGTGTAGATGTGAGAGCTGGACTATAAAGAAAGCTGAGCACTGAAAAATTGATGCTTTTGAACTGTGGTATTGGAGAAGGCTCTTGAGAGTCCCTTGAACAGCAAGGAGATCCAACCAGTCCATCCTAAAGGAAATCATTCCTGAATATTCATTGGAAGAACTGATGCTGAAGCTGAAACTCCAATACTTTGGCCACCTGATGCAAAGAACCGACTCACTGGAAAGGACCCTGATGCTGGGAAAGATTGAAGGTGGGAGGAGAAGGGGACGACAGAGGATGAGATGGTTGGATGGCATCACTGATATGATGGACATGAGTTTGAGTAGGCTCCGGGAGTTGATGAAGGACAGGGAAGCCTGGCTTGCTATAGTCCATGGGGTCTCAAAGAGTCGGACACGACTGAGCCACTGAACCAAACTGGCCTCATACTCATGATACAGCAAATTCAAGATAGGTTAATAATTTAGAAAGAATATACAGTTGGATATTTTTGTGATTCCGGCCAGGGGATAGGGTGGGATGTGGAAATGCCTAGCACAAACGTCAAAATAAAGGAAAAGATTAAAAGCTTTAACTATAAAATAGACGGACTTTGATATATTTTCTTTTGAAAAGAGAGAGAAATGAAAGAAAGAAAGCTCACCATAAAAAATTAAAAGACAAATGACTGGTGAATAAATATTTACAACTAATACAATGATAAAAAAACTTCATATGCTTTATATGTCAGAGGTTATCATGGGGTCACAAAGAGTCGGACACGACTGAGTGACTGAACTGAACAGAACTGAATCATAAATCAAACATAAGTGGCAAAGAACATGATTAGAAAATGTCTAAAATATAAAGTAACTAGTTAATAAGCCATAAGAAGAAATTAAATTTTCATGTATATATAATAGTTTATTTAAAAAAAAATTAATGCTCAATTAAAGAAGGTATGAAAGAGGACCACTATTGATGGTCATTTAAAACAGTAAAACCTCTATGGAAGAAAATTTGTTAATAATTCAAATTTGTTAATAATTCAATTTAAAAATGTTCCTACTTTTAGTCCAACTTGCTTTTAGAAACTTATTAAAAAAGAAGTTACAAATGTGTATAAAGATAACAAAGCAAGAAGGCTCAACTAGAGTTTTTCAGAGCAAAAAATACAAATAACCAAAAACGTCAACTACAAGAGATTTGATAATTATGATATTCCAAACAAAAGACTATACTCTACAATGGTGTGTAACCATGCTCAGTCGTGTTTGACTCTTTGTAACCCCATGGACAGTTAGTCCTCCAGGATCTTCCCTCCATGAAATTTTCCTGACCTGGAATGGGTTTCCATTTCCTCCACCTGGGGATCTTCCTGACCTAGGCATCGGACCTGTGTCTCCTGCCTTGGCAAGTGTATTCTTTACCACTGAGTCACCTGGGAATCCCTACTCTACAACTATTACAAACCATAGTACAGAAAAACAACTGGATTCACGATAATAAATTATTCACATTAAAAAAGTTTGTACAGCATGATCCTGTGAATAAAATTTTAAACTTTTTTTTAAAGAAAATTCACTACATGATAAAATGGTAGCAATGATCATCTCACATGGTTTGTATTATTCTCCTGTGCTTTTCCTTACTCCAAAAATTTAACTTAATACACATTTCTAGTGGTCAGGAAAAAACAAACTTTTCAAAACTATTTGCAAATATCTAGCAATTCCCATACCACCACTACAAAAGCAATATGCATACAAACTAGCACAAAGTGTGCAAGTATATGTGGATGTTTGTGCAAGAGGACAGGGACTTAAACCAGTAGTGTGACAGATGCTTAATAAATATTATCATTAATTTTCAGAAGTCCCTCAAATGTTGCCATCATCAGCATCATCAACTTCCCCACCTTGAAATGAAGGGACCAGCTATGATAATAAGTGACAAAGCCAGGATTAGAACACAGGTCTGAGTTCAAAAAGATCTCTGACTTTATTTATTTGTTTATTTATTTTGATCTCTGACTTTAAAAGAGACTGTCTACCAGTTTACTACTTCTGAAGGAAACAATTAAAGAAAATGCAAAAATACCCCTCCCTGTCTCCGTGGGCGGTTCGCAAAACCATCAGACACTGAAGGTCATAGCACACCTCCAGCTTCCTCCCAAGAGTAGGAGATAAAGGCATTAGGAATCTGAGTGGGTGTCTGAGAAGGGGAATATAGCACTGTAAGAACCTCTGAGTCCTTAGGGAAAACCCAGGGAAGAGTCAGATCCTTTGTAGAGAGGCTAGCTCCACCAGGGGTGAAATCAGTGCAGGGTGGACCATGCCAGTCAGCATCATTTGGCTTCAGGAGCCACTGGTTTAGTCATCCAGGGTTGGCACCAGCCCAGCTGCTGGGCCTAGGAAGAAGATCAGAAATAAAATATGGTTTGCAGCTGTTGCCTTCCTGCTCTCAAATCTGCACCTCCCCAGTGAGGGGCTTTGGGGTGAGGCAACACAGGATCCTGATGGATTGCCCCAACTCCTGTTGAGATCATTCTGGTCTGGGAGAGGAAACCACAGTGAACAAGCAAAGAACTTACAGTGGGCATTCCAGTACAAGTTCATAACTGGGGGTGGGGGAAGAGGGTATAAAAGAAACTCAGAAAATACTGTCACTCAGCAACAGAGACCACCATCAAGGGACACTATTATTTTTGAGTCTACCCACAAAATGCAAAGCAGCTGGGGAAAGTTAAAACAGCAAGGCTTGGCTCTGTGCTAGAGATATAGGGGCTCCCCCAAGAGAGGACCTGCCTTAGACCCTTAGTGGCAAACCTGCATAATAGGAGACAGTCTAGAGGCAATAAGGTGCCCCCTTCCTCCCTAAATCTAGAATCTCAGTCCACTCTCCTGTCCAGTCTTCCAACTGCAGACAGCACTATCCTTTTATCTCTGGGAGAAGACAGCAGGCTAGGCAGGATCCAGTGACGACCCAACTCTTTTTGTGCACAGACACATGGAGATTGTGGTTGCGATTCTGTCAGCTACCTAGCAACTTCTCTCTTGAGGCAATCCTCATCAAGTTGGTTTTGTTCTGAGGTGTCAAGCTTGCATAACTTAAAGGCACGAGAAGATATGTATTCTACCAAGGAGAGGTAGGATCCACTAATAAGCCAGGCCTTTCCTCTTTCAGGGCCTTCCCAAGTGGTGCAGAGGGAAAGAAGTGGTTTGCAATGCAGGAACTATAGTTTTGATCCCTGGGTCAGGAAGGTTCCCTGGAGGAGGAAATGGCAACCCACTCCGGTATTCTTGCCTGGAGAATCCCATGGACAGAGGAGCCTGGCAGGGCACAGTCCACAGGGTTGCAGAGAGTCAGACGGGACTGAGAACGCACACGATCCTCTTTGAAGCAGCTCTTAGCCGTTACTGTGGATTCAGTCCTGGCAGCTGGCTGTGATCAAGTCTGCTTAGCCTTGGGCTCTTCTTGCAGGTGTGTATACTGGCTGGTTCTTACATCACCTGTGCCCTACATCAGGTTCAGACTGGGGTGGAGGGATGCCAGTGGGCTAAGCTGTGGGCATGCTTTGGCTCGAAGCCCGACTTCAGCGTGGCCTAAGTCCGGGATCCTGCTGGGCTCGCCAGAGTCTAAAGTGGCTTCCTGCCAAAGCGCTGCCTTCTGTGCTCCGCTGTGTCATCAGGATGCTTTTTTGTTTAATCTTTTAGGCACATGGCAGAGAGGGATGGCTGCTCAGAAGCAAAATGGTGTTAAAGACTCTGTTCACTAGCTGTTTCTCTCCCTAAAAACAACTGGCAATTCATTTTGATTTAATTCATGATTCTGAGATGCTTTGAATGCCTTCTGTGATGCTTTTACAGTTCAGAGAGAAAAGGGTCAGCTCCCCGGGTTTCTCACCTCAAGGCTCTGGTTGTGGTTGCAAGGAAAGTTAAAGGCAAATTTATAAATCAGAAGGTTTACACAAGGATTTCTTGCAAAGAAACAAGATCTTTTGCAAGTCATGGGAAATGCCTTACTGTTCCTTATGGGGTTTTGAAAATCTTATCAAGATAAATTGCAAAAGATTTCAATGAGAGAGGAAGACTGTAGATGTTTACAGTTCCCATCTATTGAAATTATTTGTACAAGTGTCTCCTTTTCTATATTATTTCCTTTAAACCTCATAAAAAGTCAACATCCTAGGTTAGCAAACTGAAGTTTAGAAATGAAAGTAAAGTAACTTATGGAAGGTCAAACTAGGTGGCAAAGCCAGAATTTGAAACCCAGGACCTTCCTTTCAGAGTGTCTGTTCTTAGCCACTGAGAACACCGTCATATAGCAGGCTCATGAGAGTCATCCTCCCTATTGGGGCCACAAACTATGACAGGCAGTAAAGCCAGTTTTCTGCCCCATCACCCCCCGATTTTTTTGGCATGAGAACTAAGAGTAAATTTTCTATTTTTACGGAGTTGAAAGAAAATCAAAAGAGGAATAATACTTCATGAAAAGTGAAAACAATATATTTCATAGTCCATAAATTAAACTTTACAGGAACATAACCAAGCTCATTTATTTACATATCGCCTACTGCTTCTGGGCTACAAGCACAGAGAGGAGAGGCATGGCCAGCAGTTATCTAAGACATTGACTCTCTGGCCCTTTATTAAAAAGGTTTGCCAACCCCTGCTCTGTATCATGATTCTAAAAGCCAATTAAAAGTTGGAGGACTCAGGGGCCAGGAATTAGGAAACTGTAAGGAGGGCTAAGGAGTTGGATAACCTAAAATTTACTAAATATCCCTACCTTCCAGCTACTATATTTATTTACATACATTATCTCACTTAATCTTCATTAGAGCTCTGTGATGACCTACAGGGGTGGGATGGAGGGGATATATGTACTCATATAGCTGATTCATGTTAATATTCAGCAAAAACTAACACAACATTGTAAAACAATTATTCTCCAATTAAAACAACAACAATAAATGGGAAAAAAAGACCTGTCAGATTCTTCATCTGAACCTGTCAACGTACTACTTAAAATGAAAAAGAATTATAATTCCCGTTCTTCACATGAAGAAACTGAGATTTAAGAAGGTTAAAGATGTCTCTCCAAGTCATGCATTTCTGCTATTTCTCACAGAGACAATATTACATCAAGAATTCTAGGCCAATCTTCCCAACTCCAACACCCAAGCGCTTTCTATTATAACAATAAAAAATACAGCATGAAGTACAGCTGACCCTTGAACAACATGGGTCTGAACTAGGTTAGTCTACTTTTTTTCAAAAGTTAATACTATAGAACTACATGATCCCTGTTTCTTGAATTTACAAATGGGGACAAAATGTTCACCAATATAGAAGGAAATATGACCGAAGGATCTATAAACATATCATACTCGTTCACTCAAAAGATATATGATTGATCTGAAGACTGTGTGGTATAATTGTGTTCAATATCAATATCTACATGTTGTAAATTATAATTTCATTGAGTTTTTTAATTTAGGATTTTGAATAGCCTATTCAAATAATGAATGAATCATTCCCTTTTAACTTCTGAAATTATGCCAATGAACTTCCTTCAAGATTTAATGGTATGTTGAAATTGAAGGCCTAGAGAAATCTGTTATTTATGCCATTAAAACACATTCTACCCCTTACCCAAACAATTTTGTGTGTATGTCTGCTATTCTGTGTGTGATCTCTTTTTACCATATATTCTAAATGGTTACACGTATTTGTATATACACACACATGGGTTATTTCATGTTTTTGACATATGTCATGTAAATTTACTTGATCTATTCACTGAATTTAAAAATAAATCTAAAGATTTAAAATGACTATATATTGTTATAACATGTACAAGTATCTGCACACTGAAAATTACAAAATGTTGAAAGAAATCAAAGAGGATCTAATACCATGTTCATAGACTGAAAAACTCAACATAGTAAAGTTATTAACTCTCCCTCAATTGATCTATAATTTCGATGCAATGCCCATCAAAATCCCAGCTAAGTTTTTTTTTTTTGTGGATATAGACAAGGTTTTTCTAACGTGTTCATGGAAAGGAAAAGGATCTAAAGTAGCTAAACAATTCTAAAAAAGAAGAAAAAAGTGAAAGGAATCATTCAGGTTGATGTTAAGGCTTACTATACAGTTAAAGTGATCAGGACAGTGTGATACCAGCAGAAGGACAGATACACAAATCAGCAAAACTGATTAGGGCACCCAGAAATAGATCCACAGCAATATTATTCAAATTAATTTGACAAGGATACAGAAGCAATACAATGGGGAAAACACCTTTCAACAAACAGTACTGGGGCAACTGGACATCCACAGGTCAAAAATGAACCTTGATCTAAAGTCTTCACACTTTATACAAAAACTCAAAATGGACCAAGGACATAAAGCAAAACCATAAAGTATTTAGAAGTAAACATGGGAGAAAATCTTTGGAGCCTAGAGTTAGAGCTCTTTCTAAATTTTTTTTATTATTTGTTTTTGAGTTTTCCTGCTTTTAAAGTTTTTATTTACTTAGTTTGGCTGCACTGGGTCTCCATGACTTTGTGTGGCCTTTCTCGAGTTGCAGCCAGTGGGGGCTACTCTCTGGTTGCAGTGTGTGGGCTTCTCACTGCAGTGTCTTCTGTTTTTGTACAGCACAGGCTCTAGGGCATATGGACCTCAGTAGGTGCAGCTTGTGGCTCCAGAGTGTGGGCTCAGTAGAGCCCACATGGGCTTAGCTGCCCCACGGCGTGTTAGATCTTAGTTCCTGGACCAGGGATCAAATCTGTGTCCCCTGCATTGGGAGGCAAATTCTTAACCACTGGATCACCAAGGGATGTACCAGACAGAAACTCTTAGATGTAACACTTAAAATAAGATACATAAAAAGGAAAAAAATGATAAAACACTTGTCATCTAAATTAAGAATGTGTATTCCAGCCTGGCGTGCTGCAGTCTAGGCAGTTGCAAAGGGTCAGACATGACTTAGTGACTAAACAACAACAAAATTCTGTGAAAGACCTTGTCAAGAGGATAAAAACACAAGCTGCAGACCATGAAAAAATATTTGCAAATCACATTCAATGAAGGACTTGGATCCAGAATATATAAAGAACTCTTAAAAGTCAACAGTTAGAAAAAAAAAAAATCTAACTAGAAAACTGGCCAAAAAAACTGTGAACAGACATTTCACTGAAGGGGATATACAGATGACAAATAAGCAAAGGAAAAAATGTTCAAAATCATTAGCCATTAGGGAAATGCAAAATGTAAAAGATTTCATAAAACACATCAGAAAGGCTAAAATTTAAAAAAAATGATAACACCAAATGCTGGAGAGGACGATAAGAAACTGGATCACTCATATTTTGCTGGTAAGAATGTAAAATGGTATAGTCACTCTGGAAAATAGCCTGGCTGTTTGTTATAGTGCTTAATGTGTTCTTACCATATGGCTCAGCAATTGTACTCTTGGGCATTTATCCCAATGAATTGCACACTTCATTCACACAAAAATCTATACACAAATATTTATAGCAGCTTTGTTCATAATAGCCACAAACTAGAAACAACCCAAATGTCCTTCAGAGATGAATGACTAAACAAACTGCTACTTCCATCAGCAATAAAAAGTGATGGACTATTGATATACATTATCACTTGGATAGATCTTAAGGGATTTCTACTAAATGAAAAAAAGAAGTCAAAAATTTATGTAGTGTATGATTCCACTCATGTGGTACTCTTGAAATAACAAAATTATTGAGACAGACAAGAAATCAGAGGTTGCTAGTGGGTAAAGAGACCAGGGAAAGGGGGTAGGGTGTGAGGAGAGGCAGGAAGGGGTGGGAGGTGTCTATGGCCATAAAAGGGTAGCACAAGGTATTCTCAATGGATTAGAGTTCAATATCTTGACTACACTGGTGGTAACACAAACCTACACTTGTGAGAAAGCTGCACAGAACTAAACACACACACATAAGTGAACAATATAGAACACAAAATATGATCAAGGTCTATGAACTGTATGTACCAAGGCGATTGCTTGGTTGTGACATTGTACTAGTGGCATGTTACCATCGAGGGAAAACTGATGATAAGAAAACTCTCAGCATCTTTAGAATTTTTTAAATGCTACTGAGATATAATTCACATACCATACAATTCACCCATTTAAAGTATCTGATTCAGTGGATTTTGGTATCTTTACAGATACGTGTGACTATCACCATGGTCAATTTTAAAACATGCTCATCACCTAAAAAAAAAAAAATCCTGTACTATTAGTTATTACTCACCTATGTCCCATGATCCCACTCCACTCTTAAGCAACCATTAATCTACTTTCTATCTCTATGGATTTGCCTTTTCTGGACATTCTATACCAAAGAAATCTTGTGATAGGATTTTTTGTTTTCTTGTGATGAAATCTTACTTCACTTCACATAACAGTTCCAAAATTTATCCATGCTGTAGTATGAAGCAGTACACTTCATTTCATGACCAATTAATATTTCACCTCATGGATATATGACATTTTGTTCACCCATTCATCACATGATGAATATGTTATTTCCAGCATTTGGCTAAATGCAGCTATATACTTTCATGTACAAATTTTTCTGTGTATATATGCTTTGAATTCTCTTAGGCATATATACCCAGGAGTAGAACTACTGGGTCATATGGCATCTCATTTGAGGAACTGCCAGACTGTTTTCTAAGGTGACTGCACCATTCATTTTACTTTCCTACCAGCAGCATATGAGGACTCGTTTCCTTACATCTTTACCCATACTTGTTACTCTGACTTTTTGATTCTCTCCGTTATTTTTCCAAGTTCCTGTGAATCTATGGTTATTTCAAAGTAAATAGTTAAAAATATGATTCTGTATATCTTCACTAAAAGATAAACAAATATAGCAAATATTAATAATAATTTTTTTTCATTTCCTAAAGATATGTATTTAAAAAAAATTTTTTACATATTACCACACTTCCTAGAATGTACAAAGTAATGTTAAAGGGTAACTTGCTCTGATCTCAATTTCTATAAGTTTCTCTCCAGCACTTCTCTGTTGAGTAGAATACTGGTGATAGGTTTAAAACATTCTATCCTATTGAGGAAGTATATTTGTATTCTAGAATTTTATAGAAATTTTTATAATGAATAGTTGAATTTTATCAAACACCTTAAGAGTTTTATATAAAATGATCACATGATGCCATCTTTTCTAGTTTTATATAGATATAGCTGATTCAGAACATTGTATAAGTTTAAGGTGTGTAGTATAATGATTTGATATATATAAATATTGAGAAAAGATTACCACAGAGTATTAAGACATCTGTTATTTCACATAATTACCTTTTTTAAGCTGTTATGAGAGCATTTTAAGTGAGAATATTAAAAGCAACAAAGGAAAAGCAACAGATAATACACAAGGAATTTCCATAAGACTATCTACTGATTTCTCAGCCAAAACTCTGCAGGCCAAAAGAGAGCGGCACAATATACTTAAAGTGATAAAAGAGAAAAACCTACAACCAAGAATACTCTACCCAGCAAGGCTCTCACTAACATTTGATGAATAAATCAAAAGCTTTACAGACAAGAAAAAGCTAAAAGAATTCAGCACCACCAAACCAGCTTTACAACAAACGCTAAAGGATCTTCTCTAGGTGGAAAAGAAAAGTCCACAACTAAAAAGAAGGAAGTTACAACGAAAAAGCTCACTGGTAAAGGCAAATATACAATAAAAGTAGGAAATCATCCACAAACAACTAGTAAGGAGGTTAAAAGACAAAAGTAGTAAAACCATCTGTATCCATGATAAGCAGTTAAGGGATACACAAAACAATTAAATGCAAAATACAATTTGAAAAACGGTAATCATGAGGACAAAAGAGTACAAATGCAGAGGATCTAAAATGTATTTGTAATTAAGAGATTAGTAACTTAAAACAAGTAGGTATATACCTATGCTGCTATACAAAAACCTCATGGTAACCACAAGACCAAAATCTATAATAGATATATACCGACAAAAAAAGAAAAAGAAATCCAAACCCAATGCAAAAGATAGTCATCAAATCAGAAGAGAACAAAATAAGACAGGGGAAAAAACAAATCCGAAACAACTAGTGAAATGGTAATAGAAATATGAAAAGTGAAAGTAGCTCAGTCCTGTCCAACTCTTTGCAACCCCATGGACTATACAGTCCATGGAATTCTCCAGGCCAGAATACTGGAGTGGGTAGCCTTTTCCTTCTCCAGGGGGGCTTCCCAACCCAGGGATCGAACCCAGGTCTCCCACATTGCAGGTGGATTCTTTACCAGTTGAGCCACAAGGGAAGCCCAATAGAAATATACATATTGATAATTAGCTTAAATGCAAACAGACTAAATGCTCCAACCAAAAAACACTGAACAGCTGAATGGATAGAAAAACAGGACCTGTATATACGCCACCTACAAGAGACTCATTTCAGATCCAGAGATACATACAAATTTAAAGTGAGGAAATGGAAAAAGGTATTCCATGCAAATGGAAATCAAAAGAAAGCCAGAGTAGCAACACTTAGACAAAACAGACTTTAAAGTCAAGAATCTTACAAGAGGCAAAGGACACTACACAATGATCAAAGGATCAATCCAAGAAAAAAATATAACAATTGTAAATATATATACACCCAACATAGGAGCACCTCAGTATAAAACACAAATGTTAACAGTCATGAAAAAAGTAGAAATTGACAATGACACAATAATACAGGGGGAGTTTAACAACACATTTATATCAATGGACAGTTCATTCAGACAAAGAAATCAATAAGGAAACACAGCCTTAAATGAAACATTAGACCAGATGGACTTAAATTGATATTTACAGAGCATTCCATCCAAAAGCAGCAGATTACACATTCTTTTCAAGTACACATGGAACATTCTCCAGGATAGATCATATGCTGGGCAGGATGTAAAAATGAGGAAGTTACTGGATGAGTTTCCTCGTCAACTCAAGAACACACTCTCTGCTTGTTCATAAGCTGAATTTCAAAGACCCATCTCTGTCCCTCTAGGCTGGAAGACCAGCAATTTGCAAGAAAAAACAGATCTGAAGGCCACAGAAAATCTGCAAACCCATCTAATAGGATACAAAGTAAGTACCATTAAGTTTGCGGTCAACAAACTTCCTAGTCCAGGGCACTCCTGATAACTTAAATGAAACATTCTTAGGGGAAAGCGCTAGCAAGTAAAAGTAAAGGCACTCCTTTGGGGACTTTACAGTAGTGACAGAGAGCAGAGCCAAGACACAGCTGTTCTGAGACCTGAGGGCAGCCAGGCTCACTCACCAGCCCAATAGCTCTTATACTTCATGTCTGTCCCACTGCTCAACTCAGGTCACTACTGCCAAGATGCTGCATGTGCAAATGCTAGGGGTCTGGGGACTACCCCTTGACTCTTGAAAGTCTCTTGGACTGCAAGGAGATCAAACCACTCAATTTTAAAGGAAATCAACACTGAATATTCATTGGAAGGACTGATGCTGAAGCTAAAGCTCCAATACTTTGGCCACCTCATGCAAAGAGCCAACTCATTGGAAAAGACCACATGATCCTGGGAAAGACAGAAAGCAGGAGAAGGGGACTACAGAGGATGAGATGGTTGGAGGGCATTACCGACTCAACCGACATGAATTTGAGCATGCTCTGGGAAATGTTGAAGGACAGGGAAGCCTGGCATGCTGCAGTCTGTGGGGTCACAAAGGGACAATACTGAGCAACTAAACAGCAACAAAAAAGGGACTACTTCCAAGCTTATCAGTGAACACTTTTAACAAAAGAAGTGGTAAAGATAAATGCTCCCTCCACCACACCCAACTCACCTTCACCAGGAAGAAGGACACACCATATGTCCGAAGGGACCGGGCCAATTTGACATACTTGACTTTGGCTTCTATTTCGCTCATCTCTCCACAGTTCTTGTGCTCCTACAAAAGTGACAGGCAGGGACCAGTTACTGCAGCTCTGACCACAGGTGGACTTAGTGAGAGGTACTACTCCACATGGCGTCTATCTATTTGTAGATGCATGTCCCTGATGACCGAGGGTCAGAGCACACAATAAGCGCTAATGCAAGGCTTCTTAACTAGAATGTGAGCCCAAATTCCCTATAGGTTTTGTATTATAGGGAACAATTCATGCATGTGCAGTGTGACAAGAACAGGGGCCGTAACTGTAACCTAATTTTCAAAGCGTTCTATGTTCCAAAAGGTTCAGGACCAACACTTTAAATGAGGACTAGAGAAATGTTCTTGTCCTGAGAGAGCTATCATTCTAACACACAGGCAAAAGATAAAATTTTCCAAACAGCATGACATATAAAAGCCTGGACATCTCAGTGTGTGGAAACAATACTGGATTAAAAACTGTGTTTTATACAGATGAAATTTATCTCTTTCAATTTATATTTACATTTCAATGCCAAAGAAGACTCTGATATTTTGGATTCACTAGAGTGAGTGTTTCTTGGCAAAGGTGATGACAAAGCTTTTCGTACTGGTTGCCTAGAATAGATAACTCTGAATTTTAGAATAAATCTGGATTTTTAAAAAGACACCAGTTCCCAGATTCTAAGGTGCAAAAAACAAATCTCAGGATTTAAAAAAAGCTCCTTGTAGCTTCTTCCTTGGTATATTTTAATGGAAAATCACCTTGTTTCAATGCTTCAAAGATAATGTCTTTGAAATTAAATGTATGCACATTTTTCTCAGAAGGGCTAAGTAACCTTTAGCAAGAAGGTATGGATTAAGATAATAAATCTGCCCAAAGTAGAACTGTCAGCTCCTTTACTCCTGAGTCACTAATCATTTATTATATAAGTGGAGTACAAGCACGGGATCTGAAGCTTTTATGTACAGAGGCCCCTCTCAGACTAATAAATGAGGACAGGAAGTGAGGAGAATAACAAAGCTCTGAACATTCCCAATACCTGAAATATTCTCTTTTCAGCTCCTCTCTGCTTGATGTATTCTTTGGGTAGGAATTCTTTTAGACTGAGAGAGAAAGAGTAAAAACGGTAAGGCATTTAATCATACTCTATGATGAGAAGGAAAGAAAAAGAGACTTTTCATAAAACTCACAGTTAAGTCCCTAACTCTCAGTATTTTATGGTATAATTAATAACAGACGGCCACATCCCACAATGCACTTAAGTAGAACACAAATATAAAACTAGTCTGATAAAAGGGTCAAACTATTATAACATAGTTCAAGAAGAAAGAATGTCCTGAAATATTGTAAAGTAACAAAGCAAAGCACCCTAGAGGGTACAGTATGCTAGCTTTTGGGAAAAAAAAAGAATATCCATTTTATACTGTATGTATTTTTAAAACATTAGAAGGGTAATTCTAGTACAAATAAAAATGATTCTTCATGGAAAGAAGGAAAAAACAGGGAGAGGGGAACATGGATGGAAATTAAACCTTTGAATTTTCCTTATACTGTAGTCTTCACTTTAGAACCAAAAGAAATCACAAAGAGGGTAAAATGTAACACCTAAAACTCTAAAGCAAATTGAAACAAATGAACTGAACAGCTGTTTGTTAGATACAGCCTAACTTTGAAAAACAGTCTTTGACTATATCCACCCCAATGAGATATATCTTAAATATAAAATGGGCCATAGTAGACTTCTTAAATCATTATTTTTAAACTAATATCTACTCTTACCCTAAATATATACACAAATACACATACTGTAAAATTAGTATATTACATTATATAAGTAAGTAGATGTTACAAATAATTAGAATAAAGTAAATGAGTAATTATGGTAGTTGCTAGAAATCAAGATTTTTAGCATAAAATAGACAAATAGCGCAAAAGAAGTTAAATGAAAATCTTGCAATCTTTCATTTGAATGCAAATACTGACCTGAATTCTGATTCACTTTTCTTTTTTTGAAAAACTTTTCTAGTTCTGTCCACTGCAGAGGCTAAGGGCAAGGACAACTGGGTGGAGATGAGCACCCTAGTGGATCAGCCAGACGGCCTTCAATGTCAGTTCCAGTAGAAAGAATCCTTGGAGAAATGACTGACTCTAGCTTTGGGACAGGAGATGTATAAAATGTTTCTGGGGCTTCTTGTGCCTAAGGATCAAGTGAGTGAAGTGAAAGTCACTCAGTCATGGGCAACTCTTTGCAACCCTGTGGATTATACGGTCCACGGGATTCTCCAGGCCAGAATACTGGAGTGGGTAGCCGTTCCCTTCTCCAAGGGATCTTCCCAACCCGGGGGTCTCCTGCATTGCAATCAAGGAACTTATCAAAATGACAATGGACTGACATCAAGGGATAACCAATCGGACAGGACTGAGCACACACCCCCCACACACACTAACATGATTTTTAAAACCTCATACAAAAGAAGAGAAAATAGAACAATGAACCCAATGCCCAGACTCAACAATTGTAACTCATGACTTATCTACTTCCTTATCCATATTACCTCTAATGGATGATTTTGAGGCAAAGCCCAGACATCATATAATTATTTTTATGTGAGGGGCAATTTGTGTCAGAAAGAATGAAGACTTGCAATGGGTCAAAAAACAGGTATGTAAAATTCAATAACGATTCTTAGAAATAATCATTGATCACCTTAAGAGGTCACTAGGGCACAAGTTCATACTGAAAATTGATAAAGGAAAAGAAACAAAGCTAATAAATGCAGAAGGAATAATAGAAGTCCAAAATGATCATTTCACAACTCTAAATGAAATAGTCAATAGATTTAAACAAGCATGAATGGCTGCTAAAACCAGTAAGTGACAAGTCAATGGGGGACTTTATAATAGATGGATGTCTGATCCAAACCAAATGATCAATTTTAGCATTAATGAAAGTGGGATAACCACACAACACATGCCTTCTGACGGATAAACCAGGAAGTATACAGTTTCACCTAGAAGTATTCTTGGCAATAGAGAAAAGAACAAGTAAATATATAACTGAATATGAATTTCTTTAAGAATCCAGGTATAAATATAAGCTTACCAAAAAACCTCCTAATAGATTAAAAAAAGAGAGAGAGAGAAACATGGTAAGTGATACTACCAGGGTACTATGAGCCAAATCCCATTGTGGTAAATATTATAAAAATAACCCAGGTTTTTCACAAATAAATGGCTTGCGGGTGGAGGTAAAAAATTTGACACACAAACAGATTAAGAGAGTTTTAAGAAATGTATTTATGGGGTGTCACTGGTGGCTCACTGGTGAAGAATCTGCCTGCCAATGCAGGAGACAGAAGTTCAACCCTTGATCTAGGAAGATCCCACATGCTAAGGAACAACTAAGCTTGTACACCACAACTATTGAGCCTGTGCTCTAGAACCTGGGAGCTACAACTACTGAGCCCGTGTGCTGCAACTACCGAGGCCTGCACACCCCAGAGCCCCCGCTCCGCAGCAAGAGAAGCCCAGGCACAGCAGCTACAGGGTAGCCCCTCTCACAGCAACTAGAGAAAAGCCTGTGCAGCAGTGAAGACCCAGCACAGCCAAAAACAAATGACTATTTAAAAGAAGAACTGAAATCTGTTAGTTTAGAAAGAAAGATGTATTATCAAACTATAGTAACAAAGATAGAGTAGTACTGACATCAGAACAGAATTGAGAAGCCAGAAATTAACCCTTACCTTTACAGACAACTGATTTTCAAAAGTGCCAAGATGAAAGTAACAAGACAAAAATAATGTTTCTTCAATGGGAAAGTAACAGTCCTTTTAACGAATGGTGCTGAGGCAACTAGATATCCACATGCAAAACAACGAAGTTGGACCTCCTATCTCACATGACACATAAAAATTAACTCTAGGCCTTCCCTGGTGGTCCAGTGGTTAAGAATCCACCTGCCAGTGCAGGGGACAGGGGTTCAATCCCCCGTGTGGGAAGATTCCACAGGCAGTGTGACGACTAAGCCCACGTGCCACAACTGCTGAAGCCCGTGAGCTCCAGGGCCTGGGCGCCACAGCAAGAGAAGCCATGGCAATAAGTCAGCACGCTGCAGCCAGAGAGTAGCCCCTGCGGGCCGTAACTACAGAAAGCCCATGCGCAGCAACGAAGACCCAGGGCAGCCAAAAGCACATAAATAAATAAATGATAACTTTAAAAAAAAAGATTGCTATAAAAAATGAACTCCAAAAGGATCACTGATCTAAATGTAAGGGTTAAAGGTTTAACTCTTAGAAGAAAAAGGAGTAAATTTTTATGACCCGGGGTTAGGCAAAGGCTTTTAAGATATAAAACTAAAAGTACATGCAGCAAATGAAAAAAAGCAAACTGGACTAAATAAAAATCTGAAAAACTGAACTGCAAGAGAAATCACTGAAAAAAGTGAAAGGCAACCCACACACTGGGAGAAAATAAGTGCAAATTATGTATCTGATAACAACTTGTATGAAATCTCTTGCAACTAACGATTTAAAAAAAAACAATTTAAATGATCGTAGGATCTGAACAGTCACTTCTCCCAAGAAGATATAAAAATAGCCAAAAAGTCTGTGAAAATATTCTCGACACCAGCAGCCATCAGGGAAACACAAAGAAAAACCACAATATCACACCACTGCATACCCAGTAGGACACTGCAATAAAAAAAGACAGGTCATAAGGAGTGTTGGCGGGGGTATGGATGGGACCCTTCACACATTGCTGGTGGGGATGTAAAATGGCACAGCTGTTGTGGAAAATGATTTGGTAGTTTCTCAAAACATTAAACAACAATTCTACTCCTAGGCATATATCAAGGAAAAGTAAAAACATATGTCCACATAAACATCTGTACATGAACGTTCATCATAGTATTATTCATAATAGCCAAAAGATGGAAACCACTCAAATTTCCATCAACTGATGAATGGATGAAAAAAATATAGTTGAGCCATACAGTGTAACTTTATTTGGCAATAAAAATATATTAAGTATGATACATGCCATAATATGGAAGCACTATGCTAAGTGAAAGAAGTTCATGGCAAAAGACTGCAAATTGTTATGTTTCTGTTTATATGAAATGTCTAGAATAGGCAAATCTATAGAGGCAAATAGGATTAGAGGTTGCAGAGGTTGGGGAATGGAGAGGGGGATCAGGGGAGTGATTGCTGAAGGACACAGGGCTTATTTTAGGAGGAATAAAAACATTCTAAAATCAGGTTGTGGTGATTAGGTTGCACAATCTTGTGAATACACTAAAAAGTGCTGAAATGTAAATTGTAAATGGGTCAGTTGTATGGTATGTAAGCTCCATCTCAATAAAGCTGTTCTTCAAAAAAGAAAAACATCAACCACTGTAGGCCTTGTTTGGCTCTTCATACAAATCAAATATAAAATGACATTTTAAATACTATGTGGGGGAGAATTTAACACAAACCAGGTATTAGATGTCATTAAAGAATTGCTGCTAATTTTGTTTGGCATCAGGATGGATTTGCAGTTAGGCGGGATTTTAATTATTTAAAAATTCTGTATGTCAGGAAAACATACGTTAAGTATTGACATATGAAATGGTATGCTGTCTTGGATTTGCTTTCAATCACACTAGCCAGAAAAGGGGGCAAGGGGCTTCCCTGGTGGTCCAATGGTTAGGAATCCACTTTGCAATGCAGGGGACGTGGGTTCCAACCCAAGTCAGGGAGCTGGGATCCCCATGCCAAGAAGCGACTAAGCCCCAGCACCACAACTTCTGAGCCCGCACACCGCAACTAGAGAGTATGTGCACCTGAAAGAAGGATCTGAATGACTCAACAAAGATCCCACAGGCCACAGCTAAGGCCTGATGCAGCCAAGTAAATAAATAAACAAAAAAATATTTTACGAAGGGGTCAAGTTACCGTTCTGGCTACATTAAGACTTGAATCATGATGCCTCTTCAACCTGTAAACTGCACCTGTAGAAAAAAAATTCTGAATACATTTTCTGGAAGGTCGGGGATCTAGGTTTGAGCACCAGCAGAATACTCAAGCCTAATCAAGAGACCCCATGTCAGTCCACAGGAAGGAACCTAGGAAACAATAGGCGGCAGCACCTTAGATGCTGTGACTATCGTTAAGCGGCCGTGGGGACAGAAAAGGTCTGACTCAGAGAAGACTGGAAGACATCAATGTCACAGAGGAGGAAGCTGAGTCACAGAGAGGTTAGGAGGCTTGGCTGAGGTCACAGCAGCAGAGAGCCTCTGACCTCCAGTTCAAGAGCAGATGCGTGTGAACCCAGGGCTGTTCCAGGCTCCCCCTGGAGCACACGAACAATGATAACCAGGAAGCTTCATGGTGGGCCATTGCTGGGAGCCTCTGGACCGCAGCTCCCACACTATCAACAAAGGAGACCATGGGCCCAAAAAAGGGGCCCAAGCCAACCCCCTCACAAGAATGACTGTTACTAGAGGAACACCAGACGGTGGTGTCCACTGGCCAGGCCAGGGCAGAATACGTTGGTCATTTATGGTTAGAAAGTTCTGTGTGGCAACAAGCTGCCCTCAACTCAGACTCTGCCAACTAACACTCCCATTCTTTGGTAGGAAGGGAAAACAACTTCTAGAAGCTTGCACTGGAGGTGTGACCCCTGATGTTGCAAGAGTCAATTTGGGGGTAGTGTACTATAAAGTGCGGGCTTCCCTGGTGGTTCACATAGTAAAGAATCTGCCTGCAATGCAGGAGACCTGGGTTCAATCCCTAGGCTGGGAAGATCCCCTAGAGAAGGGATAGGCTACCCATTCCAGTATTCTTGCCTGGAGAATTCCATGGACAGAGGAGCCTGGTGGGCTACAGTCCATGGGATCACAAAGAGTCGGACATGACTGAAAGACCAACATTTCACTTACTGTATTTTCAAATATGAAATGAGGGAGCGTGCGTGTGTGCGTGCATGTGTGTGGGATGTATTCTTCCCCAGTAAATCAACAGCACGCACGGTGTCAGGAGGAAGCCAGAAAGAGCAGGCAGCCTGCCATCACCACTGCCTGCCAGCCCACGGGGGAGCAGTTCCAGCTCGGTTGTTTTTTCTGATTACTAGACCCAAGTATGGAAGGTTCCTAAGCGTACATGTGAAATCTGTTGGCCTTCTCCGAGAAAATGGGTCAGATGGTCAAATCTGATTGGAAAATTTTCTCCTAATTAAGCAAGCACTGGCCAAGCCAAGTCCTACCCACTGCCTCCTGAAATATTCCCACCTTAAAAGGGCAGCCTGCAAACCCTCTGCCAGCCTCGTATGTATCATCTTTGCTGAGTGCAATAGTAACACTGATTACTAAGACAGCAGACTAGTCAGAGTTCCTCTCACACTGTCAGATCCATGGGAGGCTGAAATCTGCAGCCAACAGACTCTCTTCTCATGAGCTCTACTTTTGCTCTGGCTGAGTCAGTTGTCTTCTCCCGTTTGTATTGATCTGCATTTATTCTTCAATCTCACTGCTGGCTGTGTATCACATAATTATGCAATAAACCAAAGTAGCCCCTAAACTGGTGCTAAAATAGTCCCTAGAACAGTACAAAAGAGAGCTCACTGAATGCTTCCTAACAGTAAATATTTACAAAAAGTTATTAGATATAAACAAGACATGTGAACTACTAAACAGAAAAAAAAATTAAAATTTAAAAATAGTCTGTCCTCAGATTGCTTCATGGTTGTCTTTATAACTCTCTTATAGATGATGTGGTATATCCAACAAAGATAATGGAGAACCCTATCCAGGTGACCCACACCAGGAAAAAAAGTTGGTCCTGTATCAAAAGACTGGGAAACAAATGCCTACGTTAAAAGTTAAAATACAGGGCTTCAGAGAGGTAGAAGCTTAGATTCTGTACTTTAAATGACTTTGGGGGATGATCTAAGAAAGAGTAAACCATGTTCATAGGGGGTTTTCCACTACCAACAGCTGCCATTTATTGAAAAGCAAATACTGTTTCAGGGGTTTTACATGCATAAATAGATTAATTAAACTCTAACAAAAGTTCTTAGAAGAAAATATTTCAACATTACAGTTTTTTTATACATGGAACAGCAGGCTCAGTGATTCTAAGGAAATTGCCCACAATCATAGACAACAACTTAAGCCTCATCTGTGGGCTCCAGAGACCATGCTCTTAGCCACTTAGCACTCTGGTCTCCCCACGTTACCCTTTGGTCAAAAGACATACCATATGATAGGTATTTGAGAACCTTGGGACAAAGAAACAGAAACACCCAATCAGATAATGGCAACAGTGACCATAGTGGTGGCAGTCAATTTTTCAGAAATGCCAAGAGGCAATGAATAAGGGAAGGGGAATGTAATAAACACATCTGGGGGAGAGGGGTCTGGATTCAAATCCCAGACACTCACTTAAAACTTCATTTTCTTATATCAAATGTAAGCTGCTTCTATAAGTAATTCCAAAAGAGGCATTCTAAAGATGTTCTCTGGTCTCAAAAAAAGTGCACAAGTACATGGGAGGCAGCCATGGTTTGGGAAATGTTAACCGCTTCTCACCTGTCCCAGAACTCTCATCTAGAAATTGCACCACCACAGGCAACTCCCATCTCTCTTAGCTGGTCTTACACCTGGGAAGCATTTAAGATTCCCACCTAGGAATGGTGCTGCTCATATGAAAACAATGGCTGGCTTCTCATTCCTGGGGAAGGAGGGCAACAATATGTACATAAAGCAGTGAAGAGGGCTTCACGGGTGGCTCATTGGATAAGAATCTGCCTGCTAATGCAGGGGACACAGGTTCAATCCCTAGTCTAGGAAGATCCCACATGCCTCAGAGCAAACTAAGCCCACAAGCCAAAACTACCCGTGAGCCCTGGAGCCCATGCTCCGCAACAAGAGAAGCTACTCCAACAAGAAGACCGCACCCTGCAACGAAGAGTAGCCCCTGCTCTCTATAACCAGAGAAAGCCCATGTGCAGCAGTGAAGACAAAGCGCAGCCAGAGTTTAAAAAAAAAAAAGGCAGTGACAAGTCTACCAGCACACAGTGGAGCTCTGAAGAGGAGAGGAGACATGGTTCAGAGGTGAGCAGAGACAGTGTCACTCAAGGAGACTAGAACACCCAGGTTCCCTGAATCCAACCTTTATGCTGAATCACCAAATGACTAATATTTCAAATTTGGTATCACATAAAGTTTCAAAGTGTGGTCTGAGGACCAGCAGCATCAGTACCACCTGAAAACATGTAACACGTGCCAGTTTTTAGGCTTTGCTCCAAACCCACTGAGTAAGAGGCTCTGAGGTTAAGACCCAACAGTGTGTTTTAACAAGCCCTCGGGATGAGCCTGCCATACACTAAAGGCAGAGGACCCACTGGTCTAGTGGGCTGAAAGCTTAAATGATGGAGTTGGATACACTGAATTTAAATCTTGGGTGTAAATCCAGACTCAAAGATGAAAATGCGACTTACGAATATTGGTCAAGTCCTGGTTAATTTGAAGTGATAAAGTAGGTGGAAGAAAACACTGGTTGATTTGGAAAATAGTTACAGTGGCAAAAAAGTAGAGAGTGAAGATCACACGGAGAAGGTACAGGCAAGGCTCTGAGGACCTGTCTCAGTTACACGGCAGTTCTGTGCTCCTGAACCAAACCCAGTGCCCTTCAGTGTAAAGATGGGAAATCCCACAGAGGCTCAAAGATAGTCTAGGGTTAGATACATGCAGAGGTTCTTGGTTTGAAAGTTATGGAGTCTGAAAGTCGTTAGGGAGGGAGACAGCAACCTTAGGAGGCTGAAGCTAGGAGGAAACAGTGAAGGCCGCATTGAGTGTTCATCACCACCCTAGGCTGATGGCAGCTCCTGGCTGTCAGGAGCATGGAACCAAAAACCCTCTTGCACTGTTGGTGGGAATGGAAAGTGATTACAGCCACTATGTAAGATAGTATGGAGATTCCTACAAAAAACTAGAAATAAAACTACCATATAACTGAACAATAGCACTACTGGGCATATACCCCGGGAAAACCATAATTGAAAAAGACACATGTATCTCAGTGTTCACTGCAGCACGATTTACAATAGCCAGGATATGGAAGCAACCTAAATTTCCATCGAAAGATGAATGGATAAAGAAGCTGTGGTGCATTTTCACAATGGAACATTACTCAGCCACAAAAAGGACCACATTTGAGTCCGTGCTAATGAGGTGGATGAACCTAGAACCTGTTAAACAGAGTGAAGTAAGTCAGAAAGAGAAAAACAAATACTGTATACTAATGCATATATATGGAATCTAGAAAGATGGTACTGATGAACCTATTTGCAGGGCAGCAGTGGAGACACAGACATAGAGAACAGGCTTATGGACACGGCGTGGGGAAGGAGAGGGAGGGACAAATGGACAGAGTAGCATGGAAGCATATACACTACCACATGTAAAATAGATAGCCAGTGGGAATTTGCTGAATGACTCAGGAAACTCAAACTGGAGCTCGGTGACAACCTAGAGGGGTGGGATGGGAGGGAGGTTCAAGGGGGAGGGGCATATCCATATCTATGGTTGGTTTATGCTGATGAATGGCAGGAACCAACACAATATTGGAAAGCACGTATCCTTCAATTAAAAATAAAAATAATAAATAAATAAAATGGCATTATCGCCAAAAAACTAAAAAAGCCAACTAGAGAAACCAGTGCATGGGCAGTGGAGAGGAAGAGGAGACAGACAGAGCTGTAGAGAAACAAAGCTGAAACTCTTGCTTTACTGTGGGTTTGAAAACAGAATCCACAGCCAAATTATTCTGACAAAAGCACACACAGAAGACCAACTACAAAGGAGGAATATGTGTTTGAACAAATGCCAAGAGGAAAAACTGACTCAAGACTTCGTACTGTGTCAAAACCTTTGTTTGTTGACAGTAGAATTATCTTGAGTTTGTGGGGGAAAATTTCCAGGTCCACTCTAAAGCCTTCCTCAGAGACTCATACCCCGGTTGCAGTGTTTTCTCAGTGAAACACTCCTAAGGAACATGCTAACAGGACGAGGGTGAAACCAAGAATGAGGGAGGTTCCCCCTGCCTGCCTGCACCCAACCACTGGACCATTTCTCCCTGAGACATCCAGAGTCATGGAACCTTTGTGCCTGACATCCAAGGTCTCCTAATTTTTTCTTTACTACATGGTATATATCCAACCTGAGTGATTACAAGCTTCTATCACCTCACACACAGACTACAGCAACTATCCTTTTTAAAGACATTAACTGTGAAAACATGAAATATAAAGTATACACCTCAACTTATATACCAATCATCAAGGATAAATACATGTTACCATAATGTCATATTTGCTTTATGATTGCTACTTCTCTGGTTTTTTTTTTTTTTTGGATGGAAGTATTTTGTATTCATATTAATAAAAGAGACCACGCTTTCAGAAAAAATAAAATCATATGTAGTATACAGAGTATTGCAATCATAAGTAATCCAAACATATAACCATCTCCATTACACAGTTAAGCATCCAGGTCTAATATACTACAAACCATTTGATTTAAAAAGGCTTGTAACCAAAATTTTAACAAAGAAACACCAGTGAAAATAGGTTTAAAATATATATCCTTGTAAAATAACATATGTTTTCCACATTAAAACCTTGTTTCAGAAGTTCCCCGCTTCAAGTTGTTACTCAAAAACTCATCATGTTCATACTTATCTGTTTTTAAAGAACAAATGACAGATTTAGCTGAAGTCCCACAACATCCTTCTTTCTCACCCCATAGGTAGTCATTTTCCTGAGGGTAATTTCCATGCATGGTTTATGATGTTCCTACCTCTCCTTGTGTCTATAAACAATACATTCTGTTTCTCTTTGTATTTTTAAATTCAACAGATTCATCTTCTACTATATCATTTCCTCTGTGCTCTAGTGTCTTCATACATTAAAATTTGTGTCCATCTGAGAGACATGAAAAAGCCATATCCTTATTGATTTTGCATTCTAGATTGCTCATGAGGCTGAATATCTTTCCCTATCTTTACAAGTAAGTTGAATTTCCTCTTCTCTCAAGTGCCTGTGCATTATCTTGATCTTTTTCCCTAGTGAGGGTGCTCAGTCACTCTGTCTTATTTCACTCTTGTGACTCCCTGGACTGTAGCCAATCAGGTTCCTCTGTCCATAGGGTTTCCCAGGCCAGAATATCAGACTGGGTTGCCATTTCCTTCTCTAAGGGATTTTCCTGACCCAGAGATCGAACACACGTCTCTGGCCCTGGCAGGATTCTTCACCACTGAGTCATCTGGGAAGCCCCATTTGGAAATATCTTTTGCTACTATTTTAACTTTCATTAAGGCAAGTTCGTCAACCTTCAGAACTCCTACATCACTCTATGTTAATAATAGAGTATTTAAATTACTATAGCTTTCTAAGAAATTGGGATTAATTATGAATCTTCCACATATTTTCACACATACAAACATACCTATATATTTATTTTTCAGTCCTGCAGATGAATACCATGGTTGTCTGGATCTAGGTGATGATAAGCTGCTTTAATAGACTGATCTTTCTTTCAGAGGCTACTTTCTCTTAACAGTTCTGATAAATTTCTTCATAGATTGAGTGAATTATCTATGTAGATAAACCTATCACTTGCAACTGACAGTTTCATTTTTCTAATCCTGAAGTTGTTTCTTTTTCTTTTCCTTATTTCATAACTTTTTTGTTACTTACTATCTCCCTCTCCACTAGAATATAAGTTCCATCAGGGCAGGAATGTTCAACTGTTTTACACTCCTGTATCCTCAGTGTCTAGGGCTTACCAGGTAGAAGACATGAATAAATTATTTATTGAACAATGAATTTTGCATTCCTGGAGAAACCAGTTATAACTTGCAGTTATAGGTAAACACAAGTCATGCTGGACTTTACTAATTTTTTATGAATCTTAGGTAGGACCCATATTGAGTTTAAAATTTTATTGGTTGGTATGCAATTCAATTTTGCTATCTTGATTCTGCTAGCTTCAAGGTAAGGTGAGGAAATTTTTTTTTCTTCTTTCTGTTCCCTGAAACAAACTGAACCTACTTTTTGTTTTGTTGTTTTTTGATTCACTTATTTTATATTATGAAGACTATTTCTTTCAAGATCACAGATCCATCCAGATTTTCGAATTATCCATTTTTGTCTATATCTTCAACTTTTGGCTTCAAATTTTCATTTCATTTTCTTATAATTTTAAAAATCCTTATCTGAAGTTCTGCCCCTATAATTCATTACTAATGTTTATTTTTGCCTCTCTCTTCTTTTGTTTTACTTGACCAAATCTACCAGAGATTTGCACATTAATTTTTTCAAAGAGGCAGCTTCAGGTTCTGTTGATTCTCTCTGAAGTTTCTATTTCATTATTTTCTCTTGATTAAAACATTTTCTTTACATTATTTTGATCTTGTTCTACTTATCACTTCCTGAGGAAGGTACGTTAAATTATTCCACTAAGTTTGTGTCTCTGAAATCCCCTGTTTCTCTTGCACCCATTTTCCCAACAATAGAGCAGATGGGGGACACTAAATAATCCTTAAATCCCTGAGAACTCTGAGAATCGTTTAGTCTCTGATTTTCATTTTTCTCAATAAGCACCTTCACTAAGGTGCTAGTACAGAAATCATTAAAGGGTTTTAATAAAGGTTAAAAAAAAAAAAACCTCATTAAAAGGTCCATAGTAACTACTGTATGATCCAGCAATCTCACTCATTGGTCTATATCCAAAGAAATTGAAATCAGGGTCTGCAACCCATGTTCATTGCAGTATTATTCGGAATAGCCAAGATAGGGAGACAACTTAAATGTCCCTTGATAGATGAATGGGTAAAGAACATGTGTGGTAGATATTTACAATGAAATATTTTCCACCATAAGAGAAAAGGAAACCCTGCCATTTGTGACAACACAGGTGAACCCAGAGAGCAATATGCTGAGTGATATAAGCCAGACAGAGAATGACCAAAACTATATGGTATCACTTACATACAGGGTTCCTTCTTAAGCCATTCTCACAGAAACAGAAAATAGAAATGGTGGTTGCAAGGGCTGGGGGAGAGAGGTAAACAGGGTAATACAGGTCAAAGTGTATGAAATTTACAGTAAGAATCTAGCACACAGCATTACAACTATAGTTAATAACATGGTACAGTGTACTTAAAAGTCGCTGAGTCAATAAGCATTCTCAACACACACACACAGACACACACAATGTGAGGTGATGGATGTGTTAGTTATTTCGAACTTGGTAATCGTTCTATACGTATATGGACATCATATCATCAAGTTGCATACTTTAAAATATACATAGTTGTCAATTATTCCCAATTATTCCTCAATAAAGTTTTTTTTTTTTTAAAAAAGGTCCATAGTATGCTGACTTTGGGCACAAGTGCTACACAAATTTTCAAAAAATTAAAATAAAATTAATTTTATAGTTAAAAATTTTTTAAAAAGGAATTAAAGTCATTAAACATACTTCCATGTACCTTACCCAAAAGCTATGTGACTAAAATCTCTGCCTGGCTTTATCTTCAACCAGGCTCTGTGACAAGGCCAATCTTCTATTTTTTTTTAATTGTGAATTGTTCAAAGCCAGCAGTACATATGAAAGCAAGATGGTGAAAAACAATGACTAGCAGACATGGTTTAGTCACAGTCACCAGGGACAGCCCAGGGAACCTAACCCTGAAAGGTCTCAGACTATCCAACATACAGTCAGGGAACTGTGACCTCGCTGTTTGATTTAAAAGGAGATGAACATTCCCAGGCAAGTTTTTACCTGTAATGTATGTGCAATAATATACACAATTAAACATCTACATTAAACAAAAATGCCTCATTACCTAGACCAAATTTGGCCTAATTAAAGAGCAAATCAAATTCATAAGAAAAATAATTTCTATGAGGCACAATAAGCTTGTTTTAATCTGGAACCTGAGTAAGGATACACATACCACTAGAGGCCTGAGCTCTATACCATAATCTCAGAAACAAGTAAGTTGAACACAATTGCTTAACCTTGGTGACCTCACATTATTAAGAGAAGGTACATCTTTAATAGAGTGTAGGTATGCAGCATTCGATAGCCCGTAAGTCCCAGGAGACAGTGTATGAGCAATACCAGTGCTCTGATACTGCATGTAATCCACACACAAGCAGTTGGTGGTGTGATGATACTCACTGGGATGTAACAGGCACAACTAAGCAACAGAGCAAAGAGACCAAAGAATCCTGTGATCACATTTTAAAGTACTTTCCTAATCTTGCTGCATACTGGGAGGCCAGGGAAGCAGGCAACTTTGCCCTCCAAGTAGACATCTGTTTGTAAAAAATGTAAATCCCAATGTGAGGAGTCAGAAGCTACCTGCAGAAAAAGTCTATGTAACCGTGAACAAGCTACTTCTCCTCTCTGCTGCTGCTTCTGCATCCATAGCATAAAATATATTGCTTGTTCAATTGACAAGGAGGCCCTGAGAATTATCTGTCTAAAAGCTCCAAAGAAAAGGCGTAAATAAAATGACCAGGGTAGCATCATTTCAGGCACCCAGTGAAAGGCTAAATTTGGATCACCTTCTGATCAGGGCCACACAGGCTCACAGGTATGAAAGCTTAAAAACTAAACATGTAAAACTTTTTGGTTCATAAATCTCTTTATTTTCTCCCATGCTTCGTCAGTCACTCAAACAAACAAAATACATTTCCTCCCTCCAGGGCTTAATTAGTTCTTTGTGTTCTCAGTTTCCATGGCCATAATCCATAGGTTTATGATACCAAACGTATCTGAGGGACCGAAGGTGAGAGTAACTAAAAGCTCACGTGCACATGGGTTTCTGGAAGGCATCTGGGGTATAAGAACAGAGAAAGGCAAGTTTCCAAGGCTCCTGCAGGAGGGAAGTCAGACCAACTGGACACAAGTGGCCCTGAGGAACTTGGCCAAATGACTCATTTGGAGGATGCAGAACAAAGTCAATGACAGGACCTGCTTAGAGCTAGTCTCAGACTCAAGGTCACTATACAGAATACTGTAAGACAAAGCATCACTTTGGAAGGGCTCCCTGGGATTCATCAATCCAAGGAGAGAGTTTTCTTTTTTTTTTTTTAAATAACAACTCAGTTTAGACCCAACAGCACATGGCCCAGGCATTCTCCGCCACCAGGAGAGAGAAGTCTGATTTCCTTTTTACCTCAGAGCACTTGCTGGTCCCAATTACTTTCCACCAAAGCAAAAGTGAGGTCAAGGGCCAAATAAGCAGTTGTTATTGTCTCCTTTCAATACACTCAGATACAACATGATGAATGACCTATTTAATGCACATCACATTGGTGTATCCTATAGAAAAGATGACGCCTACCCACCCCAGTCAGCATTCCTGTCAGATCCCCATTTGCAAAGCCTCTACAAGCTGCACTCTAGGTGACAGCATGATTTTGACCAGGTTAAGACTTCCTGTAGTGATATTTTTGGCTCAGCCAAATACTGCCTCGGATCTAAGAGGAAGTGGAAGAGAGAAAGAAAAAGTGGGGGAAACCAGATAAATGAAAGAAATATTATCAGAGAAAGAAAGAGACAAAATCCCTGGAGAAGCCCAGGCCAAAGCAGAGGGAAGATGACCTCTGACAAACAGCTGCCTACACACGGTGAGGCTTGTCTGCTGGACATCTCTAGGAAACCCAGTCCTAAAGCCCATGTTCAGTGGGGCCGTGATGAATCTGGAGGGTTAGCTTCCTCTTGAACCCATAAATATTGAGCCAGAAAAATCACCCCCATCATTTCATAAAAGCAAACCAAAGGCCAGATGGGTGGGAAGAGTAGAGCCAGTATTTAAAAATATATACGTCACACTTTTTCAGAGCAGTGACAATTTCACTAAATTATACTAAATGATGTGAAACTCTCTCTTTTATACTCTGTTTTTCTAATACTGGAGTCTCTAAAAGAAATGTAACATGACAAAATTCTGCCCCATATGAAGAAGTAATGTTCTAAAGAGCAGAGATTTCAGAAGATGGGAAAAGCGAGTATCTCAATTCCAGAGATATCCTGGATCAGGGGTCCCCAAACTCTGGTACTGGTCCATGGCCTGTTAGGAAGTGGGCTGCATAGCAGGAGGTGGACGCTGAGTGGGCAAAGCTTCATCTGTATTTATAGCTGCTCCCTATGGCCGCCATTACCTTCTGAGCTCCGTCTCCTGTCAGATCAGCAATGGCTGATTCTTATATTAAATTCTCATATATCACAATGTAATATAATAGAAATAAAATACACAGTAAATATAAAGTGTTTGAATCATCCTGAAGCCATCCCCCACCACCCTGTTCCTGGGAAAATTATCTTCCATGAAACTGGCCCCAGGTGCCAAAAGGCTGGGGACCACTGCCTTAGACAACAGCTTGCAGGGGTACCACAGACCCTGTGGTCCAGAGGAAAACATACCCTGCCCAAAACTGGAACAAGCCATCTTCATAGTCATCCCAACACTGAATTTCTAGGCCCCTTGCTTTCTCCAAGGCCCACAAATGTCATCATATATTGAATCAAGTAAAAGCTAACAGTATCACAACTGACCAAAACTAAGGTGTGTATGTTGCATAATAAGCTCAAAAATAAATAGTGAAAACAAGAGAAAAAAGAAAACCAAACGGTCATTTACTCTAAGAATCCAGGCTTGTGTTTATGCTCCACATGAGGTCCGAATTGAATCTGGGCTTGAAATCCACCAAACTCACATGCTTTCTCGAAGGAGACAGGGTGGGAGCCGTTCAGGATATCATCCCGAGCCTGCAACACAAGAGGAAGCAAAAAGCATCAGGAGCTTGGGGGGACCAACACAATTTCTCCAGTGCCATGTTCCTGGCACCCAAGCCTACCCTCTCTGTGGAATGACGGGAAGGGGGCCAGCCAAGCCAGAGTGAGGCATTCATTCAGGATGCTGTGAGCGACTGCAGCTCTGCAGAATTAACACAAAAGGAAAACAAGTCCGTGCCCAAATGGCCTATGGATGGAAGGCATCAGCAATGTCCAGTATATTAAAACTAAAGCTTGAGTGTAATCTAGGGAGGTAGAAGTGATTGTGAAAAATAAAGGGGCAAAGGGAAATCCTTGTATAATGACCAGATTCACAGGGGACAGAAATGCAATATATTTTTATGACCCTAAGTGATAAAGTTAACAGAAAAATTACCTAGAAGTAAAATCAACCCAACCCTCACCCCAAGATAAACAGAACAGACAAGAACTTAGTAGTGCAGACGTCTGGGTGAAATGATAAGCAAATACACAGTCCTGGAATCAGGAAGGCACTGCACTTGAAGTCTTTCTCCTGTTTTCTGAACCCTCACTTGTGTTGCTATTTATTCCTTTTCTTTCTACCTTTCCTTTCTCTAGTTAAATGACCCCCAGAGCACTCTCAGATGTACACTCTGACCTATGGCCCTGAGCCTTAAACCAACAAGCATGTTGTTATTGTCTGGATATCTCTCTCCCTTATGGCCTACCAGCCTCATTTCTCCAAGCCCTTCCTCCATCCACTAACTTGGGGGCTAGCAAAATTTTCCTGTAAAATGTCAGAGAGTGAACAAATTACATCTTCTGGGCCATGGGTCAAGATATGGTTCCAATAAAACTTTAATATTTATAAATACAGGTGACACCGTGGCTGCATTTTGCTGACCCTCCCCCTCCCACATTATTTCTATACATTGATAAGTAAAAGGAGAGGAAAGGGAAGGAATACAGGGAAGAATGAAAGAAGTAGGAGAGGAAGGAAGATGTTTTCCTTGAGCCAAAAGAAGTCTTCAGGACTGTCTAGTGAAAACCCACATCTAAGTGTACTGGGTAACTGCAACTCAGATAAATTGAATGACTCGTCTGAGTTTAAACAATTGGTTAATAGTAAAAATATAAAATGTTATTGAGAGAATATCTTTCAGTTAATGAGAAATACTGATTTTCTGACCAATATCCATCCTTGTTTTCTAGATGTGAGCTAAGAAAGCGATACTACATATGAATGGTGAGCCAGGTATGTCCTGCAAAGCCAGGAGACAGACAGAGACAGCAGTGGCTACCAGGACCCCCGCTGGGAGGCCAACCAAGGCCCCTCTCAGGATGGCTGGCAGCTCACAGTGGACATCAACCTGCACCACCACTCCACATGATTGAAAAGAGCATGTCGCAGACACGGCGAGAACCAGAGCCCAGTTCCTGCCCTCCACCAGCCCCAGCCGGAGCTCTGAAAGGCTCCCTAACCTCAGGGTCTGAGCATTCGATACTGTACCTGAACATACAGCAAGTTCAGCTGCACGGGGTCTCTCGAGTCCACATTCTGATCAGAGTAAAAGAACTTCCGTCTAAGCAGCAGTGTTTCATTTTCATCTACTCCTTGTTCTCTGAATGTTCGGCTGTGATCCAGCCAATTTACTGCAATGCAAGATAACATATGAAAGAACTGTGTCTACTTTTCCTCTTAGTTCAAGAGGATTAAGCAAAACAGCAGCATGAGGCAGATGTGGATTTTTAAAATGCTCATATTCAGTTATAGTTGCTTCTTAGATTAAATCTGAACTCTTTAACTTGGCAAAGTAATTGGACGCATACTACATGACATATGAAAAAGCAAATGACAGAGAAGTTCACAGCTATTCCTAAATTAGTAAAACCCCACAATGAATTTATAATATGCCCATTCCTTGGGTGGAGGAAGAAACAAGGAAAACAGCGCTTTAAGCCAAGACAATCAAGTCTGCATTTTCTTTTAAGTCAAGACCGGTCTTTACTCTGATCAGGTGAAATAATTTATAAACTCTGAGCATGAGTTACTACCCTTGACCTTAAGCAGAAAAGAGGAGGAACGTGGAAGTAATTGGGACCAGGAGAGACAGGACACTGAGGGGTAGGGGAAGGTAGAACCCTCCACATGGCCCACCAGTAATCTCACTCGTTTAGAAAATACTGGCCTGATACCTAGATGCATGGGGATGATCATTCCTCTATTCTTCCCACAGCTCTCATTCCTACACTCCTCCCCAGGCTTAACACACACACACATACTGAGAGCAAGTATTTATTAACAAGCCTTGACTTTAGCACAGGGAGTGTATCGAATGGACCTCCTCTCCCACACGAGCTGCGAGAGCATCATGCACAGTATAATCCTCAGTATTTCTCTACCAAGGTCTCACTTGGAAAGAAGCATGCAACTGGAAATCGAATGAGGCAAAAAGAAAAAAAAGAGAGAGAGATTGGAGAAAGGGTCAGAGGAAATGAAAGCCCCACTGAAGACCAACGAATGGAAGGACATGGATGACATCTTCCCAATGCAACAGCAAGAGAAAGAACAATGAAAGAAAGTAAGAAGTTGGGAAGGTCTGAGTGAAATGTGCATTAAGTAAGATACTTCTGGGAAGGTGGGGGCTGGGGGTTGTCAGCCAGTGCACAAAAAACAGGCTTTGGGGACACAGAGTGTATACATACTTGTTTTTCTGCCTATTAACTCTGTAGCTATAGAAAAGGATTTTCCTGTGGTGGAATTATATTGCTATTTTGTAACCCCTAAGGAAATAATGGATTGAGGCAATAGTCATCCAAGGCTGTTAACGTCACAAAAAGGAGACAATCAAATTCAGCTTCTCAATGGACGTACCACATAGGAGGCGCTATTCTTAAACACAGATACACATATCTGATCAAGCCTCCAGAACTCAGGAATTAAAAGGGACATATGAACATGTTAGATGACACTGCAGGCATCTAACAAAATCCAGAATATAGAAAATTTTATACAAGTAACAATCCAGGTTTTTCCCCTCAATAATTACAAGGCAAAAAATAAAAAAGAGAGATGGAGAGAAAGCCTTGGGACTAAAAGAGTTAAGCAGCCTATCATCCAAGCTTATTTGGACCCTAGTTCAAATTGCTAACAAAAAAGTTTTTTTTAGAAGGCAATGGAGAAAATGTGAACATGATGCATATATTTGACATTAAGAGATTACCTTTTAGATGTGAAATGCTATTATCAATTTTTCCCCCTTAAGGGTCTTTTTCTTTTAGTGACATAGACCCAAATGTTCATAGATGAAATAAAACAAAGGAACAAAGACCCCTGTTCTGGATCATACAAATTATGGGAGAGGAGAGAGGCCGGGCAGCCCATGTGCCCACATCACACTTCCTCCCTGGACACTCACAGTCGTCATCCGTGTGAAGCTTGGCCTTCAGCTTCTCCATCTTCCTCTCGTCTCGTAACAGCGTCCTATCTTTTTTTAGTGTACCCGTCCCTTCTTCTTTCTTTTCTTCAATTGTTTCTTGGATTAAAGAGTATTCTTCATAGTTTGTAATTCCTAAAATTATCAATGAGTTTATCAATTAGATTAGTGACTACATTGCCATCAGTCCCTTTCGTCCTGGGGCCTGTAATACTCCAAGGAGTCCCTGGGAACGAAGGACAGAAAGAAGCCTTGCCAAGGTGGAAGGTCAGGGTCACTCCAGGGAGCATACATCAAGTAACTGGCCACAAAGGAGGGTCCTCCACTAGTTAAGTCACAGTCAAATGTCGTGTTAAAGTCTCCTGAGTAATTTTTGTGTAATAAGAATAAGAGAAAAAACAGAGGAAGGTAAGACAATGTCAAACAAGCAGGGTCTGAAGGACCTGGGCTTCATTTTCATGACGAGAAAAATAAGATAGGAAAGGCCACTTTCTTCAAATATTCAAGAGGGTTCATATATTGCAACATCTGTAAGATGTTACCAAAAAACCAAACAAACATTTTGGCCAACCCAACAGAAAGGAGACAGACTTGTTCTTTGAGGAGACGAATAGAAGCAAGGTGGGGGGCAATGTCTAATATGATTGTATAGGCTGTCCCCATGAGTCTTCAGGAGGTAATGGAGGTCAGTGATGCTTAGACAGAATCTTCCAGTCATGGGTGGGAGCCTGAACCATAAGATTTCAAAAAACATTATTTTCAATTTGAGAATTCATTTTATTTTGAAAGGGAAATAAAAGCTCTCACTTCTGACTCAGAGAGACGCTTAAGTGTTTGCAATACCAGTTAGCTGGTTTGCGTATCAGGAAAATGAACACACTCTCTTGGGATTGCGCCAAAGTCAATGTGTTACGATATGTTCAAAATTGCTGAGACACCCAAAGTGGGTGAAAAAAGGAGAGGCATGTTATTAAAAACAAAGCAACATCCAGAAGCTTAGCATGTGAATGCTCACCTATCCTGCTGCAGATAGTAACCAGGAGTTCCCCGACCGTCTTGGAGTCATCCACCATCACTGTTTTCACGGATCCATCGAGCATCCGGATTTTCTGAGGTCTCTGTTTCTTTTTATATTCCAAAACATCCTAGAGCAAAATCATACAAACATTTCATGTTGCATGGGAAATTAGATAATAAACTTGGACACTTCTCTTTAATAAAAGAATTTTCTCTAGCTCCCTCTGATTCTTTTCTTCTAATTTTTCACAATATTTTTGCCACTAACACAGAATCTCCAGTGCTAAACTGCTTACATGAAGATTTTTAAAAATCTGATAGTAAACCTGCACCCCCAGAAGTACTACTTATAGCTCACAGTTACTGAAAACTAACCTCTATAAAGTCAAAGTAGCATATGTCCTTCTGAAAGGCTGAGAATGATCTGCTGTAATGAAAATTAGCAAAGGAAAATGCCTGCTTGTTTTTTGAAAAGATTGTGCTTCTCCAATGGTCTCTTACATAGTAATAAGCGATTATATATATGTGTGTGTGTGTGTGTATACATATGTCATAAAGGACATAAATAATGCCCCCATAATTCTTCATGTAATGGTATATCACCGTAAAAGTGGTTTTCACAATAATGGCAAGATCAAAAAGGTAATAAGTTTGAGAGTTATGTCTAAATAAGAGATTTCTCTTTTACTACACTTCTTAAAAATAGAACTGTGGAAGGAAAATTAACTGGCACCTCATACTTCACTCTCATTTATGGAATATTGACTAATCTGTCTATTCTGTACATCAAAATCCAGTATATCTCAGAAGTTAAGTTGAACAGAATATAACACATGTTTTTTAAAATTGAAGCATGGTTGATTTACACATTATGTGTGTTTCAGGTACACAGCAGAGTGATTCAGTTACAAACGTACATTTTTTCAGAGCATCTTCCATTATACGTTATTACATGATACTGAATATGGTTTCCTGTTACTCATTACTTTTTACTCATTATTTCTTCCTACTTCCACAACACAACCATTTTTGTTGTTAATATTACTGATAGTGATTAAATACATCTAATATGAACTTTTTATAAAAGCAAGCCACTGGTTATGATTTAACCTTTGACAACCTTTAGGATCGATAGATAGATTGATAGTTTGATAGACAGAGCAAACAACTACTTTGTTCCCTCTGGATCCTTCCTTTCTATCACCAGTCACCAGGGCACTTCCTACATACTTAGAGGAAGATGCTCTATTTCATAACTACCGAGGTCCAACAATGGCACGTAGAAATAGCTTAAAATCATGGTCTCATGCTGCTTTAATTACTCTGTGAAGTTTCAAGAATTTGGACTGTTGACATTTCCTATCTAACCTGGACAAACTTTACAAAGTACACTACGTCAAAACTATTAAACGAGGCTCTGAAATCAAAATAGATTTTTGAATCTCTGCTTTTCTTTGAAGCATAACCATGTTGGCTTCTATGGAAGGCCTAGAGACAAAGTGTTGAAAAATCAAAGAAAGATCAACAGCATACCCCATTTCGCAACATGTAGTAATCCAGTGTTCTGCCCGCTTCCAGCCAAATTCCTTTCCGAGGGTCTTCATCCGAGAGAAATAGCCCATAGTCAGAAGCTGGAGGAAAAACAGAAGGAAAAATAAAAGGTAAAGTGATGATAAACCCATCACGGACTTCCAGGCCCTTGAATCTGCTGACTTGGCAGGATGGGAGGTGGGGGGTGGGGGAGGCGGTCTCCTTCACCAGAGAAATACTTCATTCTCAAAACATGAGCAGCCACTGGGACTAAAACAGATTGAGAAGAATAAGAGCTGAGCTGCAAAACCAACACCCACAGATGAGGTTCAGGTTTCTTAAAACCAGCGGGCAGTAGGTGTGTCTAAAGTTTAGGGAAACACCAGAAACAAAGCAGTCTAAATTTCTTGTTAACTGAACTGGGCTTTTGTTTCCTACCACGTGCTTTAAAAGTCAGGCCAAGAACTCATGAGAGACTATGGAAATAATCACTCGAGTCCAAGGCCACTTAGGTAAAGAGGGGCTGATGGAGACTTTATACTTGGCATAATCCTTCCATCAACCCCACATGGCATTACAAAATAAAAAGAAGTTTTTCCCATGAGGTGAAGTCTCTGCTCCCCATACCATCAAATTATGAGTAAAGTTGGAGAGTTAAACCCTGTGTCCTTCACAGAAATCCCTTAATCTAACCCAGGAGGTACAAGATGGTGGAGGCAGTACAAGATGGAAAGCGATTATCATTTTCTGTCTCAAGATTTGTCTCTTCCTAAATGTGATTCAAGGAAACCTCAGAGACCCAGATGAGGGCGAGAGCTCCTGTTGTTTCTTAGAAAAACAACTTCAAGATCTATAAAGGTTTGTATCTTCACCAGAGCTTTATAGCAATCCAACTCAAACAAAGTTTAAAAAAGTCTGAGAATAAACAGTAACAGAAAAGTAAAAACATCAGATATGATTGGATAACCAGAACTTGGGAACCTGGGCAAATTTTATTTTATTTTTTTGGGTAGTCTAGAAATAACAGTGTTTTGAATAATACAGCCATTGCTTTTGGACCAAAAGATTCATGGCTTTGTGAGTAACAGACTTTTCAAGAAGACCCATGCCTAACAATAACTGTCTTTGAATGTTGGATTTTTATGAATCCAATTTTTAAGGAAAGTTTTAATCCATTTTCACACTAAAGGCTTATGAATTCAGGAGTAACCTCAATTTCTTATGCATCAGTCAAACACTAAATAAAGGAAGGAAATGTAGAGAGAAGACAAAGGGAAATGGAAAATAAACTTGTATGACTGACTTGTTTAAACTCAGATTAACTGTGGTCAGTGGTTTAACCAAACATTAAACAAAACATGTATCACGATTTTTTTTAAGGTTTGAGATACAGGTTAGAAGCCCCTGCAAAGTACTTGAAATATGATGCTTGCCCCGGGTCCTGATGGCAGTTTCAGTCTTCTTCAGGCTGCTGGCAGTAGAAACGGTGTGAAACAGGGCTCGGGATACACAAAAGCAATAACTGTCAGAGCAACGTCATCTGTGCTCTGTAGGCCTTTATACCAAAGAGTGATTTGTAAACTGCGGAACACGTTGCTGAAGTATGAAAGGGACATGATGATGGTGCTGGTTCACTGGCAGAACTACAATGATGTCATTACAAGTTTTACATACAAGGCGAGTAAGGTCTAGGATAAGAATTTCATTTGAAACATATACACTAGTTGACCTGTGCACATAAGCAGAGCCTCTGTTTCCTTAGCTACCAAGGGTAAAACATACAAACACACTTCAAGCAGCCAGAAAATAACCAATGACCTACCTTGGCCAGTTTGCGCCTCGGGTACCCTTTCTCGAATGACTCGACACGCATCGTACACAGCCGTTGATGGCTCAAACTGCATGGTCTTCACCACATTGCAGTGGCGGACACAAATCTTTAAGGACAGAGCCACCATTTTCCCAGGAGATTTGTGGACTCTCACTTAGAGTGTCTGGAAAACACAAAGGGACAAACTGTGATATTCATGATAACTGGAAAAAAAAAGGTTAGACTCTGAATCAGCTTTAAAAATCGAAAAAGAATAAAATGGCAATTACAGAGAAGGCTTTGGACAAAACTACAAATTAAAAAATAACTTGAAAAATTTAGAATAAGACAGCAACACACAGTCTTGGAGTTACCACAGCGGGGCAAGGAGATCCTCCTAGAAGGAGGAACTACAGGCGTTCTCCAAGACTCCTTCTCAGGCTGCTCCCTACTTTGGGTTTTTCCAAGTGTTAGTCAGTTGTGTCCAACTCTTTGCAATCCATGGACTATATATAGCCCGCCAGGCTCCTCTGTTCATGGGATTCTCCAGGCAAGAATACTACAGTGGGTTGCCATGTCCTCCTCCAGGGGATTTTCCCGACCCAGGGATCGAACCTGCATCTCCTGCATTATAGGCAGATTCTCTACCATCTGAGGGACTGGGGAAGCCATTGGGTTTTCCCAAGGTGGGGAGGAATTTCCCAGGTGAATGTCCTCCAGGTGAGAGGCAGAGCACCCACTGCTGTCTCCTGTAGATACCTGTCAGTATCCTCAATCACAGGGCTCCCTCCCCAGCAGCTCCTGGGCAGAGAAGAAGCATCTGCCCTCTGGGGGTGCTTCTCACAGCCAAACTGCACCACGTCTGTACCAGAAGACTTGACTTGTAGGCCCAGACCCATCCCCAGGAGACGGCAACTGGCCACTCTGCTTCCATTTCCCCACAACAAGAGAGCTACGCTGTCTGCCCTGCATAATTCATAGAAGAACTGAATCCTGAGCGGACATCAATGCCAGGCCAATGCACAGCCATCACTAATGAGGCCAGAGTGAGATATTTTAAACACTCAGTGTATCAGGCAGCTTCACACTCTTCAGGGGTCTCAATGTAGAGAAAGAGATGATTTAGTTCTTCTTTCATTCAGACAAAAGCCTGGGATGTTTTGCTTCTTACCCAGTTCAATGGCTTTAAAAATAGATAGGTGCTTAGGCTAGGTTTGAATTATTTCACAAAAGCCTTCTTTTGCCATTTTAAATCCAACCATAAATGCACTTTCCAAGTTGATGGCTTCGAGGTTATTTCAATTACCTGTTCCATTCCTTGGCCAAACTTACCCCCAACACCCAGACCAGCCCAGTCTCTATCAATGCAGGCCTTGGGTGCAAAAGGGAGGCACTTCTCTGCACCTGAGGAGCCAACACAGACTTACCCAGCTAACTATCATTCTGGCAACCAAAATAAGGGACTTCACAGTGAGTAGCTATTAGAATCCTAGAATGGCATGGATAACAAACCTTCAGGAGTGGCAAGCTCACACTCCTTTCTTGTCTTTCATTAGAGAATCTACAGGAAATAAGCACCACCGTTCCCTCTGTGAATGCAAGCCCTAAGAAGCAACAAGGTGGCCAAACGCAGAGAGGACAACAGGCTGACCAGGCCCAGGCCTGGGGTGGGAGCCTCAATCTGCTTCTCAGCAAGCCTCACTGACCACTAGCTTCCTAATATCAAGCAACTCTGGTCACTTGGCTATGGAGAACACTCTTAAACGGAAGCTCTGGTATGCATGGGCAGGGTGTACACACACTCTCATGCAGAAGCCATTTGATCTGTCCAACTGTAAAGTCATCCTGACCTCTGCTTACCTTCTGCATGAATTCTGTCCATGAAAACGTGAAAATATTTCTTACTTGAGAAATATCAAGATATACTTGGTAACAACAACAGTATTCACTGACAATCTGCTCTAAATGGAATTAATTGACTCTAGTCTGGTCATTGGCTAGATTGAGTTATTCAGAATATCTGATGGCTTTCCATCTACAATACTGAGATCTTGCAAAGCCATATATGCAGGCATCCTTTGGAGATGTTGCAGATTTGGTTCCAGACCACCACGATAAAGTGGGATACTGAAATGGAGTGAATCACATGGATTTTTCTGGTTTCCTTATGCATATAAAAGTCATGTTTACACAATAATGTGGTCTATTAAGTGTACAATACCATTACGTCTGGAAAGGAAATACATATACTCCATCAGAAAATATTTTATCGCTAAAAAACACTAAGCATTCTCTGACCTGTTAGCAAGTTGTAATTGTTTTGCTGGTGGAAGGTCATGCTGATGAACGCTGACTGATGAGGGTAGTAGTGTTGAAGATTAGTTTGGCTGTGGCCACAGCTTAAAACGACAGTGATTTTTGCTGTATTGACTGACCCTTCCTTTCACAAAGGATTTTTCTATAGCACTTCTAATTCCCTTTGAGAACTTTTCCTCTGCATTTACAACCTGACTGCTTGGCACAAAAGGCCTAGCTTTCGGCCTGTTTTGGCCTTTGTCACTAATGAAATCATTTCTAGCTTTGGACTTAAAGTGAGAGACATGAGACTCTTTCATTTATTTGACCACTTAGAGGCCACTGTAGGGTTATTTACTGGCCTAATTTCAATATTGCTGTGTCTTGGGGAATAGAAGAGGCCAGAGGAGAGGAAGAGAGATGAGAGAACGGCTGGTCAGTAGAGTAGTCAGAACACAATTTATCAATTAAGTTCCCTGTCTCATGTATGGGTGCAGTTCAAAGTTTCCCCAAACAATTATAATAGTCACATCACAAATATAATAATGAAAAAATTTGAAATACTATTAGGATTACCAAAATGGAAAACAGAGATATGAAGTGAGCAAATACTGTTGGAAAAATGGTGACACTGATAGACTTGTTTGACTCAGTGTTGCCACAAACCTTTGATTTGTAAAAAAAAAAAATGTGGTATCTGCAAAGCACAGTAAAACAAGGTGCTATAAAACACAGTATGCCTATAAAAGGCTCTACTCAACTCTTTTTATATATATATTTAATAAATCAACTCTCCAATTTGAGGAAATCAAAATGCATGGTATCACTTATACATGGAATTAAAAAAAAATACAAATGAATGTATATGCAAAACAAAATCAGACTCATAGATAAAGAAAACTTGTGATTACCAAAGGGGAAAAGAAAAGAAGATGGACAAATTAAGGGTGTGAGACTAACAAATACAAACTACTACATATAAAATAGATAAGCAAGAAAGATACACTGTATAGCACAGGGAATTCCAGCCATTATCCCATAACCTATGACGGAGTATCATCCACAAAAATACTGAACCACTATGCTGTCCAGCTGAAACTAACATCATACTGTACCTCAACTATACTTCAATAAAAATAAACTCTAGAGATAAATTGACAAATCTGCTGAGATGTAGACCACTCCATGGGTTAGTTTTTCCCACAACTATGGGGATTCCTGACCCTGTGAGAACCATAAGCATGAAAATGAAAGTGGTTCAGTTGTTTCTGACTCTTTGTGACCCCATGGATGGTAGCCTGCTAGGCTCCTCTGTCCATGAAATTCCCCAGGTAAGAACACCGGAGTGGGTAGCCACTCCCTTCTCCAGGGGATCTTCCCAACTCAGGGACTGAAACTGGGTCTCCCACATTGCAGGCAGATTCTTCACTGTTGAGCCACCAGGAAAGCCCCATGAGCATGGCTGGTGGTAACAGTCAGTGGGAAAGACTGTGGAACTCAATGATATCATGGATGCTGTTTATACAATACACCAGAGAGAGTGGGATGGTTAATATTCTTCATTCCCTGGGAATAGGAAGCAGTACAATATAAGTGTCTCTGCATGAAGCATCTCTTCCCAGGCTAATCACTGGATTTTCTGAAGAGTAAATTAATGGTCTCTGCAGCCAAGCAGAGAAAGACTTGATCACAGAAAGACAGAGCAATGACATGGGGTGAGAGCAGAATTCAGCAGCAGAACAGACCACATAGGAGCTCAGCAGGAAGAAGACACTGGGGCAGCGAGGAGAAAGGGGCAAATGGAGGTCTGGGGGCTCTAGGACAGATGGTGCAGAATCAACGAGCAACATGGGAGAGAAGCCCAGAACACTGGGAAGCAGAGGGAAGAAGAAAAAATTGACGGTGAAGGAACGTCTCTATCCAAAACAACTGGGGAAATGAAGACGCCATTGACTGAGGAGGAGAAAGCTGCTGGAAGGCACAGGTTTGGGGTGAAAAGTCACTAATAAGTTTCTTCGGGATGTATTCAGTGAGATGTGGAGCGGAGTCCAATACAAAACTGGAGGTATGGGACTTCTCTGGTGGTCCAGTGGCTAAGACTCCACACTCTCCAAGGAGGGTACCCAGGTTCCATCCCAGGTCAGGGAAACTAGATCCCCCCTGCCACAGCCAAGAGTTCAAATGCCACAACTAAAGATCCCACATGCTGCAATAAAGATCGAAGATCCCGCATGCTGCAACTAAGCGCTGGCACAGGCAGGTAGCTAGACAGAGAAATATATACACACACACATACATTTAAAATATTTTTTAAAAAAACTGGAGTTATAAGTCATCATAGTCAAATCCTGGGGGTTAGAAAGATCATCTAGGGAGTGAGCAAGAGAGGAAACAGACCTGAGGTCTGGACCACAGAAGGCCTAGCGGTGTGGGGGGGAGGAGTACGGAGGAGGAGGACAGGCAGAGGAAGCTGTGTCACACAGGAGGGAGCGATCCCCTGGGTTAAATGCTAGTCTCGGTTCAGGAAGAGGGGCACTGAGCTAGGACAGCTGAATTGGACAGCTTGGAGGTCTCTAGCAGCGGAGGTAAGAGGAGAAAAGAGGAGCGGGAAAGGCCAGAGCAGCAGCTTTACGAGACAGATGAGGAGAAGGGCTGGCACATAGAGTACAGAGACCTGCTGGAAGGCGTGGAGGGACAGGCAGTAGCTCTCATTTATGCTCTGAAGGCTTTTCATCCAGAAGCAATTCATCACATGCTTGCTGCAAACTTTACAGAGTATCTGTATAGCCCTGGCTGCCCCCTTATTACAGCCCAAGGGGCAGTCCCGGGATAGCTAAGTGCCCTTCCTGGAGACAGGTGCCTCACCACACACACTGCAGCATGCATGTGTGAGAGGAGAGGGTAGGATTAGGTAAGTCTTGGTTCAAGCAAAGGTTGCTGGGCGGGACCAAGTGGTCCAGGGTCAGTCCCAGCCTGTTGATACCTTGGACCTTCTCTCTTGGCTTTCCAGAGAGCAGGAAGTGACCAACTCCCATGAAAGAAGCCAGTGGACACGTGATGCTCAGCCAACTCCTCCACATCTCCTTATCCTGATATCTCATGATGGAGGCCACTCTCCTTAGTTCAGGACATATGTTCAACAGAACAAGGGACACCAGATTCATTACTTGATCTGTGTTCAAGTTTTCTATCCTCTCAAAACAATCACTGCAAAAGCCATCAGTTTCACTACATGGGGACACATTACACAAAAATACAAAAAAATCCAATTAGTCACCCTGAAAGAGCTGCGCACTGTGGTTGAAAACTAAAAGACTCCGATTTCTTCTACTAGTCTTGGCTCTCTGTTTTATTATGACTCAGTGTTCCCAACCATGAAAGCATGAAACAAGACAGACAATTTCCTGCATGGGAATATTTTTTTTAATGTAAATTATGTACATAAAATGCTTTACAAATGACAAAATTCTGTATAAAGACATATTTACTACTAACACGCAAGAGGATCCCACACACAGAAAACCCTCAATGAGGTTTTGAAACCAAAGTGCATAAAGATTTAATCACCATCACACCAGGAACACAGCAGTGAGATGTTCCTAGCCCTACTCTCAACATGACAGACGTGCAGAATGGACATTTGTTGGAATAAAGTGTCCTGACTTACAGCAAAAAGAAAGTAGGCTTAAAGTATAAAGCAGCCTAGAGATGTCAGCAAAAGATGGGTATGTATTCAACACCCCTGAGAAGACTCTATAGATCCACTCAAGCCCAAAGAAAATTAGGCAGCTCTGATCACACGTGATAAAACCTGACTTTCCCTCTCCACTGTGATATTTTCAGGTCAGTGCAGCACTGCCTCTGACAACAACTGACCCTCTTGTCCACTGTTCTATATTCTTAGCCCTCCTGCTAATTCCTGGCCCTCCAGGATGGGAGTCTACAAGACATGACAAGGCTTCCTCTTCTCATTTGGCTTCACAAAGACAGAGAACTGAACACATGTGCTATTTCTTTCAGTCCTGTTAGTGTCTAATTCACCTCTACTTTATGTTCCTATCCTTGTTCTTCTTCTGCCCCAGGCTGAATGTCTGCTATCAAGTTGGACCTTAAGTTCATGTTCACTTTTTTTGGTAAAACACAGGTATAGGAATTCCCTGGCAGTACAGTGGTTAGGAGGACTTGGTGCCTTCAATGCCGTGGGCCCTGGTGGGGGAACAAAATCCTGCAAGCTTCATGGCGAAGCCACACACAAAAAAGACAGGGTATAAAGGCATAAAACATTCATTACTCTCCTTTGCACAATCTCTTCTCATTCTGACCATTTTGGCCCTGACTGTGTGTGTGAAGGTTGCCTGGACCAAGACAGAAACCCTTCTGTGCCATCCATTGTAGAAGATGAGCCAATGGAACCAGTGGTGAAGCCCAGACGTTCTCTCCTTTTAAAGTAAACACTTTTCAGTTCCAGAGAGCTGTAAACAGCCCAGCATGATGGCAGCAGTGTTGGCTTGAGGCTAGCCCCAGCACACCCTGGAACAAACAAGCCTGACTCAGCCAGACCTCCTCCTCTCTGAAAGCACACTCACCATCGGTCAAGACGAGCAATCACCCCTTGGATCTCTGCCCTGGTAAGTGAAGGCCACGAAGTGCTCCCGCTGCCCCCTACTCCTGCCTTACCAGCTGCCACCCTGAGCTGGTCATTTAAGTGCCACCTGCCTCAATCTTCTCTCTGAAATAGGAGACAATAATAAATTTACCTCTAAGATGGCTAGAGAACTAAAGAAGTTCATACATGTCCAAGGCACATAGAAAGTACTGGGTCAAGGTTTGTTGTTATTATTTATTAGTCATGGTAGTTGGGAAAACACTGGAAGCAGCATACTGTGTTCAGCTACCACCTAAGCTGCAAACTTCACTTTATTGTTTAGTTTGCATCTATCATATACTAGATATCATGATCTTGGTGCAAAAGTAATCGCGGTTTTACACTGTTGACCTTTGCTGTTTGATATTGAAATACATTCATAAATAAATGTGGTTATGTTATACATCATTTTAATGTGTATTTCTCACTTTATGCTTTTTTGCTAATGACTTATTAGCTGCTGTGTATTTTATATTTATCTTAGACTAGGAAAATGATGTTAGACAGAAAGAAAATTCAAGTAAATCTCTTATTTAAGTTCAAAATAGGATTTAGAGCAGCAGAGACAACTTGCAACATCAACAACACAATTGGCCCAGGAACTGCTAATGAACATACAGTTCAGTGGTGCTGGTTCAAGAAGTTTTGCAAAGGAGAGGAGAGCCTTGGAGGTGAAGAGTGCAGTGGCCAGCCATTGGAAGTTGATAATGCCCAACTGAGAGCCATCATCGAAGATGATCCCCTTACAACTACATGGGAAGTTGTTGAAGAACTCAATGTCAACCATTCTACAGGTCATTTGGCATTTGAAGCAAATGAGAAAGATGAAGAAGATTGATAAGTGGGTGCCTCATGAGCTGACTGCAAATCAACAAAATCATCCTTTTGAAGTTGTCTTCTCTTATTCTACACAGTAACAATGCACCATTTCCCTATCAGATTGTGATGTGCAAAGATAAGTGCATTTTATGCAACAGGCAGTGATGACCAGCTCAGTGGTTGGACCAAGAAGAAACTCCAAAGCACTTGCCAAAGCCAAACTTGCACCAAAAAAAAAAAGTCATGGTCACTGTTTGGTCATCTGCTGCCGATCTGATCCACTACAGCTTTCTGAATCCTGGTGAAAATATCACATCTGAGAAGCATGCTCAGCAAATTGATGAGATGTACCAAAAGCTGCAACACCTGCAGCAAGCACTGGTCAAGAGAAAGGGCCCAACTCTTCTCCATGACAATGCCCAACTGCACATCACACAACCAATGCTTCAAAAGTTGAAAGAATTGGGCTACAAAGTTTTGCCTCATCTGCCATATTCACCTGACTTCTTGCCCACTGACTACCACTTCAAGTATCTTGACAACTTTTTGCAGAGAAAATGCTTTCACAACCAGCAGGACGCAGAAAATGCTTTCCAAGAATTCAATGAATCCTGAAGCATGAATTTTTATGCTATAGGAATAAACAAACTTATTTCTCATTGTCAAAAATTTGTTGACTATAATGGTTCCTATTTTGATTAATAAAGATGTGTCTGAGCCTAGTTATAATGATTGAAAAGTCATGATCTGAAACCACAACTACATTTGCACCAACCTAATAACATTATTACAGGCATTAGGGAAGCAAAGACAGACATGATTCCTGCCTAGTTAGAGCTCACTGTCTAGTAAACTTGTTCATCTTTATTCAAATCATACAACATGATTTTTTAAAATGCAGAACTATCTTGGGATGAGCTGTGATGCTGAACATTTTTGTGCATCAGATAACTGCTAGTACCTGGACTGTTGGTCTTGGACGTTGGTTGAATTCCCTCATACCAGGAGCCCAAAGGGAAAAGAATCACACCCTCTGGAGCAGGGTTGGCATCACAGTCGGCCCATGTCCTAGGGCTCGTCAATGTTCTCTGCCCAGAGTGACCTATATGAGGTGCCATTGGCTCTGCACCCTGCTAGACAGTAGAGGAGTGGCACTCAGCTGGCAGGACCACAAGGCCAGGCCACCATACCTCGATGGAGTCCTGGATATGAAAAAGAGTAAGAGCTAACCACCAATCCCAGCCTCTTCCTCCAGCCACTGGCTCCATTCTGACCCACTGGAGGACTGCTGTACCCAATTATGATTGCTGCACCTCACCCGTTCTGTAGGTCTGCTCCTCTCTCAGCAGGCAAAATACAATTCTGTTTAGTAACAGCATGCATCACATAACCGAATGTTAGCATAAAATGTGGGCCTATACAAAAGCTATCATTCATCTGTGTTTATATCTCCTATGAATGATTCTGCTCTCAAAGAAATGCCCTGGAAAGAGCTTCCCCTTCTCTCCACCCCTTACCTCCTCCTCCTGCAAGGCAGGAAGGAGGAAAGCTCATCTGACAAGTAAGAATACATCTGGGTAGTCACAGCTACCCAGAGGTGCCTCCAAAGCAAAAGCCAGGCTCTTGTACTTCACCTGTTCTCCTGGGCTGTTAGGTACCTTAGGGCTCGCCTTGAACATTCAGACTCTATATAGTGAGCCTGCCAGGCATACGCAAGTGTCAATATCATTATGGCCACCTATGACTCTCAGGTCATAGCACAGTTCCCACAAGTATGTTTGATAAATGTTTGTGGAATTAATAGGTACACCATGGAAGGACAGATGTTTTTTTCTAAATTAGTCATTAGGAATTATTCACACCCACAGCATGACTCAAGGATGAACAGAGGGCAAACATCCCACAGACCCAAATATTCCTACTCATTCATAAATGTTTACACTGACCACAGAAACTTAACCTCCATGGCTCACAAGATGAAGTTCTCCATTTTAGAAAATGAGAGACAAAGAAAGAACCAAATCCACATCAGTTGGGAACAACTGGAAGATCCCTGGGGATCCCTTCTCAGGTACCTGCCAGAAAAGAAGGCTCAATGCCTGTTTATTTAATGCATGGTTAGAGATACAAGTCAGCATTTTAAATTTCACCAAGAGAACCAAAGAATGCCTACAATGAGAAATTCAGAAGGATGAGAAAAAAAATCTTTGAGATTATTTTCCATGTTTAGATGAAGAAACTATAATCTTGAGACCAACAGATCTTCTCAAGGTCACATTGGTAGCAAACCACAAAGCAGAGCTCCCCACGTTACACAATGAACAGAGCTGGTTAGGTACGTGGTATGGTCAGAGTCCTCCGAGGGTCCCCCCAACTCACCCTCCAATTCCAGGTGGCTCCTGGCACTGGCACCCGAAACTCCATCATTAAGTACGTAGTTGGTCATAATGATGTGTGTCCAGTTAAACTTTGCTGTAAAAGCAGACACCTACACTTATCACTGTATTAAAAAGCTACATTTCAGAACCTCTCAAGTAAATGAGATGAGAGCTGCTCATTATTAAAGACGATTCCTAATTACCAGGAAATTCTGAGAAGGGAGGGATAGGTTAGTGCAAATCAATCCAGAACCTGACACTGCTGAAAAAGGTCAACGAGCAGAGAAGCACAGGAAGACCTGCTAAAAGGAAGGAAAACAGACACCTACATGTTCACAGAGTTGTAATTTGCTTAGAGGCAGTTTTTAATACATACAACATTTTGAACTATATGAGTACTCAGGCTCAAACTGCTTAGCTCAAAGATGTGGGCCCCTCATTCACCCATTTGCACCCCCTACTCACATTGTAGGAACTCTTCCTTTTAACAGAACAAACGTATTTTCAATCCCTGCGTAACTCAATTATTTTCACCTTGTGGCATACATCTGTCTAAACATGCACCACCATGCTTCTTCATTCTTCCTGGTTATTCGCCAGCATCAAGCTTTGCTTTTAGGGGACTTCCTTGGTGGTCCAGTGCTTAAGAATTCGCCTTGCAATTCAGGGGACATGGGTTCGATCCCTGGTTGGGGAACTAAGATGCCACATGCAGAGGGGCAACTAAGCCCGTACAAGGCACTACGCAGCACAACCAGGGAGTCCGTGTGCCACAACTACTACTGAAGCCCGCACACCACAACTCGAGAATCCGTGCACTGCAACGAAAGATCTCGCGTGATACAATGACGAGCTGACACAGCCAAAGAAATAAATCTTCTTTAAAAAATAAAAAGCTTTGTTTTTAGAAACTAGTCTTTCCAGAAACTAGAAACTATAGTCTGTCCAGTTGGCAGAAACCCTCTCCTCTCCTCGGCTCTCAGGATTCTCATCTGTAGCCTTCTCAGTGCGGAGTCCGCACTGAAACAACCATGAGAAGTTATGCCTTATGTCCATTTGGCATGGAGCAGTCAATGGCACTTTCACAGGTGTCCTTTCACTTGATGTGCTCAACAGGTTACAAAGGAAGACGAGTTTGGTTTTGCTTTGTATTTCACAGATGGAGACAGAGGATCTGGGAGGGGAGGTGAATTCCTGGCCTGTGTGTGGCATATACTGCTGTCTCCCATCAGACTACTAAGAAGGCAGTGCTGGTTTTCCAGTAATCCCGCTTGTCCGCCTATGCTCACCAAGACAGCTGAATAAGTCATCTACGAATCTCAGTCCCTTCGCATGTTACCTATCAGTCCTTCCTCTGACAAGGAAGGAAGAAAGCTCCACATTTAAACAAAATATTCCTCTGTATTTATTTGGCTGCACAGGGTCTTAGTTGCAGCACAGAGGATCTTTAGTTGCAGCGTGAGAACTTGTTAGCTGTGGCATGTGGAATCCAGTTCCCCAACCAGGGATCAAACCCGGGCCCCATGCATTGAGAGCTCAGAGCCTTAGCCACCAGACCACCAGGGAAGTCCCTAAAAGGCTCAACATTCAACTCTGATTTTGAATTCTTTTACATCCTAACTCATACAAATGATTTGAAGCTGTTTACAGAAATAGGAAAGAGAAATGAAAGGTCAGGTCTAAGAAAAAAAAAAAATAGAAGAAAAACAAAAGTGAAGGTCAAGACCAGGAGAACTGTGAATTATTTACTATTCATTTGGCTAACTGGGAATAAACACATCCTATTATTTCTTCTGACCCCAGTGACAAGCCTGTAAAATCCTAAGAAAGTGATTCTTGAGGCTACTGCTGATGTTGATAAACACAAGCTTTGTCACTAAAGGTACACATCCCTGGAATGGGTACAGATAGACTAGCTTTTACTTGGGACGAAAAAAAGAGAGGGCTTTGTCCTACAATGATATGGGAAAAGTATATATTCAGTGTGTTTCTGACTGAACCTGGAAGAATGTATGAAAGGAACTGCACACAAGTCCCCCCTCAGGTCATCTTTCTCACAAGTCCCCCCTCAGGTCATCTTTCTCACAAGTCCCCCCTCAGGTCATCTTTCTCAAGCTTGTGACGAATTTAATGCTAAAATAGCATACACCTGACTGAAGGTGGCTGCCAAGTGTGCCCTTCAGGTGTGAAGTGACAACACAGACCATCATGCTTGGTTTCACTTAAGAAACTGAAGAAAATCTCCCACTTCCTAGCTCCATTTTCTTGCACTGACAGGGTTTTCACCAATGACCTCAGACCAGTGAATTCCTGGCCACAAACCCCCAGCATCATCCATCATTCAAAAAGGTAATAGTGCGTGGTTTTGGCAAGGGTGGATTCTGAAGAAAAAGGAGTATTAAAAACATATTATTTCTGTTTCTTTATGTTAATCCATTAGCCATAAATCAGGCAGCGCATTTGTGTTAGAGCCCAGACTTAAAAATCTGGCACTTACGTGGAGAATGGAAACAAACCAAGGGATGTGACTAAAATTTACATTTCTGGAGAGTCAAAGTCCATCAGCATATTATCAGAGTACCAATCTCAGCATTTACTCATGGGACGAGATTTTCCAAAGGATCTCCATTTTCTATAGTTATTCATTCCAAGATCACCCTTGTTTTATATCTAAAAATTGCAATGTTTCAGTTACACTTAATATAGCCTGTGGTATCCCAAATCTTAGCCTTAGACGTCATTCAGCTCAGCTCTCTATAAAATACATAAATCTTTGCTCTAACTTTCCCATTCTTCTGAATTCCTTACCTTCATTTATTTTTTAAATTTCTTAAATCAAAAAGAATAGCAAGGAACATAGAAGCAATTATGTGTCTGGCACTGGTTCTAAGCCCTTTTCATAGTCACTGAATCTTTGCGGTGACCCCAAGCTAAGAAATTTAGGCTTCACCCAGGGAAGACAGTCAGGACACAGTGGTTACGTGGCTTGACAGAGACCACTGCTGAGGGCTCTGCCTCCAACTGTGTGCTTCTAAAACAGAAAGAAAAGGAAAAATAAATGCAGCGCTTGTGTTAAAAGAGTAGGACAAGGCATGAGCTGTGTATTTTTTTTTAAACTAACAACTGGATTTTTATTGGTTGTAGTATTAACATGTCATACACTGAACTAAGCACTTGACTTAGTAAATGAGAGAGTCCTTATTTACCCTGGAAAATCAGGCTTAAGAGGCTATGTCTCCTAAGCAACAGGCTCACAGAGGTGCAAGGGGAGGTTGAATCTAGACTTTCTGTCAGCCCTGCCTTACCCAAAGATGAGCACTGCTAATATTTTGACACACCTCCTTTCTTTGTTTATGCATAATTTTATGTAGGTTGGAGTTCTGCATCCTGACGCTCCCATTTTAATTACACAATCATCATTTTCCACAGTATCGCAAAGTTTTTAGGAACACTGTTTAAACAGATGTGTAACGTTGCAATGCAAGGCATCCTGATTTACTCTGCTCTATCTTCATTTTTGTGTACATCAGCTACCTGTTTTTGCTATTATGAAAAAGGCTGTGAAAAGATTTTTCTATTTAAAAATTCTTGTTATTTATTTCAGACTTTCTTAAGCTAGGTTTTTCTTTAAAAGAATCATCAATATTTTTAAAAGGCAACCCAGAAGATGTTAAGGTAAGAAGGAAAAATGAAATCTGAATGTACAGATATTAGTGGTTTGATTTATGGATTAGCTAAGTGAATATGCATTAGCAACTGGAAAAGCCAGAAATCAATTTAGATTTTTATGGTGCAGTCCATCGCACAGAATGATTCTGCTAGCAAGGGCTCAGGCTGCAAAGGACTCTATCAAAGGACAAAGTAGACAAAAGGCATGAATGGGGGGAAAACAGCTGGCATGGGCAATAAACCAGTGTTACAGAAAAGAGGCAGAGGAAAGATGGATGCTTAACATACATTTAAAAATATATTGCAAACAGTGGAAATAACAGACAAAAGAAATAATTAGACTTTACTAAAGAAAATAGCATGGATGTGCATGGTCAATATCAATGTTCTGCTTTCTGTAAGTCCAAGTATCTGACACAGTCCAGTAGACAGAATCAGAATTACAAGAAAGATATTAACAAAACTGAAGTGCTATGATGGAGCACCATTTTCCTATACATAATAAAATAAAGCCAAATCAAAAGTCTTGCCAATTTCATCAGTGAGTGACAGATAAGATTTACATTTACATTACATTTCCAAATGACAAAACTAAATCTAATTTAAAGTCTGTGTACATAAATATTACTTCATTAAGAGCATGAGAAAGAAAGGAACATGTCCCCAGGGTTATGACATGAAATGATGAACTCTTGACAGCATGGGTAAGCATAGCATAGTATGATTTTAAGGTAGTGTTATAGTTCTCTAAAACCTAGACTATTTGGAAAACAATTCTGAGAACACAAGCAAAATTTAAGCTAAAAGGGGATAAACAACAGAAGAAAATAGAGAGACCAGTCAAGGGAGAGGGAAACCAAGGATAAGGATCTCTAAAGAAATGAAATGACTGAAGTGTTTTCTGGCTTTGAAAGTAAGAGTGCCTCATCAACAGGAATTATGATACAAATTCTGTCATCTATCAGTAGTAGCTTATAAAACTGATACTCATCCTGTCCTCCAACACAATACTCAACATATGTTTATGGGCTGAATTGTGTCCACACCTCTCCCCATTCCTAAAACTCATGTGTTAAAGTTCTGATCCTAAGAATCTCAGAATGTGGCTTTATTTTGAGATAGGGTATTTATAGATATAATTGAGGTTAAAATAATGTTAGAGCAGGCCCTAATCCAAAATGATGGGTATCCTTAAAAAAGGGAAAAACTGAACACACGGACATGGATAGAGGGAAGTTAATGTGAACAGACACAGGGAGACAGGCATCTACAAGCCATGGAGAGAGACCTGGAACAGATCCTCCCTCTCTAGCCTTCAGAAGGACACCTTGATCTTGGACTTCCAGCCTCCGGAATGGTGAAACAGTCAATTTCTGCTGTTTAAGCCATCTAGTTGGGGCTTCTTTGTTATGGCAGGTTCAGCAAACTTATACACTTAGAATTATGTTTCAATTCAGATTTCAACTAGTACCATTTTCCTAAATACAGGAAATTAGTACAATTTTGACACAAACTGACTAATGTGTAGTAAATACATGTTTTCTTTATGAACATGTAAAGGTAGGCATAGGCTTTCCTGGTGGCTCAGTGGTAAAGAACTTGCCTGCCAATGCAGGAGATACAGGTTTGATCCCTGGGTGGGGAAGATTCTCTAGAGAAGGAAATGGAAACCCACTTCAGTTATTCTTGCCTAGAAAATCCCATGGACAGAGGAGGCTGGTGGGCTACAGTCCATGGGGTTGCAAAAGAGTCGGACACAACTTAATAACTAAACAACAACAGAGGAAGGCATAGATGCAGCTACTGCCGTATGCAAAGGCACATGGATATGGATATATTCTGTATAACGTCACAAGAGTAGCAAGTGATGGCAGGGGATAGGGGTGACAGGAGGGGTAGGGGCTCTAACTTGGATATACCTACCTCCAAGGCCCATGGCCTTGCTATAATACCACCCAACAAATCTAGATTGTAATGTGGAAAGGATAGTATGATTGAAGACAAGTAGAACTTGGAATTCTTAGAGGAAAATATGGGAGAAACTATGTGTTTTATTGGAGTGATAAAATGGTATTTTTTTGAGTGTGGTATTTTTTTTCTCCTTTAGTTATACACTTTTCCATGAATTTAAATAAATTCAACTACAACAAAAGAACACTTTCAATTACTCTAATCTTGATGAAAGGGAATGGCTCTCTTCCTTCTAAGATCATCCCTTCCATTGTACAAAGAGATAGGAAGCTCCCCAGGCCTTTTTATGTCAGGCAATTCCATTAAATAGTCCATCCCTCAACTGAGTTATTTTCACAACATTCTGCAGAACCTCTCCACCTTGTTCAACACAACTACCTTAAGTTGTAGAACTAACTGTCAAAAGTACAAGTAACTCATAGACACAGTAAAAGTCAGATGCCAAGGCTAGGGAGAAAGCATCAGAGGCGGCTGATTAACTGGCCAATCAGTAACTAGTTACCAATCACTTACAGTGTATAAGACACTGTGCTGAGTGCTTCAGGGAAAAATGAGATGAAACACGGCTGGACCTACATTTAGTGGGCTTAAATGCTCAGAGGGCACATATAACCCACAACCAGAGAGAGGACCCCTCTGTGAGATAACCACGGAATTCTAGAAAAAGGGAGATGTAATGACAAGAGGACCAGAAGTATCCACAGGATGAAGATAGGACTCTGGGAAGAGTCAGCTGAGAATCATATTAGGCTGAGGGTGAGAAGTGAACTTAGCCTTAAGCAAAGGACAGGATCTGAGTAGATAAGGAAGAGGATTTGAGTAGATGAGAGAGAAAAATAGCCCTCCAGATGGTGTTAGGAGAAGCTACCCTTTAACTCTTCTTTCAAGATTCAGCTTGTCACCCCTCCTACTCCTCTCTCAGACTATACTCACCTCCCAGGACTTAGTGATCACCATGCCTCCAGGGCCCAGCACAGAGCCTGGGAGATGCATAAAGACTGAACACTGAGTCACCGTTTCTGAGCCTACTTTTCACACACAATGATGAGCTCCCGGAGGGCCCATAGTTACTTGTTATCCACAGCACTGGGCAGACTTTCAGAACTATTTGATAAACAGTCAGATGCAATTCCTCCATATGATTTCCTTTTTATCACAGAGGAACAAGCGTCAGAAAGAATTTATAGTTCTGTTAAAAAATTGGGCCAGTTCCTTCAGATTTAAAATAACCATCTATCAGCCAAATTCAAGCATATCCCCTCCACTGTCTTGACTAATTCTGAGACAAACCATGTTACAGAGAAAACAAATTTGGTCTTGGAGTTAGAACACATGGCTTTCAATGGTAGTACCACCACTTAGGGCCTGTGTGACTTTGTGATTCCAGAGCTGAAATGCACACCGAGTCTCAGCTCACACAAAACTCACTTAAAATAACAAAGATCTTGTTGGGAAAGTCTAACCACAGTATTAGCTGCTACTATTAATACCTAATATGCTGTTTGGATAAAAACAAAAAATGTGGAATTCTAAGTTATTCCACCTCCCAAAAGAGATACAAAGACAGATAATTGATAGTTATTTGGCTGGTGGACAGGGTAGGAAGGGTAATGGCTCCTTAATAAGAATTAACTTCCTACACCCTGTTTGAGTGATTCTTTCTCCCCCTTACCTAAAAGGTAGTCAGTGGGATAATTTTATGACTCAGATAGGTTTCAGATGCAGAAAATTTTTAGACAAGGCAGGGTGGCATCATGGATACTCTAGTCCTTAAATCTTACATAGAACTAATTTAAAAAGAGAGATAACCGAGTTTCAGCCCTGGATCTGCTTCTCACTATGGCAGGAAGCCAACTACTGCAACTGAATGGTGTACAAAATGCTCAATCCTTAAAGAAGCATTCATCCACTTATTCACTCACATAGACTCACTGAGTGCCATTTACTGGACCAGATGCTGCTCCACGGACAAAGAGAGCCCCAGCAAGCAATACAGGGTGATGAGTCTCGAATAAGAACTAATGTCACTCTGATCAGGAAAGTCCTCTCTCAGTGTTTAAGTGATTGTAGGATGAAGTAAGGGCTCTAAGTGGCTGTGAGTCCTTGAGGTTCCTGAAGAGCTCTAAGATTAGTCTGGGTCCTTGGCAGACGAAACTTAACTGGGGGTGCTTCAGCTAGAATGGGAATGGCCTATAGCACAGGCAGGCAAGAACTGACCACCCAGACGGCTCTGCCCCACACAGTGGCACAAGTCCTCAGCAGGACGCTGTGTCCTCTTTGAATGATCTGGGCTTCCCTGGTAGCTCAGAGGTAAAGAATCCACCTGTTAATGCAGGAGGCCTGAGCTGGATCCCTGGGTCGGGAAGATCACCTGAAGAAGGAAATGGCAACCCACTCCAGTATTCGTGCCTAGAGAATCCCCATGGACAGAGGAGCCTGGTGGACTACACTCCATGGGGTTGCAAAGAGGTGGATACAACTGAGCAACTAACACACACATAATTAAAGGCCTAAAAATAGCTGCTGGGGTTGTCTCAAAAGCTGTGAGGAGGGGAGAAAACAACTTCTCATCAGTACTTATGTGACTACTGTGTTTTACTGGGGGCCTGATGGCAGCATCCACTGTTATCCTTGTGGGCTTACATCACCATGGCTCCCAATGAAGCTGCAACCGACAGGTTTTATCATCATTACCAATATTTCATATATAAAAATATGACTATTAAAATACTACTATCAAACTCTCACACTTAAAAAGAATGATAGATGGTCATTTGTGTTACAGAAGGTATCCTGACATACAAATGAATTCACTGAGCAAGCCTTCTTGAAAATTCACATCGAGTCTCATTGTTTATCATCAAGTCCTCAAGGGACTGCAGCCTTTAACTCTGGGTCCCTCATCAAAAACAGTCTTAAGGGCCCCAGACATAAGAGTCATGCTCCAGTCTGCTCTGTTATTTCAGTAGATCTCAACTTTCTCTGGATTGGTTCTGATTTTAAATTTCAATGGCTCCATGTTTCACAAAGATTTTATGTACTCTCCAAACTACATACATTTGTAATAATCAACCTTCCACTTTCTGGTCACCAAAGACTTAACTCTGATCAAAAAGCATAACCACCTTCTCCACACTGGGGTCCAGGAACTCAAGCCAAGTAAAAGAGCGAGGCTTTCCCTGTGCTCACCTGCCTGCCTTGAGGATTTTCAAAATGGAGAAAGCATGCTCAAGGGCCGTCCAAGCAAAGAGGCATGGATTTGCTTCAGGCTCCTTCCCAGGCTTCTACCTTCCTCAAGAAAGGCAGGTGAGCACCTACTGGGGTTGGGCTCGGGGCTGCTCTGAGGGTCTCCATCCTTTATGGTGGCTGCTGGACCAGGCGCAACAGAATGACAATCCAGGAAGGACTGAGGCCAGGGCTGGGAGAAGGCACACATTAGGGAAGCCAGAGGGACCAGAACCAGAAAGGGATGGGAAGCTGATGGGAAGAAAGCTGGGGGACACACGGGAAACTGTCAGTCAAACTCATCTATGTATTTTGCTTTTGGGGAGCATAATTATAATCCAAGCTTCCCCTGATTGTCACTATCCTGAGTGAGAAGGGGTTGGCTAAATATTTCAATGCCCCAGAAAAAAAAAAATTATAATGAAAAATCCTTTTGAGTTTTCTCATGTATACCCTTGAAAGGCATGTATAAAATTGACTGAGAAAAAGTCTCTTCATTCTCTCCCCCCTGCCTTAGTGGTGACTCTCTCTGTGAGCCAGTCTAAATGTCAAAAGAAAAAGGCATCTTCTCAGGAAAATATAAATATTTATAGATAGCATTACTCCATCACTCCTGAAATGTTAAACAGACCAATTTCTTCATTCTTCTCTTTATTGATTTAGGTATGCAGTACATAATAATCAGAAAGCAAAAAAAAAAGAAGGTAACAGAATGCAAGTCACTAGGTCATGCAGCAAATAAATGGAGACCAAAAATAATATTCATTAAATCTCTCTGTGATATATCCCCAGAGAGGTACCAGAAACAAGAAATCAATGTCAAAAAAAACCAGCCTCAGGCCATTGGAGATTGACTGCTCAACTACTTTCTTCTGTGATGAGAGCATCCAAGCCTGTGAAATTCTTGCTCCAATATACATGCTCTCAAGGGCTAATTTTCACCAGCTGACTGAAGGGCCAGTGAGAAAGAGTAGAAATGTAGGGGGGATATCAAGTCTTCATTCAGCTCTGAAAATATTTTGGGAAAGCGAAGAGGAACTAAAAAGCCTGTTGGTGAATGAAAGTGAGAATGAAAAGGCCGGCTTAAAACTCAACATTCAAAAAATGAAGATCATGGCATCTGGTCATATCACTTCATAGCAAATAGATGGGGAAACAATGGAAACAGTGAGAAACTTTATTTTCTTAGACTCCCAAATCCTGCAGATGGTGACTGCAGCCATGATATTAAAAGACACTTGCTCCTTGGAAGAAAAGCTATGAAAAACATAGACAGCATATTAAAAAGCAGAGACATGACTTTGCTGACAAAGGTCCATCTAGTCAAAGCTATGGTTTTTCCAGGAGTCCTGTATAGATGTGAGAGTTGGACCATAAAGAAAGCTGAGTATTGAAGAATTGATGCTTTTGAGCTGTGGTGTTGGAGAAGACTCTTGAGAGTCGCTTGGACTGCAAGGAGATCCAACCAGTCCATCCTAAAGGAAATCAGTCCTGAATATTCATTGGAAGGACTGATGCTGAAGCTGAAGCTCCAATACTTTGACCACCTGATGCGAAGAACTGACTCATTGGTAAAGACCCTGATGCTGGGAAAGATTGACAGCAGGATGAGAAGGGGACAACAGAGGATAAGATGGTTGGATGGCATTACTGACTTAATGAACATGAGTTTGAGCAAGCTCCAGGAGATGGTGAAGGACAGGGAAGCCTGGCATGCTGCAGTCCATGGGGTCGCACATAACTGAGCAAACTGACCTGAATTGAACCTCAATTTTCTTGGCCTCTATTAGACCTGAAGTCTCATGTCTGTTTTCTGGGTCCCTCTTACGAAACCCCAAATTGGGTTCTACTGGCATGACAGTCATCTTCACAAGTGATAGCCAACTTGGAATAAGTAAGGATTATGATTAATCAGTGTGGTATCTGCACAGCTTTTCCAACTCAAGAAAGGTGCCCCATTGTATTGTCAATTAACTCTATCAACTAGCTCTATCAGCTTGACTGAAAAGTTTTTCTTCAAAAATCAATTACTGTAACCTATCACATCAATAGGTTTTCTAAAAAATATCACACAATCATGTTAATAGATGCAGAGAAAGCATTTGACAAAATCCAACACCCATTAACGATAGAAAACTCTCAGTAAACAGGAAATAGAAAAGAATTTTCTCAACTTCATAAAGATTATCTATGAAAAATCTAAAGCTAACATTATACTTAAAAAGGTGAGAAACTTAAAGCTTTTTCACTAAGATCAGGTAAAAAGCAAGGATATTCCTTCTAACCACTTCTTTTCAACATCACCCAGGGAGTCCTTGCTAATACAATAAGCAAAAGAAAGAAAGAAAAGGTATTCAGACTGGGAGGAAAGAAATTAAAGAGGATGACATGATTCTCTATGTAGAAAATCCAAAAAAGTTGACAAAAAAAATAAAACCCTTGAAGTAATAATTGACTATAATGCATAGTTGGAATATTCAAGTTAATATACAAAACTGAATTTCTTTCCTATACAGAAACAATGATCAAAAAGAATTAAAAATTAAAAATTCCATTTACATCAGTTCCTCCAAAAATAAAATATTTAGGTATTAATATAAATCTAACAAAACACGTATAAGGTCTCTATGTGGAAAACTACAAAATCTAGATAAAATTAAAGAAGTAAATAAATGAAGGGATATCCCATGTTCACAGACAGGAACACATGATACTGTTAAGATGTCTCTTCCCAACTTGATCCATAGATTCAATCAATCCATGTCAATATCCCAACAAGATATTTTATGGGTATCAATGAAGTGATTTTAAAATTTACATGGACTTCCATGGGACTCCTTAGTTCCATGGCTAAGACTCTGCACCCCCAATGCAGTGGGCCTGGGTCCCACTCCTGGTCAAGGAACTAGATCCCACATGCTGCAAATAAGTTCACATGCTATGACTAAAAGATCCTCATGCTGCAACTAAGACCCAGTGCAGCCAAATAAATAAATATTAAAAAAAATAAGCAAATGATTTGAATAATTTTTTTAAGTTTATATGGAGTGATAAAACTCCCAGAATAGCCAACATGACACAGAAGGAAATAACAGTTGGATGGCTGAGGATACTCATTTTAAAACTTATTTACTATTGTACTCCCATTCCACAGTACCATTATCCACAGTAGCCAAGGTTAGGAAATAACCTAAGTACCTGTTGACTGAGAGGTAGATAAAGACAGTATGATATATATACATACATGTATGCATATACTGTGGAATACTTCAGCCTTCAAAAAGGAAGGAAATCTTGTCATTTGTGACAATATGAATGAAACTGGCAGACATTATGTTAATAAGCTGGACAGAGAAAGATGAATACTACATGGTATCCCCTATATATAGAATCCTAAAGAGAAAAAAAAAGAAGTCAAGCTTGTAGAAACAGAAAGATGCTCAGCATTGCTCATTATTAGAGAAGTGCAAATCGAAATTACAATGAATGTAAACTGACACAGCCATGATGGAGAACAATATGGAGATTCCTTTAAAAACTAGGAATAAATCTACCATATAACCCAGCCATTCCACTGCTGGGCATATTCCCTGAGAAAACTACAATTCTAAAAGACACATGTACTCCAGTGTTCACTGCAGCAATATTTACAATAGCCAGGACATGGAAACAACCTAGATGTCCTCTGACAGATGAATGGATAAATAAGTTGTGGTACGTTTATAATGGAATATTACTCAGCCATAAAGAGGAACGGATTTGAGGCAGTTCTAGTGGGGTGGATAAACCTAGAGCCTGTTCATATAGAGTCAGAAAGAGAAAAACAAATATTGTATATTAATGCAAATACATGGAATCTATGGTACTGATGAACCTATCTGTAGGGAAGGAATGGAGACACAGATGTTGAGAAAAGACTTGTGGACACAGTGAGGGAAGGAGAAAGTGGGAAGAACTGAGAAAGTAGCATTGACATATATACCCTATCAAGTGTAAAACAGACAGCTATAGGGAAGTTGCCATACAACACAGGGACCCCCGCCTGGCATTCTGACAGCCTAGAGGGGTGGGGTGAGGGAGGGGAGGGAGGATCAAGAGGGAGGAGACATATATATAAAATTATGACTGACATGTTGTTGTATAGCAGAAACCAACACAACACTGTAAGCAATTTTTCTCCAATTAAAAAAAAAAGCTTGTAGAAATAGTAAACAAGTAGTTGTTAGGGGACTGAGGGGTAGGGAAAATATGGACAGGTTGGTAAAATGGTATAAACTTTTAGATATAAGATAAAGAAGGTCTGAGAATGTAATGTAAAACATTGTGACTATAGTTGATACTGCATTGTAAAACTAAAAATTGCTGAGAGAGCAGAACTTAGATGTTCTTAGCCCCTGCACCCCCCAAAAGGGTAAATATGTGAGATAATGGATATCTTCATAACTCAATAATGAGATCCTTTCACAGTGTATATAGAATAGCAAATCATCATGTTGGCAGTTTTATTTGTCAATTATACCTCAGTAAAGCTGGGGAAAAACAGACTTACTAAAAAGCTACAGCAATCAAGACAGAGTGGTATTGGCAGAAAAATAAACCAATGGACCAATGGATCAGAAGAGAAACGTCAGAAATAGATCCCTACGGATACAATCAGTTGATCTTTGACAAAGAAGCAAAGACAATACAATGGAACAAATAAAGTCTCTTAGCGAATGGTCCTGGAACAACTAGACAACCACACACAAAAAATAAATCTAGACACAAACTTTACATCCTATACAAAAATTAACTCAAAATGGATCAGGAATATAAATGTAAAATAAAAGTATAAAATTCCTAAGAAGATAACACAGGAGAAAATCTGGGATACCTGGGATACGACAATGCCTTTTAAAACATAACACCAAGTACATCATACATGAAAGAATCTATTGATAAGCTGCAACTGATAAAAACTTAAAACTTTTGCCGTATGAAAAACAGCATCAAGAGAAATATTTGCAGAAGACACATCTGATAAATGACTATTATCCAAATCATAAAAACAACTCTTAAAGTCAACAAGAAAAAAAAAAAAGAAAAGAGAAAAAAAAAAGAAGAAAAAAAAAAAAAGTCAACAAGAAGAAAACAAACCACTCAGTTAAAAAGTGGGCCAAAGACCCTAAGAGACATCTTGCCAAAGATATGCAGGTGGCAAGTAAGCATATGAAAAGATGGTGCACATCATGTGTCATCACAGAGATGTAAATCAAAATGAGATACCTACCTATATGCCTATTAGGCTAGCCAAAATCTGGAACACTGACAATATCAAATGCTGTTGGTGAGCATATGGGGCAACAATAACTCTCATCCATCGCTAGTGGGAATGTAAAATGAAACCCATTTTGGGAGAGAATGTGATGATCTCTTACCACACAATCCAGTATTTATCCAAAGGAGCTGAAAATTTATGTCCATATAAAAACCTGCACATGGATGTTTATAGAAGCTTTATTCATAACTGTCAAAACTTGGAAGCAATCAAGCTGTCTTTCAATGTGGTTTAGTCACTAAGTCGTGTCCAGCTCTTGCAACCCCATGAACTGTAGTCTGCCAGACTCCTCCGTCCATGGGATTCTCCAGGCAAGAATACTGGAGTGGGTTGCCATTTCCTGCTCCAGGGGATCTTCTCAACTGAGGAATGAAACCCGGGTTGCCTGCATTGCACACAGATTCTTTACCAACCAAGCTTTGAGGGAAGCCGGTCCTTCAATAGGTGAATGAATTAATAAACTGTGGTACCTCTAGACAAAGGAGTATTGTGTGTGTGTGCTCAGCTGTGTCCTACTCTTTACGACGCTACGGACTGAAGCACACTAGGCTCCTCTGTCCATGGGATTCTCCAGTCAAGAAGACTGGAGGTGGTATTACTCAGTGGTAAAAAAACATTTGGGCTATCAAGTGAGATTTGAGATAGCTCAAATATTGAGCTATCAAGCTATCAACATGAGCTATCAAGCCATGAAAAGACATGGAGAAACCTTAGATGCATATTACAAAATGAAAGAAACCAGTCTGAAAGGGCTACGTACTGTGTAATTCCAACTATGGGACATTCTGGAAAAGGCAGACCTATGGAAACAATAAAAAGGTCAGTGATTTGGGGGTTAGGGGTGGAGTTAAGTAGAGCACAGAGGATTTTTAGGGCAGTGAAAGCAATTTTGTATCATATAAGGATGAACAGGTGTCTGTATATGCATTTGTCCAAATCCACTGAATGTACCACATCAAGAGTGAATCTTCAGGTAAACTATGAACTTTGATAATAGATTTGGGGTCAATATAGATTCATCATTGGTTTAAAAAAATTTTTTCTTTTTTTACTCTATTGAGTGATGTTGATAATTAGGGCAGTTTTGCATATGTGGAAGCAGGGAGTATATGGGGACTGTCTATACTTTCCTCTCAATTTTATATTGTAAATCTAATTTGTAAATCTAAAAATTCTCTTAAAATAATGAAGTCTTATAAAAAATTTTTTTCCTGTAAGATAAAATTCTCAAAATTCTCTTTTCTTGGGTCCATACCTAGAACTGTATATACCTAGGTATATATCTAAACATAATTCTGTGTTTAATTTTTTGAGAAACTGCCTGCTGTTCCGAATCAGCTGTACTATTTACATTCCTCACCAGACATGTATGAGGATTCTACACCTTCTCCCCAACACTCTTTGTCTTTTCTATCATAGCCATTCTAATAGGTAAAGTGCTATCTTACTGTGGTTTTGATTTGCATCTCCCTGATGACTAATGATGCTGAGCACATTTCCATGTGATTATTGACCATCTGTTTATCCTCTTTGGAGAAACAGTTATTCTAAACCTTTTGCTGTTGTTCAGTTGCTCAGTCGTGTCTGACTCTTTGCGACCCCATGGACTACAGCACGCCAGGCTTCCCTGTCCTTCACCATCTCCTGGAGCTTGCTCAAACTCATGTCCATTGAGTCAGTGATGCCATCCAACCATCTCACCCTCTGTTGTCCCCTTCTCCTCCCGCCTTCAGTCTTTCCCAGCATCAGTCTTTTCTAATGAGCCAGCTCTTCAGATCAAGTGGTCAAAGTATTGGAGCTTCAGCATCAGTCATTCCAATAAATATTCAGGACTGATTTCCTTTAGGATTGACTGGTTTGATCTCCTTGCTGTCCAAGGGACTCTGAGGAGTCTTCTCCAACACCACAGCTCAAAAGCATCAATCCTTTGGGGCTCAGCCTTCTTTATGATAAACCTTTACTTCATTTAAAAAACTGGATTATTTGCCTTTATATTGTTGGATTATCTGACTTCTTTATACATATGAAAGTGAAACTGAAAGTCGCTCGGTCATGTCCAACTCTTTGCGACCCCATAGACTGTATAGTCCATGGAATTCTCTAGGCCAGAATACTAGAGTGGGTAGCCTTTCCTTTCTCCAGGGGATCTGCCCAACCCAGGGGTTGAACCCAGGTCTCCCGCATTGCAGGCCGATTCTTTACCAGCTGAGCCACAAGGGAAGCCCCTTTATATATACATATATATATATAATTTTTTTAGATATATATAATTTTTATTGAAGTATAGTTTATTTACAGTGTTGTGCCAATCTCTGCTGTAGAAAGTGACTCAGTTACACACATATAGATAGTCCTTTTTATATTTTTTCCATTATGACTTACGACATATTGAATAGCCCTGTTCTATACAGCAGAACCTTACTGTTTACCCTTCTTATATATAATAGTTTACATCTGCTAATCCCAAACTCTCAGTTCTTCCCTCCTGTTCCCGCCCCCCTGTTTTAGCAACCACAAGTCTGTTCTCTACGTCTGAGAATTTGTTTCTGTTTTGTAGATAGGTTCATTTGTGCCATATTTTAGATTCCACATGTAAGTGATATCATATGGTATTTGTTGTTCTCTTTCTAACTTCACTTCACTTAGTATGATCATCTCTGGTTGCCTGCTTGTTGCTGCAAATGGCATGACTTCACTCCTTTTGATGGCTGAGTAGTATCCCATTGTATATATGTACCCCATCGTCTTTGTTCATTCACATGTTGATGGACATTGAGGTTGTTTCTTTATCTTGACTATTGTGAACAGTGCTGCTATGAACATAGGGATGCATGTATCTTTTTGAATTATAGTTTTATCTGGGTATATGCCCAGGGGTGTGATTGCTGGATCATATGGTGAATTTATTTTTAGTTTTCTGAGGAACTTCCACACTGTCTTCCACAGTTGAAGTACCAACTTACATTCCCAACAGTATAGGAGGGTCCCTTTTCCTCCACACCCTCTTCTTACAGACTTTTTAAAGATGGCCATTCTGACCAGTATGAGGTAGTACCTTGTAATAGTTTTCATTTACATTTCTCTAGTAATTAGTGATGCTGAGTATCTTTTCATGTGCCTACTGGCCATATGTAGTTCAGTTTATTACTTGTTTTTCTTTTGTTGTTTGTGCTAATGGTATAATAGTTAAGAAACTATTTCCTGATTCAAGATCATAAAGCATTACACCAATGCTTTCTTCTAAGAGTTTTATAGTTTTAGCTCTTACCTTTGGACCTTTGATCTACTCTGAGCTAATTTTTTATATATGGTATGAGGTAGGAGTCCAATTTTACTTTTTCTCTATCAGCTTTTAAAACTAAGAAATAGCTTTCTTCTAACTTTCACTGAATAGTGGATGTATGGGGAAAGACTAGCTATTTCCAAGTCCAAAATTAACTTATGAATAAGAAGAGAAGATGGCAATTGAATTTTGCCTGAAGAGGCTGAAATCATCTTCAGTAACTAAAAATCCAGTATTTCAAGCATTGAGGTGAAGCTCAGTGCTCTGTGATTTTCCGATGACTAGCCATGTAAAAAGAAGACTGCACATTTTAAGGGATACCACGTGAAACCAACAAAATAAATAAAATTAATGGGTACCAGTAATATACCCTGCACACTGCTAGCCCCTAAGTTATAGTATACATATAAATATATGTAAGACACAGTCACTTACCCTAATGGGTAAGCTTGTGAAAAAACACTGGTTTTTCAGGAAGCAGTTCAATTTCAATGAGTGAAGCAGTTCAATTATATAAGCCTTTGGAGGAAAAAAAGGGGTCAAATTCATTTTAGGAGATACATCCTATTTGCTCACATCAATAGGGCTGGTAAAATATTCAAACAGGGGCACAAGGTTTTTGCAAAAACAAGATTTTACAATCTTGTTAATAACCATTCCAACAACTCTTTTATTGAGCATTAGACAGTGGACAACCACCTCAACAAAAAAAGAAAGAAAGACAATTTCCTGATTTTGAAGACACAGATAGAAGAGATTCTCTAAATAGAGAACGATGGGAAGAAGGTATTAAAATGGCCTCAGCGTCCTCAATTACCTTTAGAATGAATGTCCATGTATTCATAAGAGATTTTTTTCCAAGGCTTAAATGGATTACAACTTGGTTTAATTGGGTCTTTAAATTTTTAAAATAGCTTAATATTTGCCTTTTATTGGGTTTCACAAACACAAAGAAAGTGGAAGAAAGGAAAATGTATTCAAAACCATGTTTAGAAATATGTAGGAACATGAGTAGAAAATCCAGAAGATCAATATACCCATCATTCTTAAGGGAACAAATGTTTCATAAGAGTTGCTCTGAGTCAGGCACCTGCAATCAAAAGAAAACTGTCTCCTTCTGACAGCTCATGGCTTAGCCTCACAGGGACCTACTTGAGAATGTCAAGAAAACTTCAGAAAGTGCCTCATTAGAGAGAAAGCAATCCCTAAAACTAACAGATACCCAGGCAGAAAGGCAGGCCCAAAATAGGAAATTTTAAAAACAAAAATAACAGCTAGTAGCATTCAGATACCTTCTGATGCTTAGCTCAGAGTTCCTCTCTGAATCACCATAGAAAAGAAGAATCTCCTTAGAAGCCGCACAGTCTTGGAAAGTGTCATGTAAGAGTGACATGGAAGTTACATCTCACAGAGAGATGGGCTCACCACTTATGATCATCCACTATGCATCAGACATATAATAATTATCTGACCTATGCCATCCAGGGACCACATAAAGTTGGTGACACCAGGGACATGATGGAGCCTAGATGATACCTACCTAAATTTTGGTCTACCAGCATAAGGACTGATACGAAAAGTGGAAAATTGATAGTTTCACCACCAAATAGGTAAGTCACCAGGATTGTCTGGGGTTAGCAGGTGAGCAGGATAGGAAATTACTGGAGTAGAGCAAAATATAGCAGAATATGATTATCATATGACTGATTGCTGGAAGGCCACCCAGAACTCCCTGCTCTGATCCTATAAGCGAACAGCAACTTTTTGCTTTAGTGAGTAGATGGGTCCTCCTAGGGGCTTCCAAATTAAAAGTCCTCTCGAGAGGTCTCCCTGAAATAGGAGACCTCCTCCATCACTTAACATCTACTTAGCTCCAATGAATAAGGCTTTATGAAAAGAAGGCTCAATTTTCCATTTACCGTCAGACTGTCTTTCCCCATACTTGGTATACAGAAACATCCAAACTTTCTTTTAATCTTAGATCTTAATTATGAGGATTAATTATCAAGGCTTAATATCCAGACCTTCCTTTGAAAAATGTCTCTCTTTTAGGACAGGCTTAGAGAAAGCATATGGTCTCTACTATAACTCAGACATATTTAACAATAAATCCATTTAATTCAACAAATGTTCCTTAAAGATTCTACTGTATACAATGTTCTAAGTGATAGCATTATTTCAACTTTTGCTCCTGTTGCAACGGCACTGTCTAGTTGGGATTTTGCCTGTACAAGGCCCTCCAGGAAAACCATGCAGTAGAATCTGAACTTGTTCCTTTAAAAGGCCAAGGAAGCCTTGGTGGGTGTAAGAATAGTTTCAAAACTACAATCATTTAATCTTATGCCAGAATTATACAGTGAGTTATTAGTAAAGGAGAATGAAAATTATAGCCCTCAGCTTCTTACCAAGACTAAATAACTGCAGCATGAGGCTTAAATAGAACAATGACTAACAATTCACATCACTGTTAATCTTCAGTTTCTCAATGCAAAGAATCTTAGGTTGCTAGTACAATTATGAAGTTCTGATTCTGTATCGGAGCTATAGAAAAGGAAAACATTCCCTTTCCACATTGACAGTCCATGTGTGATTTCATCCTGTTCATAATTTTCCCTATTGGAAACTAAAGTCATAGCTCAACCAGAATCTTAATGAATGAAGAAATTCCAGCGTTAAACACTTCAAAACTCCACATGACAAGGCAGAGCAAACAACATGACCCTTACCTGGAAAGATCTGAGAGGACAAAACCAGCAAGCTGAAAATAAAAATCACTCATTCTGGAAGTTTTTACAAGATGGTTTCTTAAAGAACCCAATGCTGGAGACATTAGAAAAGGCAAAGAAAATTCATGTACTGCACAATGATACTGTAATGATGTTATAACCAATTTTTTAAATGCAAATAAGTAGAGGTAATCCTGGTATAGCTAAGACACAAAACCCTTAGCATGCATCCAGTATGGCTCTATTTTTAAAATAATGCCTCTGACACTCAGCAGTTCAATTTCTGTGTTAGCCTCTAAAAAGCACAAATCAATGTTTCACAATATGATTCTGTGCATGACGAACCTCTTCACTTATCTCAAGGATAATTGCAGCTATTAAATATTATTCTATGAATACAAGTTAATAGCAGAAATGAAGACTTAGCTTACCTAATTCCCTCTTTGGCTGGTTCCCAAAATTCACCAACTCCTTCCATCAGGAGGGACAAAGAGACAGCAAGATAGAATGGGAAATATCTATTAAGGCTCCTCATGATGAAAGCGACTGAGGTATCTGGGATATGATTCTATATCACTCTGCCTTTGGCAGGGTAGAGAATTTAATATCAAATCTTTCTGCACGTCCAAGAGGATGGATCAGCCCCTTAAGAATTCTCTTTTGCCGAGAAACAAAATGGTCTACCTACTAGCACTGCATTAGCCTTTGGTGATGATGAAATTTTAAAAGGCATGTGTAATAAAGGCGTGGCTGGAATAAGCAAGCGTACAGCAAGTCGCTCCTTGCTTCTTTAACCACCAGCACTTACCTTAGTCCTTCCTTTCAACCCTCAAAATAATAAGCACACAGTCCTACTTTAGTAGGGAAGGGTTTAAAATACTTATGTTAATGTAACTGAATGTCTGCCAAGAAGAAAAACACTAATATCTGTCCTTGCGCTAAAACTCATCCCACACTCAAGCTTTTTTCCCCCCTATCCACCATTCAGTAGCAAATATGACTCGTGACATCTTTAGTTTCATCTATATATCAACTTCACACTAGTAACCAGACACCTGGTCCAACTAAAAGCTCACCTTTGTAACTTCCCACATAGCATAGCAATATACAGGCCTCAAAGACCTGAGTGTCCTTGGACAAGGCATTTATCAATTTGATTCCCACTTTCCTCCTATGTAGTAAGTGGTGATCTCAAGAGTGGCCTGCCAGCATCCAATGCCGTATGTCTGGGTGCACATCATTCCTGTTGGCTCATCCCTATCAGGGAGAAAGCTAATGTCAGTCTTGGATCCTTGAGTTCATTTATCTCAAAAGACTCAGGATTTGAAATTAGGAAAGAAAATTTTAAAAGGCAGCAGTGAGCACGTTTGTCTTTTTCCTACACCTCAGTCAACAGTGCTTTGGCCTGGGCTTTTGACTCCAGATTTTTTGGGGCAAGAGACCTATTTAGGATGATGTCAGTAAGCTATTTATGTTATTACTCCAGCAAAGGGGAACAATAAACCCCTATTTTTGAAATTTTTGCTTGTTCAAATGGATGAAAATCAACAAAAATAATCGTTCAGGTTTTCATAAGCCATAGAACACAATTCTAGTAGATACAAGGTAGAACCATCACTCTGAAAATCTGAATGTCAGTAATTTTGAAAGCTTCAAATGCATGACCAGCTCCTGTTAAAATGTCTTATGTGTATTTACATGTGCTAATGTCTCACAGGTACTCTTCTGTGCTATCACCCAAATGCTCAAAAATTATTAGGATGACTGGTTCGAGGTTGAGGGCTGTAGGAAGACACATGCTGTCCAACTCGCCTTGTGGCACATGGGAGAATGTGGACTCTGCTCACCTTTCAGAACAGAATGAGAATGGATTCTGTGGGGAGCACAGACCTATCTTCCCTATAGCCTCCACGTCCCCTGACTCCCTGTGCTGCATGATCACACGGGAGCAGCCCAGAATCGTCCAGCATCCATTCCCATCTGCTCATTCATATCTGCTTTCTCCAGCAAAATAACATCACCAGAGTGCAGTCCACAAACCAGGCTGGTGACATGGAAGCCCAGATTGCCTGGATCTGAAAGAAGAGTCTTACGGCCTAAAATGACAACTGGCTCCATTTAAGATTCCTCCTGGCCCATCAGCTTCAGCCCCTGCTCCCCCTTAATCCCCTGAACATATGCTGTGGGAGTTCTGGTCCTCTCCCTGACCTTGCCAGGGCACAGGAGCCTAGCTGTTCCCAGCAGTTGGTGGCTTCCTCTTGGCTCACCATCGCGTACTAACAGAACAGATGCTAAAGACCAGCTCGTGGCAAGAGGCGTTTTCTCAGACGCTTAGATTTAATCACTGCCTACATCCACTTACCTTTCACCCAATTATGATCTCTGACGGTGAAATATCCCCAACTCACACTGCAGCCACCATAGCCCAACCATACCCACTACAACCGTACGCTTTGAAAGGTTCTAGTTGTAATCAGGATGGTTCCAACTAGGAAGAGTTCTCCTAAAGGGTTCGCTTTGACAGGCATAACCAGAAAAGTAGGTCAGAGGCCTGAGTTACAGCCTGAAGGCTTATACGCATGTTGGCTAGCAAAGCCAAGCCCCAGAGTTCTGGATGGTTTGCAGGATGCAAGCAATGCCATCTGCAGTTGGATCCTCCTGCTACTGCCCCCCATACTCCCCCACATCAGCCTTGATGGCCAGCACAATGACGAGACACACTCCTGCATCTTCCCGCTATCCCCAAAGCCCAACAACACTTCCCTTGCTGCTGCTGCTGCTGCTAAGTCACTTCAGGTGGCGGGAAAAACAAGTCAACTAGATGTTATTGGTGCAAACAACTTTCCGGTCACCATGTTCCAGCTGTCCAAGGCAACAATTTCTGATTATGAAAGGCCTGATCTTGCTTAGTTGCAAAGCTTTTTTTCTACTTGGTCAACAGATGTCACATTAATGTGGTGTTTTTAGCTTTCATACTTAACTTTTTAAAAAAATAAAATAGAAAGTAAGCCATCTTCTTGCCTTTACTCCATCATGCACTTATGCTTATGTACGTAACTGTACACACACAGACATGCACACACACACAGCCACACACTTTGGACATAACACACAGGATTGCTAAGGGATAAAGTCAGCACTCTAAGCTCTTGAAGACAAGCTGACAAAGCAGTGCAGAAGAAAACTGTCAAAGCTTATCCATTTCTTTGGTTTTTCCCTCATTACTGTGATAGTTGTTGTTTTCTCTCTCTGCCCTCCAAAGAGAAAATCTTGCACCTTTCGACAGCCCAATTTCTTTCTTTTTTTTTTTTTTTTACAATGGAATGCTATGGATTTATTTCACGTTTTCAAGGCTATTTAATAACATGGAAAACAACATAATATTAAGTGAAACAGTGTTAAGTCAAACTGTACTGAATGCTTCTCCCAGTGACATCATGTTATGTTGAAGGATATACAACTCAAACAACCACTTCCTCTGCTCCAAGAATGCCCGTCTCTGCTCTAAGCCACCCTCCATCCTTGCCTCTGGAGCCTTTCTCTTTCTAAGCTACTCCCTACCTCTGCCTTTCCTTGTTACTGGGTCTCTCCAGTGTAATTATTTCTCTCCAGATCAGTCCCAGAGACAAAAACACTTTTGTAATTTCTTAAAATCTTCTCAAAGAACAACTTTTTCCCTAATACCTAGCATCCTCTTCTGCTGCTTCAACCAACTCAGGACATCAGCTCTATTCCTTTCATCCCCACTTCCATCCCAAAAGCTTGTCTTCTTTCTTGCCCATGACAGGGACTCAATGAATGAATGAATAAATGACCTAACAGTATAAATCCAATTCTAACAAAGGAAATCATACCAGTGAGTTAAGTCCAGATGACAAGATTACAACATTATTCCCTCCTTACTTTTACAATAAATGACAGCCCAATTTCTGAGCCTGAGCTACAAAATTGCACCCTCCCATGTCCGATGTCATCTGAGACCTTCCCCCTTCAAGGTCCTCCAGGATCGAAACGCTCCACACCCTTTCTTGGGGCTCACAAACAGGAAGATTTGCTCAGAAGGGCAGAGGTGGCTTACTCTATCAGGTGAGAAGCAAAGAATTTCCTGAGTGTCACGGTAACTTTTAAATCCATCAGAAACTATCTAACACTAAGTTTTTCAAACTTGGGAACAAATATGGAAACGTGACCACTTGCAAAGAGCAAGCATTGGAGGTTCAATAGTGTAAATCTTCCTGGATCTAAGGAACGTTAAACCAGCCATTTAAAACCAGCAGCAATGTGTTATTTCTGAGTAGAAAACAAAATTCCTCATAGCTTTACTGTGAAACCATTTGGAGTAGGACCCTTAAAGTATATCCTTGGGCACCTGCAGATATATCAAATCCTTCCCTCTCCTCTGCATTTAGGGGAACACTGGAAATCCTGGACCTCAGCCATCATACAGTTGACAGCAAAGGAAAAATTACAATAATATTGCAAGCCAAAAAACCAACTAAGGGTAGATCTAACAAGAGTAGTGAACTTGATGGGTCCCTGTTCAATGAAATGGCCAGTCAACAGTTCTTATGAATGCAAACACCTCCCCACATATTTCACTCTTTTCAGCTTTATCTCCAGCCCCAAATGAAATACATGAACTTATAAAAAAAAACTCCAAAAACTAAAGGCCTTATGTCAAATGAAAAACTGCCTAATGATAACAGTCAACTTACTAAGAAGTGTCAGAAGACAACTTATACTTTGAATTCTTGTCCATATTCGTATTAGCAGTAACTGCAGAGCTGACTACCTCTACTGCACAGTGACCTCAGTTGGTGGATTAGTTATAATTTAAATTTAAGGTAAGATATATTTACATTCCATAAATGTATTTCATGCATGAACTACAGAATGAGCTTATGACTGCTATCTTATCGACACAGTCAGCAAAAACTCATTCACAAATTCATACTTGGTTTTGGTAAACAGAACCATCACTACATCCCTGGATGAACTATACAAGAGATGCTCACCTTGACTTAAAGCGCTGAGATTTTCGAGGAAAATAGAACAAATGATTTTCCACATAGGTTCAAACTATTAGCCCCCTTCATGCTTAGCTGTGGAAAAACACACAGAAAGTAATTCCAAAATGGTAGACTGTTTACCTAAACTCATCTGGTTTGGGACCCCCTTTCCCAAAGAGCTCCGCTCCCACTGGCACGGTTATATTTAATTCCTTTCTACTGTACCACAGGTTTATTAGCAGAGGGCTTGCTAAAATCTCCATTGTCCATTCAAACAGTCACTCTGTATGGATATTAAGTAAAGAAAATCCACTTAGTGATGTGCCATGAGGAGGGGAGGTCGTATTGATCATCCTGATTAGCACTGTCAGCCAGGGTAAGGAAGACTGGCTGGCGCTAAGGGCCAGCTGCCAAGGTACACAGACCAAGACGATGAACAGCACCGATGGCCTCTGAGCCATCGGTCTAGGCAGTGATGGATGTTATGTGAACAGCTTATGGGGTTATTAAGGATAGAGAACTGGCCCGAGAGAAACCCAAAGTCCATCTCCTTTCATTAAGATAAAGTTGGATTTTCCATGACACAGTGCAGGGCTAAGGAAGCTTTGTCCCTTTTATCACTGACACACACACAAAATCAATTCATATATTAAATAAGTAAAAACCCACGAGCATGTGTATAAAACAAATTACAAAACACTACTTGTCTGTTTTAAATGAAGAACAGAATATATAAAATTCCTTAGTAGATACAACTATAGATTATTCAATTCTATGTTATTTAATCTGCATTGTTTATTACAGATTAACTGCATTTAATTGCATGGTCCAAGGGAAGAACAAGAAGCTGGGGCTTTTTCTGCATCATTTTGTGCGTGGAAGGGGTACATGCTTAATAAGTATGGGTACAATATATCACACTGCAGTCTTCACTTTATACCTTAGACTGAATGGAGCCTGCTCCATCCTTCTAGACCAGAAAGAGTCCTTCCTAAGTTGCAATTAAATAGTTTAAATCAGAAATCATCAGGAAAAAAATGTCCCTGTGTTTACACACACGTGTACATACTCACTTATACCTTTCCCATTTCTTTCCTTCTGTGCTCCCAAAGGAAGTCTCTACTACTAATAATTACTTAATTGTATAACCTGGAGTGAATCATTTTAACTTTGTGGTCCTCAATTTCCAAATTAAGACTAAAAATCATTTTCACATTAAGAAACGTCTACAAACCACAGGAACACCCTAAAGACTAAATTGAGTAAGTAATGCCCAGTAGAGTTCATATTAGAAAGACATTATTATCCTTCCCTTTGCTCCCCACCCGTTCCAGCACTTAGCCCTGTCAGTCCCAGAAAAGCCTGGCTCACGTGGAGCACCTCCCGGGAAGGATGACAGCACATGCTTTCTTCTGGCCAGCAGCCAGGCTTTTGTGAATGTGCACACATGCCATCTAGAGCTAGCAGAGTGATTTTCCAATCCAAATTGGCTTCATGTCCTGAGCTTGTCTGAGTCGGGAGGCTCTATTAGTGGGATCACTAGAAATTCTGTGTGGGGAAATTTCTGGATTTTGCCCTTCCTTTTGAGCATCTGATAATGAAAGTAAGACGGACTTTTCCATTGGGCCAATTCTTAATGGTCAGGGAGCCCTTCAGAGCAAATAAGAGGGCTTCTGTTGCGAGAAATCAAGCCAAAGAACATCACGTGGAAGTGCAAGACTGCAGGCCCTTGGGAATGTTTCTCAGGAACTTTGCCACTTCCATCACCACTCCAGGTGAACATATTACTGCTGCACAATCGAGTTCCACAGCCTGAGGGCTTGACTCATCTTGATTTATGCTTCCAGAACACGCTTGGGAACATGGGCCTAGGGGTACCACACACAGGGAGGCTGAATCAATGTCCTCAAGATACTGCATTTTTATCTCTATTGATCAAGAGTCACAACTCAAAAAAAAAAAAGAGTCACAACTCCCTTCAAAGACACTGTTTTCAGTAACTGCACATCGACTTCCCTTTCTCCTGATGATAACAATGTGGGGCAGCAGATTGTGCTCCCAGTGCTGCGCTTCCCAGTGGACATTCAAGAGGACACCATCAGAGAGTGTTATCTTGCATCCTTTCTAGCGTTTTCATCTTGTTTGTTGACACTCCAACCCGAGTCCTTGAGCACTGAAGGTGTGAACAAATACATCCTTAAGAGACACAATCGATTTCTTATTCCTTAAGTCCCAACTTGCTACACAAGCAGGTTTAAGGAATCTGAAAAATCACCTTGGTGGAATAACAAAGGCAACAGGCATCTAGCCCCACAGACCACTTCCTACAAGTTAAGATTTTAAAAGTTCACGGAAGCTCCTTCAAGTGGCACAGGATTCCAGTAAGTTGCCTTTTATAGTATATTGACCAAATTAAAATGGAAGGCTTACCAGACACAGCAGTTTCCTGCATATGGAAAATTTTACTGCATTGAGTATAAACACTGAGTATAATCACAATTTAAAACCTTGCTCACCTCACAGCACCTCAAGCTGAAGGTCAGTAAGAGGGTGGCCTTCAATCTGTGCCAGTTTATAGGGGCTACTGCATTAATTCCCTAGAGCTGACATGTGCACGCATGTGGGCTCAGCCACTTCAGAGTCTGACTCTTCACAGTTACCATACAATGGGTGTCTTCAAACATCTGGACTTTATTTTCTTATAGCTACAGAAGCCAGAGGTCTGGAATCGAGAGTCTCTGGTGGGTCACCCTCCTCATGATGACTCTACGGAGTGTTAGTTGCACAGTGGGGTCCCACTCTTTGCAACCCTGTGGACTATACAGCCTGCCAAGCTCCTCTGTCCATGGATTTTTCCAGGGAAGAATACTGGAGTGGGTAGCCATTCCTTTCTCCAGGGGATCTTTCCAACCCAGGAATCAAACCTGGGTCTCCTGCATTGCAGGCAGATTCTTTACCAGCTGAGTCACCAGCAAAGGCCAAGCTGACTCTAGGGAGAACCACTGCTTATTTCCTGGAGCTTTCCAGAGGTTCCATCTCCACATAAGTCACCCTTCTCTGTGTATCTCTCTGTGTCCTCTCCTCTTTATATAAGGATACCAGTCATCAGATTAACCTAGAACAATTACACCTCTTATCTTTAAGCAATTTTATCTACACTGAATATTTCCAAATTGGGTTCCATACTGGGGTTTTAGGTAGGCATGAATTTGGAGGGGACATTATTTAACCCACTACAGTTACTAATGAAAAGTCAAGTTGGACTCTTAACAGCAAGGATTAGCTTGATATAATACTTTCTGCGACTTCCCTGGTGGTCCAATGGTTAAGAATCTGGCTTGCAATGCAGAGGACAAGGGTTTGATCCCTGGTCAATGAAGTAAGATCCCACATGCCGTGGAGCAACCAAGCTCACACCACAACTGGAGCGTGTGAGCACCACAACAGAAGACCCTGTATGGCACAACTAAGACCCGATGCAGCCAAATAAATAAATACATTAATAAAGACACTTTCTGCAGAAATAAGAAAACAAAGAATACATTTAAAGCCATTAGGGCTGGATAATAGGGTATGTGAGTGACTCATCGAAGGAGATAAACTGAAGTTAAGCTAAGAAAAACCACAATTATGAGTAAGCCCACACCAAGAGCTTCCATACTTCTCTTTCACCCTTCTTTAAGGGAATAGAGAGCTGTGTTGTCAGAGCCAAATGTGGAAATTATGTGACATTTTTCAGGGGAAAAAAAAAACACTACAGCTCTGCTTCCTTCTCCGCCTCCAACCCAAGGAAGATTGTAGACAATACACACCACATTTTGACCTAGACTCATTGCTACCCTCATCTAAGAATCAAACATCTCCGCATCCAAGCAACACAACTTAATCCAAACTTGGAAAAAGAAAGCAGAGCACAGCATAGGCCAGTTAGAAACACTTCCTTTGCTTCTCCAAGCTGCTCTGCAAAAATTAAAAAGCACAATTGTTCAATCCTCTAAACTAGCTTATATGCTGTGAGTTTAACTTGTAGGATTAATAGAAACCCCAGAAGAAAAGTCATTTTAACAATGCATATTTTCTAACTGAAACTTTACTCTCTACATATACAGTTGGGAAAGGTTTTCAACATCTTCAGCATAACATTTCACTCTGAAAACTAACACATCAGGAGAAACGATCTAGAAAGCTTCAGGAAACCCTGACACCGCTGCAAGCTCTCCAGGTTTCAGGAACAACCACCTTCATTGTACCATAAAAGTGTTTCCAAGAGGAAGACTGTTGAATGACTAATTCTCCAAGCTTGCTGCTCTCGCTGGTTCCTCCTGCGGGTGGACAGAGACCTGGGCTGCCTTCAACGTGCAGTCCTGGTGAGTGGTACATGCCATACCCTGGCTACAGTGGGAGAGTCCATGCCTCTGAGCCCCTCTTTAGAGCACACAGGAGTATTTTAATACACCACCAGTTCAGAGCAGTCACTCCCAGGCCTCTAGCCGGGAGTTCCTACAGGGTCTTCCATCAACACTAGGGTCCATGGTCCCTGTAATCACCTCACAGTAACAGGCTCCAATGTCTGAAAGCCTTCCTTTGTGCCATGGGAGTAGCAGGGAAGACTGGAAAGAGGGATGAGAAGAATGGAATAAAAACTTTCCCAGGACGTCCCTGGTGGTCCAGTGGTTAAGACTCCATGCTTCCAGTGCAGAGGATGGGGGTTTGACCCCTGGCTGGGGAACTAAGATCCCACATGCTGCATGGCAAAAAAAAAAAAAAATAGTATGCAGGAATCTCATGATCAATGTACATGTCTGAATATATCTGGAAAAAAAAAGTTAGTAAGCAGGAAATTTAAAAAAAAAGAAAGAAAACTTTCCAAATCTTGTACCAGGAAATCATTGACGAAGTGAGACACAGACCTATCACAGTATCTAAACAAAAGGTGGAATAAAGGAATAGGAGAAAACATTCAAATTCCAGTTCAAATTCACTGAAACTCTGTAGAACTGTTTCCCCAGGTCTTGGGTGACTATGGCCCTCTCTGCTGTTACTGAAGGAGGAAATGTGTATCTTAAACAGCAATGGAGAGATGAACCAGCATGGATCATACGACCTCCTTTACGATTCTCCTTTCCTTTCAGAAAGGACTTTTCATCCGCCTGATGACAAACCCTGCTTCCGAGTCCATACTTTAAATGCGACAGATATGTTTTCACTCGATAGTAAAAGGTATACATTTCTTCCTTTACATCTTCAGCACTAAAATCTTTCTCCCTCCTCTATGCCTCTGATTTAGATGTTCCTAAAACCGAAATGAACAGAAACCTCGAAGGAGCACCACTCAGAGTGACAGGCACTTCAAACTGTTCAGCAGCCAGAGGTGTAGAGAGGCACCGGGGGCCATGGCCACGCCAGGCGGCCTCGGGGATTCAGGTGTGACAGCCCACGCCAGGCTGCTCACAGAGGCGTGAGAGGCAGAGCAGCCAGTGTGTCTCCTGCTTCTGTTTCAGTCATGTTTCTTCTCTCTGCAGCTCTGCTAATAGCTCTTTATAAATGTGCAATCGATGTTAAGTGGGTACCTCAGCATATTAGATCAGGGAGGTGAAACGTTGGCGTCACTTAGCTCGGGGAGGGAGAGCAGACTGCGAAGCCAAAACCAGGAAGTGATCACCAAGAGGCCTTCAAAGGATGGTTCTCGAGGGAGGGCATACCAAGGATGGACATCACATCACTGTCGTCACCGTCAGGCGGAGCCCCTGGACTCACCCTAACTCAGACGTGGCAAGTAGACTTGGCCTGCCTAACTTCTGCCTTCTGCTCAGACACATTTTAGCCACTGCACTGTTTTCTTTAAATGCATAAAGCTGACAGGATGGAAGTAAAGCAGCTGACCTCACTCCAGAGAATGCCTGTGTACTGTGATTTATAAACTCACAGTCCAAACAATCTGAGCCCCATGAAGCCTTGCATTTAAATCCAAACTCCAGTCAGGACATTTTATGGGCATGTGGCATACCACAGCCTTGTCCCCTTAGGTTAAAACACCTTCCTGAGGGGACTTTCTGTGGCTAAGACTTTGCCTTCCAATTCAGGAGAGTGTGGGTTTGATCCCTGGTCAGGGACCTAAGATCTCATATGTCCTGTGGCTAAAAAAAAAAAAAAAACAACAACAAAAAAAAAAAACATAAGACAGAAACAATCTTGTAACAAATTCAATAAAGACTTAAAAAAAATGGTCTACATCAAAAATAAATAAATAAATAAATAACCTTCCTGAAGATGTACACTGGGGTGACACCTTCTCACCTGCCAGAGCCAGTCCAGATGGCAGGGGCCATACAGGCCACAGAGAGGAACATGTCATTTCTGCACTGCTCTTCTGAAAAAGTCATTATTTCTAAGAAAATGAGATTAATAAGACAACCCAGAAACTAGATGAAAAGGCAACAGCAAAGTACCTTATTTACTGAAGTGTACTGGTGGCTATCCCCTCCAGGATCCTTGCCTGGAAAATTCCATGGACAGAGAAGCCTGGCAGGCTACAGGCCATGGGGTTGGACATGCCTAGAGTATGATGATGTTAAGAATTCAAGAAACAATATTCTGGGGAGATAGCAAAAGCCTCAGATGCACACAAGATTCCCTGTGAAATTCCCAGATGGCGCTAGTGGCTAAGAACCCTCCCGCCAATACAGGAGATATAATAAGAGACTCAGGTTTGATCCTTGGGTCAGGAAGATCCCCTGGAGGAGAAAACGCAACCTACCCCAGTATTCTTACCTGGAGAATCCCATAGATGGAGGAGCCTGGTAGGCTATGGTCCATAGGGTCGCAAAGAGTCAGACATGACTGAAGCGACTTAGTAGCAGCACATAAGATTCCCCATGAAATTCCCTATATAAGATGAAGACTGGGGAGAAACTTGCAACACCCATAAGAGCTTTGACTGTATCTATCTAGAAACAGTTACTTTGAGAGAAAGCATAATGAAAGCAGTAAAAAATGTTGTAAAAAATGAAAACTTACTCATCAGATTATAAAATGACAATAAAGTTGAAATAACTACATCCTCACAGTGGTAGAAGACTCACAGATAAATTAGACATGATACAATGTTCATATGCAATAAATGTGTCACCAAAATTCCATGAGGAAATGAAACAGTACTTAAAAAGTGGTGCTGTGAAAATTGTTTAATTTGAAAAAAAATATATCGTACTTCATACTATAGGCCATAAAACTTACATCAATTAAAAGTTATTTTTTAAAAAAGAAAACATAAAAAAAAAAAGAAAACATAAAACAGAAAGATCTATGCAATTTATCTCAGTCAGAATGGCAAGGTCTTTCTAAGTAAAAACAACACAAGAGAAGAAATCACAAAGGGATTCCACAATATAAATAGTAAAAACATAAAATAAATCCAGAAGAAAAGTAATCAACTTTGAAAATATGCTTGCAGAATATTACTACCTATCTGAGAGATACCAGCTGGCGCTGGCAAAAAATAATTAAGAAAATAAAACAAATACCCTAATGCAAAATGGTTAAAAAATAGTAACAAATTTAAAAAAAAAAAATGGGAAGGAAATAAAAAGGCAGGGAAGTTCATCCTCAATAACATGTTTAAAGTACAAATCCAAATAAGACATTCTCTAATTATCATGTTAGAAGGTATCTGAACACTCATCAAGTTGGCAGGAAATACAGTGAAATACATACTTCTCTCTATAGGAGATACAATTAAGGGGCACAGCCAGTATGGCCATTCTATTTAAAGACTGTAAATATGGTGGTCACATTCTTTAGACTGCTAACTTCCTTTGTAGATATTCAAAAGAGATAAATAAAGATAAGCAGTTTTTAGGTTTGAGAACATTTCTCACTCCTTTCATAAGCATGATAAAAAAATATTACAAATTACACATTCATACTGCACAAAGACTAAAAGAAAATCTTTCTAAATTTTTTATTTTAAATTATTTAATAATAAATTTTATTATCTTAAAATTTTGGTTTGTTAATGATTTATAGTTTGCCATGTTTTGATTTCCTACAATGTGCATATACAGTAGATATTCTCATAATCAACATAACTCTTCACTCAAAGCTACTCTTTGGTGGGTATGCTATACCCACTTGGAGTAGTATGCCTACAAGAGTCTGTCTGTTCTTAAACCTGTTCAAGTCAGTTGTATTTATTATGTATTTGTATATTTAAATATCTGGGCTTCCCTGGTGGCTCAGCTGTAAAGAATCCATCTACCAATGCAGGAGATGCAGGTTCAATCTCTGGGTCCGAAAGATCCCCTGGAGAGGAAAGGGCAATCCACTCCAGGATCCTGGCCTGGGAAATCCATGGACAGAGGAGCCTAACAGGTTACAGTCCAAGGAGTCACAAAATAGTTGGACACAACTTAGCAACTAAACACCACCACCTGATCTCTTCACACGTGGATGGACATTTGGTTCATTTCCAACTTGGGAGCTGACAGTACTGGGCGCATGTGTCTACTGCCCTGCCTGTGACATCTGTGTAAAAGTCTTTGTAAGAACATAGCCTATGTATTTCTCTTGGGTGAATCCCAAGGAGTAGAATGTCTAGGACATATGATAGGTGCTATGTTTGTTCAAAAAGTGATGCTGGGCAAATTGTTTATTTGATTTAAAAAACCTAGATCATAATTGATACTATACATGACAATAAAATTTATAGGAATTTATAGAGATTTTTAAAAACTAGAGCATAAGACATGGGAAGCTGAAGAAACTGCCAAATGTTTTCCAAAGAGTTTTACCATTTCACATTCCTACCCTTAATGTGTATGAGTCCCACCTGCTCCATGTCAGCTGTGTGTGTGTTTTGTAGGACACAGGATCCCTTGTTTACTAAATACATACTATACACAGCTGAGTCTACTTTTAAGGCATGAGAGTATAAGGTGACCATCCTAATTAATTATGAGTGGGAATTTTTAATTTCTACCCTCTCCCTATAGCATAGATGATAATGAAAAAAAAAAGTACATTGATAACAATATACATCTATTTAGTGTTTACCATATGCTTGATTCTATGCATTCCATCTTGTAAATACTCTGCTGCTGTTGCTAAGTCGCTTCAGTCATGTCCGACTCTGTGCGACCTCATAGACAGCAGCCCACCAGGCTCCCCCGTCCCTGGGATTCTCCAGGCAAGAACACTGGAGTGGGTTGCCATTTCCTTCTCCAATGCATGAAAGTGAAAAGTGAAAGTGAAATCGCTCAGTTGTGTCCGACTCTTAGCAACCCCATGGATTGCAGCCCACCAGGTTCCTCCGACCATGGGCTATTCCAGGCAAGACTATTGGAGTGGGGTGTCATTGCCTTCTCTGTGTAAATACTCTACGACCTGACAAACCTAAGTGTGTGTGTGTGCTAAGTCACTTCAGTCGTGTTTGAATCTTTGAGACCCTATGGACTATAGCCCACTAGGCTCCTCTGTCCATGGGATTCTCCAGGCAAGAATACTAACATGGGTTGCCATGCCCTCCTCTACAGGATCGTCCTGACCCAGTGACTGAACCTGTGTCTCTTACATCTCCTGCACTTGCAAGCGGGTTCTTTACTACTACTGCCACCTCAGTTCAGTTCAGTTCAGTCGCTCAGTCGTGTCCGACTCTTCGTGACCCCATGAAACGCAGCACACCAGGCCTCCCTGTCCATCATCAACTCCCAGAGTTTACTCAAACTCATGTCCATCAAGTTGGTGATGCCATCCAGCCATCTCAACCTCTGTTGTCCCCTCCTCCTCCTGCCCCCAATCCCTCCCAGATCAGGGTCTTTTCCAATGAGTTAACTCTTTGCATGAGGTGACCAAAGTATTGGAGTTTCAGCTTCAGCGTCAGTCCTTCCAATGAACACCCAGGACTGATCTCCTTTAGGATGGACTGGTTGGATCTCCTTGCAGTCCAAGGGACTCTCAAGAGTCTTCTCCAACACCATAGTTCAAAAGCATCAATTCTTTGTTTGGCACTCTGCTTTCTTCACAGTCCAACTCTGACATCCATACATGACCACTGGAAAAACCATAGCCTTGACTAGACGAACCTTTGTTGGCCAAGTAATGTCTCTGCTTTTTAATATGCTATCTAGATTGGTCATAACATTCCTTCTAAGGAGTAAGCGTCTTTTAATTTCATGGCTGCAATCACCATCTGCAGTGATTTTGGAGCCCAAAAAAATAAAGTCTGACACTGTTTCCACATCTATTTCCCATGAAATGATGGGACCAGATGCCATGATCTTGGTTTTCTGAATGTTGCCTAGAAAGCCCTAATAAGCTAAGGACTAAAGTTAAACCATTAAACCCATCTTATAGGTGATTTAAGTATGGGGAAAAGACAACAAATAAATTATATATGATCACAGAGCTAATGAATGGCAGAGTCAGAATCTGAACTCAGAAATCTGAGCACTGAGCTTTAGCTCTTAACTATTATCTGCATCCTGGAATCCCCAGCTATCATCTACACATTCCCGAATGTTGGTTATTCATCTTTTTGAGTATTATTTATTTATTTAGCTGTGCTGGATCTTAGTTGTGGCATGTGAGATCTTTAGTTGTGGCGTGTGGGATCTAGCTCTCTGACTAGGGATTGAACCCAGGCCCCCTGCATTGGAAGTACGGTGTCTTAGCCACTGGACCACCAGGAAAGCCCCTCAGTTATTTATTTTACAAAGCTATGAATGATTCCTAACATTTCTTTTCAGTTCTACCTCAGAAACTACTAATTTCAAGTCTTTAAGAAACAGACTGAGAAAGCAGCCCTGGAATATAATTTTGAGCTAAAGAGTCAGAACAAATGCTCAGTTCTTACAATACCAACATGTCTACATAATATAAAATCAGCACAGCAATGACAGAATGGATATTGATTAATTCAGTCCAGCACCTCACTGAGTAAATGCAAAAGATGCCTCGAAGCAGTGAGAAAGTATTATTTCAAGAAACATGGCTTACTTTGTAACAGAGTGCTTTTCTGGTGCAAAGAAGAAAAAAAAAAACAAAAAAAACACAAAAAACTCCTGAGCAGACAGACTCATTAGCCACTGTGTGTCAGACTGCTGTTCTGTTACTGAAAGGCCTGACCATAAAGACCCAGGGCTGGAAGATAACCAGGTCAGCAATGTGTTGTATTTTAAGAACTTCCTGGCATTTGTAGCCATTATTCTAATGGGTGAAAACAGAGGGTAATTGTGCAGCCACTTCTTTGTCTAAGGAGAGCCTAGGAGTCCAACAGGGATAGAGGACAGTAGCTGCATTAAGGAGAAAGCAAGGAAAACAGCCCTTTCTAGCAGCGGCAGAGTGTGATATTGACCATGTGACAGAGAATTTTGATTCATCATCAAAAGAAAAAGGTTAGAAAAAAATATCAGCATCTCCCCAGTACTGACACAACAAAAGGAAATAGTTCTACTAGAGAGATTAACTCCGGATAAAAGGGTCTTCAAGAGAAGGAGGACTGTTCCATGACAAATTAGATTTTTAATACCTACTGAGTGCACAGCATGCTGCTGGGGTTGGGGGATAGGAAGTTAGGCGGTAGTCAGACACAAACAAGAAGTAGGAAACAAGGACTTTCCTGCCGGTACAGTGGATGAGAATCTGCCTGCCAAAGTAAGGGACACGGGTTTGATCCCTGGTCTGGGAAGATTCCACATGTCACGGAGTAACTGGGTCCTGCACCATGATTATTGAGCCCATGAGCTGCAACTACTGAAGCCTGTGGGCCTAGAGCCTGTGCTCTGCAGCAAGAGAAGTCATGAAATGAGACATCCATGCACTGCAACAAAGAGTAGCCCCTCACTCACCCCAAGGAAAGAAAGCCTGTGCACAGCAACAAAGACCCAGCACAACTGAAAATAAATAAATTTAAAAAAAAAAGGCAGAAATAGAAGGGGGATCTCTATGCCAGGTTGCAGTTTATCATGCAATTGGGGAAAGTGCCTATGCTCTGGAAACAATCATGACACATTCAGGGCCGGTCACTAGCTACTCACCACCACCACCTTTGCTAACACTACGTTCAGCCACAGTGTCAAGTCCTCCCCAAAAGCTGCCTCATTTAATTCTATGCAGAATCACATGAGGCAGGCATCGCTCATCTCCATTTTATGGATTACTAAACAGATTGGGGAAAGTTTTGCTACTTGCATCTACCCATGTAGCTGGTAAGTGGTAGAGTCAGGAATCCAGTGTAGCTCTCTTTGACTCCAAAGCTGATGCTTAGTTACTAGGTTATAAAAACTCTCCAGAGCCTTCAGAAACTCTTTCAAGAATGATCCCTCTGGTTAGTGAGGGCCTGGAAGGCTTCCTGTAGGAAGGAAAGTCATATGGCAGAGAGAGTGAAGAAAAGGGGGGCAAGAACATTAGAGTGGGCAGTCATTTGGTAGCATGTGGTCAAACACAAACATTCACCACTCACTTCATACCTGCCAGGCTCTGGTGACAGTGATGAGAAATTCAGACCAGATCCATGCTCTCCAGGGACTCCATGTTTATCCAGAGAGGCACACACCTCCACGAGGGTGTCTACCAGGCGGGGACATCCTCCTGAGGGTCTGGCACACGTGGCAAGCCCCACCACTTACACCTGATCTAAAAAACAACAGTGACTGCTCTGTTTACCAGATGGCATGGCACTGCCATAAATCAATAGCATAAAGTCAGTTTTCACTTCCTGGGACTCAACAGCTTTGAAACTTTAATCTGTTCTTAAATTGGATGATACTTGCATTATTTCAAATTATGAGAAAACAAGGAGGCTTTATAAATATTTTAATATCAGCCTATCTTTTTTTGGAGTATAGTTTATTTAGAATGTTGTGCCAGTTTCATTTGTACAGCCAAGTGATTTGGCTACAGATATACATATATTCATTCTTTTTCAAATTCTTTTCTCATATAGGTTATCCCAGAATACTGAGTAGAGTCCCATGTGATATACAGTAGGTCCTTGCTGGTTATGTATCTTATATATAATAGTGTATATGTGTGTTCACCCCAAGGACAGAATGTGGTCCACTGGAGAAGGGAATGGCAAACCACTTCAGTATTCTTGCCTTGAGAACTCCATGAACAGTATGAAAAGACAAAAAGACAGGACACTGAAGGATGAACTCACACATACAGTCAATCTTCACCATTTATTGATTCCATATTTCTGAATCCAATTACTCAGTAAAGTGTATTTGTAACCCTAAACTTGATACCTGCAGCATTTTCCTGGTTATTCTTGGACACATGCAGAGTAGGAAAAATTCTGAATGACCTGATATACATTTTCCCAGCTGAGATTCAAGAAGGCAATGCTCTGCCATCTTGGTCCAGCTCTCACACTGTAAACATGTCCTTACTGTGGTCTATTTAGTGCCATGTTTTTTGCATTTTCTGTGGTTTGCTTGGTAATGACACTGCTTAAAACAGCCCCAAGCGTAGTGATGGCCTGTCTTGTGTTCCTAAGTACATGGATGCTGCAATGTGCCTTATGGGGAAAACTGCTGTTGGCCAAGAGTTCAATGTAAATGAATCAACAATATATATTAAATACATTGTCTTTAAACAGAAACACACATAAAACATGGTTATGTACCCATTACTTAACAAAGATGTTGTGACCTGAGGCTAGCAAGAACCCAACCCTGTATTTTCCCGAGGAGCAATGGTTCAGTATTTGCTAATTCTATGTTCACTCTGGCTTTATAAATCACAATTACTGTAAATATCAAGAATCAAATGTTTTCCCCAGCTCTGTCCACTGAGGAAGCCTGGGATGGATGATACCCCAGTAGCAAAGAGCACACTCAGGACCCAGATATTGGCTTCAAATCATCTTTTTTCTAATAAAAGTTAACAAAGCTCCTTGGAGAAATGGGTGATTCCAGGACTGGAGAGGGGAAATATAAGATGAACCTGACATATCTTTTTCTGTCAGAAAGTAAAGAATTGCTCAAAGAACAATGATGCATCAAAAGGCCACAGGAACAAATTTGAATGGGCTCCCACTGTCCACATCAAGAACAATGTGAACATAAAAATAATAGTTACAGATTATGTCTTGCTGAATAAAATATGAAAACATTAGTCCATACCAATATAAATAAATAAACAAAATGAAAATTTGATAAGAAGTGGAACAGTTATACAGTTTCTAAGTATCTCCCAACAAAGTTGTTATTCATCAGAACAGAGAAAAACAAAACAACAATCAAATCCTTTACAGAAGTAAAATCTAGCTGATACAACCTCAATCATGTGATGACACGAATATCATCAGTAATGGGACAAAACTAGATTGTGTACCACATGTGTGCGTGCTCAGTCATGTCCAAACCTTTGGACCCCATGAACTGTAGCCCACCAGGCTCCTCTGTCCATAGGATTTCCCAGGCAAGAATACTGAAGTGGGCTGCCATTCCCTTCTCCAGGATCTTCCCAACCCAGGGATTGAACTCGAGTCTCCCACATCTCCTGCATTGGCAGGCAGGTTCTTTACTGCTGAGCCACCTGGGAAGTCCAGTGCCAGGACACAGAACAAACAGCATCATTCTTGTGATATTCTTAACCAAAGATGCAAAACTTCAATTTATTCATGAGGTAAGACCATAACATTGAAAGACAAGCTACAAGCTAACAGTCTTTTCATCTGCAATCGTGTCACAGTCATGAAAGTCCAGAAGAGACTCACAGACCACTGAAACGAAGGAAGACAAAAGACACACAAAAGACACGCGACAAGTAATCACAATGAATGATTCTGCCTTTGGTCCTCTTGCTATAAAGGACATGAATGGGAAATTTGTGGTGCAACTTGAAAGGCATCTGAGGATTAGATGGCAGTAATTGTGATGACAGCACTGTGGTTAGTTCCAGGATGGCCTTTTCTAGGAAACACCTGCTCAAATAAAAGTAACCGGGGATGACTCTGCTTTAGGTCAACTTAAAATCAGATGGTTCGGGGAACCATTCTTTGTGTTGCACTTTCAAGTATTTCTTTAAATTTGTGATTGTTTCTAAAAACTTACAAAGTTTTTTTTTTTTTAAAGGATGCATACCAGAGCAGTAAGTGCGGAAAGGAAGCTAGTCCAGATCAGCATTCCTCTCTACTAACTTTTCTTCCACCTCTAAAGCAAGGAAACACTGCCCCCCACCCCACCGCCCCACTGCTGCAAGCCCACAAACCTTCAGGGCTCCCACACGGCCTCTGTCCTCCCCCAACAGACGCAGCTCCTGCAAGGGTTCTCAGGGTACATTGAAAGACCTCTAACTGCTCATCTTCTGGTCTCTGCCCAGGACTCCACTGGAACTCACTCTGGCCACTTTTCACGTCTCTTCTCTGCTGATAACATAGGCCTTCCCTTTCCAGTCTGCCCCCCTGCACAGCACTGGACACCCGTGGGCACTCTAGCGGACCTCCCCATCTCTGACCTCCTCCCTCTCCATCTCCTCTGGAGGCTCTCTACCTTGCCTAAACCTCATGATCCTTGAGTCCTCTCCTAGTCCCTCTTCCCCTCCTCCTCCTCCTCTTCCACACCTTTGCCTGGTGGATCTTATCTGCTCTTAGGACTTGAAATCACCAGATGTGGAGAGAGAGGCCAGGCCTCCCTGTGTTCTCCTGATCCATGATGTCATCACATTTCCCCACATCAAATTTAAGCTATCACCAAAAAATCACCCCTCCCCTGCCCCCCTTCCTGTGTTTCTGATCTCACAGACAGCAGTGCAGTTCAGTTGCTTAGTCATGCCCGACTCTGTGACCCCATGGATGGCAACACGCCAGGCCTCCCCATCCATCACCAACTCTGAGAGCTTGCTCAAACTCACACCCATCAAGTCGGTCATGCCATCCAATCATCTCATTCTCTGTCATACCCTTCTCCTCCTGCTTTCAATCTTTCCCAGCATCAGGGTCTTTACCAATGAGTCAGTTCTTCACCTCAGGTGGCCAAAGTATTGGAGGTTCAGCTTCAGCATCAGTCCTTCCAATGAATATTCAGGACTGATTTCCTTTATGATTGACTGGTTTGATCTCCTTGCAGTGCAACGGACTCTCAAGCGACTTCTCCAACATCATAGTTCAAAAGTATTAATTCTTTGGCACTCAGCTCTCTTTATCATTCAGCTCTCACATCCATACCCAACTACTGGAAAAACCATAGCTTTGACTAGACAGACCTTTGTTGGCAAAGTAATGTCTCTGCTTTTTAAATGCTGTCTAGATTGGTCATAGCTTTCTTCCAAGGAACAAGCGTCTTTTAATTTCATGGCTGCAGACACCATCTTCAGTGATTTCGGAGCCCAAAAATATAAAGTCTGTCACTGTTTCCACTGTTCCCTCATCTATTTGCCATGAAGTGATGGGGCTGGATGCCATGATCTTAGTTTTCTGAATGTTGAGTTTTAAGCCAACTTTTTCACTCTCTTCTTTCACTTTCATCAAGAAGCTCTTCGGTTCCTCTAAGCTTTCTGCCTTAAGGGCGGTGTCATCTGCATATCTGAGGTTATTGATATTTCTCCTGGCAATCTTGATTCCAACTTGTGCTTCATTCAGCCTGGCATTTGCATGATGTACTCTATATATACATTAAATACAGGGTGACATATACAGCCTTGACATACTCTTTTCCCAATTTGGAATCAGTCTGTTGTTCCATGTCCAGTTCTAACTGTTGCTTCTTGACCTGCATACAGATTTCTCAAGATGCAGGTCAGGTGGTCTGGTATGCTCATCTCTTTAAGCATTTTCCACAATTTATTGTGATCCACATAGTCAAAGGCTTTGGCATAGTCAATAAAGCAGAAGTAGATGTTTTTCTGGAACTCTCTTCCTTTTCTATGATCCAACGGATGTTGGCAATTTGATCTCTGGTTCCTCTGCCTTTTCTAAATTCAGCTTGAACATCTGGAAGTTCTCAGTTCACATACTCTTGAAGCCTAGCTTGGAGAATATTGAGCATTACTTTGCTAGCGTGTGAGATGAGTGTAATTGTGTGGTAGTTTGAGCATTCTTTGGCAGTGCTTTTCTTTAGGATTGGAATGAAAACTGACCTTTTTCAGTCCTGTGGCCACTGCTGAGTTTTCCAAATTTGCTGGCATATTGAGTGCAGCACTTTAACAGCATCATCTTTTAGGACTTGAAATAGCTCAGCTGGAATGTTAGATCCATGAGTCAAGGTACATTGAAAGTGGTCAAACAGGAGATGGCAAGAGTGAACATTGACATTTTAGGAATCAGTGAACTAAAATGGACTGGAATGGGCGAATTTAATTCAGATGACCATAATATCTACTATTGTGGGCAAGAGTCCCTCAGAAGAAATGGAGTAGCCCTCATAGTCAACAGAAGAGTCTGAAATGCAGTACTTGGGTGCAATCTCAAAAATGACAGAATGACCTCTGTTCATTTCCAAGGCAAACCATTCAATATCACAGTAATCCAAGTCTATGCCCCAGCCAGTAATGCTGAAGAAGCTGAAGTTGAACACTTCTAAGATGACCTACAAGACCTTCTAGAACTAATACCAAAAAAACATGTCCTTCTCATCAGAGGGGACTGGAATGCAAAAGCAGGAAGTCAAGAGATACCTGGAGTAACGAGCAAGTTAGGCCTTGGAGCACAAAATGTAGCAGGGCAAAGACTAACAGAGTTTAGCCAAGAGAACAGACTGGTCATAGCAAACACTCTCTTCCAACAACACATGAGATGATTCTACATGGACATCACCAGATGGTCAACACCAAAATTAGGCTGATTATATTCTTTGTAGCCGAAGATGGAGAAGCTCTATACAGTCATCAAAAACAAGACCGGGAGCTGACTGTGGCTCAGATCATGAACTCCTTATTGCCAAATTCAGACTTAAATTGAAGAAAGTAGGGAAAACCACTACACCATTCAGGTATGACCTAAATCAAATCCCTTACAATTATACAGTGGAAGTGAGAAACAAATTCAAGGGATTAGATCTAATAGACAGAGTGCCTGAAGAACTATGGACGGATGTTCATGAGATTGTGCAGGAGACAGGGATCAAGACCATCCCCAAGAAAAATGAATGCAAAAAGGCAAAATGGTTGTCTGAGGAGGCCTTACAAATAGCTGAGAAAAGAAGAGAAGTGACAGGCAAAGGAGAAAAGGAAAAATATACCCATCTGAATGCATAGTTCCAAAGAATAGCAAGGAGAGATAAGAAAGCCTTCCTCAGTGGTCAACGCAAAGAAACAGAGGAAAACAAAAGAATGGGAAAGACTAGAGATCTCTTCAAGAAAATCAGAGATACCAAGGGAACATTTCATGCAAAGATGGGCTCAATGAAGGACAGAAATGGTATGGACCTAACAGAAGTAGAAGATATTAAGAAGATGTGGCAAGAACACAGAAGAACTATACAAAAAAGATCTTCATGACCCCAGATAACCACAGTGGTATGATCACTCACCTAGAGCCAGAAATCATAGAGTGCGAAGTCAAGTGGGCCTTCGGAAGCATCACTATGAACAAAGCTAGTGGAGGTGATGGAATTCCAGCTGAGCTTTTCCAAGTCCTAAAAGAGGATGCTGTGAAAGTGCTGCATTCAATATGCCAGTGGCACCAGCAACCACCCAGTTGTCAAAGTCAGAAGTGAAAGAGTCATCCCTGACAGGCACCTGTCCTCTGCCCTCTCATCCAATCACCTGACGACTGAAAACTTCAGCTCCTAAGTGTCTCTCAACTCTGTCCTCTTCTCCAGCTCTAAAATACAATTGCCTTCTGCCCAAATTAGTGCAAAATCATCCCAACTGGGCTCCTCACTTCTGTTCTTACTGCCCCTGAACACATACTCCACGTCCTAAAGATCCCACTCACCTTAAACCCTTTAGTGGATTTCCCCTGTCTTTAAGAAACATCTAAACACCTTACTAGACACTGAAGATATCTTTGTCATCTCTATCTTAAATCCTCTGCACCAATTATATTACATTTTCCATCTTCAGCCTGCCAATAGTCCTGCTCCCAGCATCCAGCAGAATGCTGAGTACTCTGTAGACAGTCAGTGAGTGCTTACTGAATGAACGAATGCATCACTTAGATGAGGGGACAATAGACTGACCTATTATCTAACACAGACTCAAATCTTCAGATGTACAGAAGTATTAAGCATGTGACTAAAACCCCTGGCAAATGCTTCAAAATGTCAGAGAGGGTCTGCACAAAGTAATTAGCAGTTTCAAGGTCAAGGCCCTTGAGGTTAGATATTAAAGTGGAAGAAGGGAAACACAGTTGCTTACAATCAAGTACAAAGTGGTTCCCTCTATCACATGCCACACTAGGACTTGATGCCACTTTATTTAAGGTGTGGGGCACACTGCCCATGGTGTACTGATAGTAAACTCAAATATAGTGGGGCAGTGGGCTTGCCCAGGGACAGACAGACAGACCCAGATACACACACACACACACACACACACACACACACACAACCAAGGGCCAGGGAAAGTCAGGTCTGCTCCACATGGAGGTCAAATAAACTCTAAGAAAGAAAGACCAAATGACAACCAAAAACCAAATGAGGAACATTTATAGAAACTCACATGACATACAATGGTATGGAATGATCTTTCATTTATTATTTCTTATCTTTACCCTCGGAGAAGGCAATGGCACCCCATTCCAGTACTCTTGCCCGGAAAATACCATGGACGGAGGAGCCTGGTAGGCTGCAGTCCATGGGGTTGCGAAGAGTCAGACATGACTGAGTGACTTCACTTTCACTTTCCACTTTTATTCATTGGAGAAGGAAATGGCAACCCACTCCAGTGTTCTTGCCTGGAGAATCCCAGGGATGGGGTCACACAGAGTCGGACACGACTGAAGTGACTTAGCAGCAGCAGCAGCATCTTTACCCTAAAACTTCACTAAAATCTGGCCATTCTGGAGGCTTTTCTAAAATTAGAGGCTATTAATAATATGGTCCCAGCTAGGGTCACCCACTTTAATTTAGGTACTACTGGGAGTCAAAGGAAACATGGAGTCAAGAAAAAGAAAACAAGTGCAATGGAATTAAGGCAAGTTTAGCTAAAAACCATAATTGGAATCAGTAATCTAAATAAGGGGTGGGGTGGGGGTGGGGGGTTGTCACCAGCCTTTCCAGCCTCAGAATGAGCCCTTGATGTCTAGATGACAAATAAAAAGCTATCGTGACTTCCAGTGACCCCAGGATGGCTCTGATGCTTACTAACCATTCACAGAGATCCTTCCCTGAGAGACAAGACAGTCTAAGTAGAGTCTAAGAACACTTGAAGGGCAGGAGAAGGCCCATAAGCACAAAAAGGAAGCAACATTCGTGGAACCCAGGACCACAGGTGAGAAAATCAGGAGATGAAAAGACTGAGGACCCTTCAGGCCCTGCTGGTGCTGGTGATGCCACCCCACCAACAGCTGCGGCCCACCAGAGGGCTGGCCGTGGGCCAGGCCTGTGCTGAAGAGTATCTTACAACAAACGTTGTGGGGAGGATACTATTAATTCCACTCTTCACAGCAGCAGAAAGGTCAATTCCACCCAATTTGTAAAGCAGGCAAATGGTGAAATAAAGACCTGAACCGAAACCTGCACAGCTTCCAAATATGACCTTCTTTTTGAAGTACCATGTCTAGTTACTCCCTTATAAATGACTCTTCTCACCAAGAAGAAGAAAGGGAGTGTCAGCTTAAACCACTCACAGAAGAATCTGGTAGTGAGGAAGCTAGCCAGCCAAAGCATGGTGAAAAATCATCCTGCTTCACTGGTCTGACGTTCAGGTTAGAACAACCAATGCTAAAGTAATGGATGACCAGGACAATACTTTAATTTACCATCCTTCATGGGGAAAATGAAATACTGTCCTCTAAGCCTGGATTCCACCATCACTGAACTTCTCCCTGTTGAATGATAGGTGTTCCTTTCCTAATATTACTCAAAATATTAATAATTTCAAGCTAAAAGAAAATCTTTATGACATGGCAGATGTTGCCTACGTTTTATCAGTCACCAGCAACATTACTTATACTACTACTAATACTAACAACTAGGAACACTGGGGCAACACTAGTAACACCAGTTACTATGACCACTATGCAAGTCTATCCAAAGAGACCACATGTAGGCAAGGAAGGGAAAATCAGATACGCTGTCCTTTTACACCTAGCGGTGGTGGCATATATATCTGAAGAGGCATTTCCTGCAGTTTGGAACTGTGGCACATACAGCGACGGGCTCACTTGTACAGAGAGGCTGCAAAGCTAACGTGATGCCCAGGCTCTCTTGCCACTGTGGCGCCCAATGGCCCATAGACTCCGCCAATGAGACAGCTTCACGGGTGACTTCCCTTTGGAACTAAGGTACCGTGAAAAGAGGCAGAACGTGTGTGCATCCTGAGAAGCCTCTTCTTTTAAAACTTTTTATTTTATATTGGGATTGTTGTTGTTCAGTCGCTCAGTAGTGTCCAACTCTTTGTGATCTCATGTGGCTGCAGCACACCAGGCTTCCCTGTCCTTCACCATCTCCCAGAGTTTTCTCAAACTCATGTCCATTGAGTCGGTGATGCCATCCAACCGTCTCGTCCTCTGTCGTCCCCTTCTCCTCCTGTCTTCAGTCTTTCCCAGCATCAGGGTCTTTTCAAATCAGTCAGTTCTTTGCATCAGGTGGTCAAAATATTGGAGCTTCAGCCTCAGTCCTTCCAATGAATATTCGGGGTTGATTTCCTTTAGCATTGACTGGTTTGATCTCCTTGCAGTCCAAGGGACTCTCAAGAGTCTTCTCCAACATCACAGTTCAAAAGCATCAGTTCTTCAGTGCTCAGCCTTTTCTATGGTCCAACTCTCACATAAAGTACTGGGGTATAACCGATTAGCAATGTTACAATAGTTTCAGGTGGACAGCCAAGGGACTCAGCCAGCCATATATATGGATCCATTCTCCCCCAAACTCCCCTCCCATTCATGCTGCCACATAACACTAAGCAGAATTCCCTGTGCTGTACTGTAGGTCCTTGCTGGTTATCCATTTTAAATATAGCAGTGTGTTCATGTCTATCCCAAACTCCCTAACTCTTCCTTCTCCCGCACCTTCCCTGGCAATCATAAGTTCGTTCTCTCTTTAGAAGCCATTGCTTTTCACAGGAGGCACAGAGCAGGAGCCAGCCATTCACTTGAGTATCTACTGCTCATCCCGTACTTACTGGGTTCCTCACTAAAGACCTTCCCACAGCAGCAGCCAGGGCAGCTTTCCAGATTCTGGCAGCAGATGAGGATTCTTAAGGTGGGGTGGGGTGTATGCTGGGGGCTTAGCCTAGAACTCACTCCTCCAAACCTTCCAAGGATCCTGGAAGCACTCGCCTCCAGGATTAAACCTACCTCAGCTCTAACTCCCTGGAGGAGATTCTGTGTCTAATACAGGAAATGTGAGCAATAAGAAGAAGCTCATCACTTCTACTACTTTATTAAATTTGCAAAATATTAGGTATAAAATACCTAACCACAAAGGATAAAGAAACAAACTCAATCTATTTTCATTATATTTTGGTACAATATCATTTGGTCCAGGGTAATGCTTATACACCATTGTATCACCCCATTTTATAAACCTAAACCTACACTGTAATTCACCTCATTCATAAACATGAGATAACTTGACCTACTTTCTAATATATTCAGCTCCTTCTTGTCTGCATTAATCTGCAGTGACATTTTAAAAGTTGCTCTAATAATTTCCATTATATGAAAATGCATTTTTCATTTACATCATCTTTGATTTTCCTCCCACAAACAAAATACTGTGTTTTCAACGGTTAGCCTACAAATGTCATAGGAAACAAGATGTACAGGACAGCTGATACAAAAGGTTCCACAATGAACTGGGCTCAGTTTTTTGGTGGGGGATGAGGGTGGCTGGAGGAGGAAGAGGCAAAGAATGAGGCAATTTTGCCCAAGTCCACATAATATGGGAAGGTGGGTTTGGCTCTCTTGTTGTATAACCTGTGGCAAATTAGAGAGCACAGCTTTAAACAGTAAATATGATTTCATATCAAATAATGTAATGCTTTCCAAATAACATAATGCATCCACTCATCCCAGTAATTCTCCAATCTCAGTTTATAAAGAAGAAATTCACTTCTACTCTCGTAGCCACTTACCAACTACATCCACACTTGACCATCTATAGCCTCTCAGACTTGAGTTTCTTCCCTCTGACGAAGCCCTATATAAGCCCATTATCAACAATCCTTTCCAATAGGTTCTGCTGTGTTGGAGAACTTCCTCTGGCTCCCCAATACCGAGAGCAAAGGTCTGCAAACTACGGCCCACAAACAAAGAATGGTTTTTACATTTTTGAATGGTTGAAAAAAATTAAAAGAAGAATTAAACTTCATGACATGTGAAAATTGTGAAACAAATTTCAGTGTCCATAAATCTAGTTTTATTGAAACACTCATTTATTTATGAATTGTCTATGGCTGATTTTGCATTCCAGCAGCAGAGTTGAGTAGTTACAAGAGGGTTGGTAACTTAAAATATTTACAGGCTAGTCCTTTACGGTAAATGATTGCCAACTCCTAGCTTGGGGTGTAGCATCCATAGCTCTTGGCCTGGCAGTGCAGGACATGGAAACTTGGATCTAACCAACCTTCCTAAGCCATGTTTTCTTTTATTTGAAGACATAACATCTACTTCACTGAAATGCCCTTCTCCATTTGTCCCCAACAGAACGCCTTTTCCTTCCTTGCCTTCTCCAAAGCTCCACTCAATTCCAATAGCTTTTAAGTTTTTTTCTAAAATTTATTATGATTGCTCTTATTGTTTTTATTTATTTATTTTGCCACTTGACTATAGGATCTTATTAATAGTTCCTTGACCAGGGACTAAACCTGGGACAGGGCAGAGAAAGCACCAAGTCCTGTTGGGCTTTCCCTGGACCACTAGGGAATTCCCCCAATACCTTCTCTTTCTCCATAAAAAGTGAGATCATGCAGATTTATATTCCATGAGGTTAAAAAAGAAAAGTCATTTTTAAAGTGCCCAAAGGTATTCTCCATAGCACTATTTACAGTAGTAAAAGATGAAAAATATCCCAATGTCCACCAATTGGGCAGGGTGAATAAGGGCAAGGCAATTCACACAAGGAGGATGGAACAGCTGTGCCAAGGGGTGAACTTCATCACTATGACCACTACATTACACCACCATGACCACAACAGAACGAGAGCCAGGAGAGAGTAAATGAAAAATAGCAAGGTGGAGGGAAGTGTACACAGCATACTACTATTTGCCGAAGAAGGGGGTGAGATATAAATGTTAATATGAAAACATACAACCATTTGCTGAGATTTTTTTTTTCAAAGGTACAAGGAGAAGTCCTATCTTTTTCAATTGCTACATAAGGGGAGGGAGGGAAACAGGATGGAAATGCATGTGTGCTCAGTTGCTCAGTCATGTCCGACTCTGTGCAACCCTACAGACTGCAGCCCGCCAGGCTTCTCTGTCCAAACGATTCTCCAGGCAAAAATACTGAAGTGGGTTGCCATGCCCTCCTCCAGGGGATCTTCCCAGCCCAGGATTGAACCCTTGTCTCTTATGTCTCCTGAATTGACTGGAGGATTCTTTATCACTAGCACCATCTGGGAAACCCAGGATGGAAAAGGGGTGTTTGCAAAATCAAACGCTTCTGATCATATACACCTTATGTTACGGATGAGACAGGCAAACCTTGACCATGTTGTGCAAAATTATTTAAACCGAAACTGAAGAAAAGAATTTCCTAAAAGCAAAAAAAAAAAAAAAGAAAGGAAGAAAGCAATGAACCTAACTATATATCCAGTTGGTGGTATAATGACAGAGAAGAACTATTCCAAATGTCTTTAAAATACTCTATTGTGCACATAGCATGATATAAAGCAGACGAAAAAATATAACAACATTAGTGAAACAAATCTGGGTGAACGAAAAAATACAAAGTTGATAAAGCTAGGTAAAAACCCTGTATATCTGAATTGCACTCAGAAGCATTAGTATTAATTAATAATGAGTTTTATCTCTGTGTATGTACACATACACTCAGACACACATTCATCAGTACCTATTCCCTAGTTCAGTTCACTGAGAGGATCCAGGAATAACAATAAATCCAGTAGTAATAAATATTCCTAGTTTCTACATTGTACCTTCTAAATACTCAAAAGAACCAGGGTTTTTTAGAGAAGAAGTGGATCCAAGTTTGGGGTACAAAATGGATAAGAAAAACCAATAACATTTTGTCATGCAAGAAAGGACACAAAAACACAAATTATGCCAAAATGACTAGATCATTAGTTTCCACTGGTCAAATATGGGACAATTTGAGAATCAATAAGAATATTAAACTAAAAGACATCAGTAACATTTACACTGAAAAAAAAGAAAAAGAAAAAAAACTGCCAGGAAAAAAAAAAAATAAAACACCCTCAATGTTAACTTCTAGATAATGCTACAAAAGAGAACTCATTGCTTTTTCAACAAAGTATAAAGCATTTATCCTGACATTTCTATGTGAATCTCAGGGTAAACAAACAGCTGTGATTAAATGTCTTTCTTCCTTTCTTTCTATTTTTTTGGCCACACCACACTGCTTGCAGGATCTTAGTTTTCTGATCAGGAATTGAATCTAGGCCCCAGTAGTAAAAGCACTGAGTTCCAACCAGTGGACCCCCAGGGAACTCCCTGAATTTCTTTTTACATAAGTATTCTCATTTATAAACAGGGAAGGAATGACAGAATTGGCATATGACTATTTTGCAATCACTAATGAATTAAAAGACATAGGTAATAGTCATCAATGATCAATAGTTATCACAAAATAAGACCACCATTTACTATCTATTTCTTAATGAAAATACACAGCCTGCCTATGATATAGTCTTGCCAAATAAAACAAAAGTCTATATATGAAGCGGATCAAAACTCGAGATTCAGTGAACAAATGACAGCAAACACAAGGAACAGAGGAACATGTTAAATGGCACTATGGGGAATCAGTGATGAAAATTCCTACAGCACAGTTTCTCAACCTCAGCACTATTGACGTTTGGGGCCACACAATCCTTTGTTGTGAGGGGCTGTCTGTGTACAGGGGCTGTGTGTGGGTTATTTAGCAGCATCCTTGGCCTCTTCCCACTAGATGTCAGTAGCACCTCCGAGCGGTGACAATAAGAATTGTCCCTAGGCAATGAAAAGAGAGATCATCTCAGGTGGAGAATCTCGGCTGTCAGGGATAAACAGCCTAGGTTCTCCAATAAATCACAAGGGTGGGAAAGACAGAAGGGTAACCTGTAGATTAAAAGGGGAATAGAAACATGTCAATCAACTGCAATGTATTTTTTAAAAAATATTTATTTTTAAAAATAAATATTTATTTATTTACTTATTTGGCTGCACCGGGTCTTCGTTGCAGCATGTGGGGTCTAGTTCCTTGACCAAGGCGTCGGACCTGGACCCCCTGCATTGGTAGTGAGGAGTTTTAGCTACTGGACCATCAGAGAAGCCCCCAGTTGCAATGTATAAGCCTTATTTGGATCCTGATTCAAAGAAATTTTTTAAAAAAGACAGTCGAAGAAATTTGAACATTCATTTGATATTTAATGATATTAAGGAAGCATTGGTAATTTCTATGTTTTTGGTGTGATAAGGTTTCATAGATATGTTTTTAAGTCTTATCGATTAGGGACATATAATGAAATACTGACAGAGGAAAAAATTAAATAGCAAAGCAATGCCTCCATGTAACTGGTGGGAGATAGGAAGGTATACATGATATAAGACCAGCTAAGAATTAATCATCATTGAACCTGAGTGATGGGCATGTAGCTCACCATACAATTCTCTTAACTTTTGGATATGTTTGAAAGTCTCCCTAATACAGAGGTATGAATAAATCAATCTGGCAGGCAATTTCATTCCCAGTCCTCACAGAGCACATAAGCCCCAGAACGACCAGCAGAGGGACGTAAGAATTTATAGTTTCCCAGGTTTGTCCAGTTTCTAAATGCCTCTTGGGGTCCTATTGGGATGCTGAAAGTAAACATATTGTTTACGACACAGCCCTAACACACAGGAGCCAACTGCTTAGCTGCAAGCTCTTTCAGTGCTGGGATAAGACTTGCATTGGACTGAGTGGGCGCTAGAATTCTGGCATCTAAGGTGGCATCTACCTAAGGGATATTCTAGGGCAAATTTGTCTATAAAGGATTTTTGCCTAAGTCCTGGATACAGATGTTCGCCTCCAAGTAAGGTATCAAATTTTCCTCATCCTGGAAGGAACCCAAGCTCTGTGAGCTGCCTGGCCCACCTCAGATGATCATCCTAGGTAAGAGAAAATAAACTTCTATCTTGTTTAACCTATCAGGATTTATAGTCTTTTCCACTATGTACAGCAAAACTTACACCAATTAAGCCAGAAATAAATTCTCCTTTCTCTTGGAAGGCTGTTCTAGCCTACAAGAAATAGCCACTTCTTTCTCTGAACTGACTCTTTCCTGCACATTTGTCACTGATGCCTCTGCACTCTTCCTGGAACTTCTTTCTTCCTGGAAACTTGCAGACCAAACACGACACTGTCATTGCGTGCTCCAGGGCCAACTCTTATTTCTGTCCTTCCTAACTCAGAGCATTGACTGTGCCTCCTCTGAATCCGAGTTTCTGTGAACAGCGGCCACCAGAGAGGACGAGGGCCTTGCTCCACACAGCTTATCCAACAGGCCTGTGTTACACTCTCCAGTGGGACAGAAAAAGGAACCAAGAATCCTGTGTGACCCAGATGCCTAAGCCAAAAGCTCTCCTGCAGCGGAGATCGAGTCATTCTTCACTCCTTAGAGGTAAATAAACAGAAGACTATAAAACGTGCTTGGGGAATGTTTAGGATCAGGTAATAAAAGACTAATAAGACTTCTTAAATGTCACTTATTTCCCTCTCTTGCTCAAGGGTTGGGTTCTATCCCAGTCTTCTAGAAGCTATGTTTCTAGGCATGGGATAAAACCTTAACCAAGATTTAAATTATCCTAGGAGACTTCTCCCCCAAATCACTTTTGCCCAAATATCACTTGAATATAAAATGAAGATCAATGATCTTCATACAATGGAACCAAAATTGTCTCATATGTATTACAACTCTGTTCATTTAGCACACTTTCCTACCCTGACAACCCATCAATTGATAGATAAATAACAAATTGCCAAGTCAGAATTTATCTTTGCAAGATGATGGTAAGGTCATCTTGGACTAATCGTTATCTAATTGAAATGTGAGAATTCACCTCTGATCACCACTTCAACAAGGGAAATATTGACCCCTCTCTATTCATTCAGTCTCAATTTCACTAAACTCAGATAATTCCTCTAGAAATAAACAAGCATGCATGCATGCTAAGTCGTTCAGTCATGTCCAACTCTTTGCGACCCTAAGGACTGTAGCCCACCAGGTTCCTCTGTCCATGGGATTTTCCAGGCAAGAACACTGAAGACAGTTGCCATGCCCAGGCATTGTTCTAAAGACATCTCTTTCATGCTTATTTCGGGAACATACACAAAATAGGTCAAGATGTTTGGAGAATAAGCACTATTTGCACTGAGGAGCCCATGTTAATACCACCACCTTGACCTAGCAGAGGAGACAAAGAGGAACTCCATCCACAGCCACTGACACCTCAATGGGCTATGACACAAAGCAGATGACCGGCTCCATGGTAGACAGTGGAGAGACTGCTGGTTCCACTATTAAAGCTCCACCTGGGGTCTATTTAGTAAGTAAGGCAAGCATCCCAGAGAGGGAGAAGGCCAACACTGTGTGGACCCAACAGCCATCCATCTGGTCACTGTCATAACAGTAACTCAGTAAATAGAGTTAAGCCAGACGATTTACTCCGACCAGTGCATTCATGAGAGAAAGTAAAGTGTGTTCAAAGTACAACTTGATTGTCTCTCCAATCTTTCTAAAATAACTACCAAAACACACCTCATATTAAGATAATCAGAGAACTCCCCTGGTGGTCCAGTGGCTAAGGCTCCATGCTCTCAATGCAGGGGGCGCAAGTTCAATCTCTAGTCAGGGAAACTAGATCCCATATGCAACTAAAGATACCATATGCTGCCACTAAGACACAGCACAGCCAAATAAATAATGAATAAATACTTTCAAAAAAGATAATCAAATGCACCTAACTCACACACAGATACTTGAAGGTCTAAGAAAACCCTTAGATCAATAACCACCATTGATAAAGCACCTTTCCAGTTCACGAGCATGACAAAGAGTATAAAGCCCTCTTTATCCCTTTGAATTCACAAAAGGGACATTAAGTAGGTAAGTACTTTCCAATTTCCAGTCATTCTGTATAAGGAGTCCCTGATCACACAGTGCAGCCACAAGGTTGAAGATGGGAACTAAAACAGAGCTGATTCTCCTAGAGCAGCAGGAATTTTGAGGGGGGGAAGATAGAGGTTTGTTGAAGAAAGCATGCAAAAGACAGAAGTCTTTTCTAATCTATCAAACTACAGCTGCCACCATGCCCCCAGCCTGTGCCAGAATCTAAGAAGCACTTCCCAGTGGAGATCTTAGATATCTCTCATTGAGATTCTCAACTTCACAGTATACAAAATGTCAAGGGTAACATCTGTTTCATGGGGCTGGTGTGAAGATTTCCATAGACACCGGGCCTATAGTACTGAGGTGCCTAACACATCAGGTCCTCATTAGATGGTGGTTAAGGTCAAAGATCAATCGGGCTTCACTGGTGACTCAGTGGTGAAGAATCTGCCTGCCTAGACAGAAGATGTGGCTTCAATCCCTGGTTCAGGAAGATCCCCTGGAGAGGAAATGGCAACGCACTCCAGTATTCTTGCCTGGAAAATCTCACGGACAGAGAAGCCTGGTGAGCTACAGTCCGTGGGATCGCAAAAGAGTCGGACATGACTTAGTGTTTAAACAACAACAATATCAAAGACCAGGCTACTGCCCCTTTATAGACACCAGAGCCTGAAACTACTTTTCCAGCAGTAGAAACAACAACAACATCAAAAACTTCTCCTGGCCAGCAGCACTAGCTCACAGGCAGGTAGCACACCCAGAAATCAGTTCTTGCTTAAGCCTGTGCCACTGAGACCTCCAAAAATAAAGTGGGTTCCCAGCAGGGATGAGAAGGCAGAGACTAGGAAAAGACTCAAGGCTGTATTCAAGACCGTTGGGGCTGTGTGCAAGGGAGGATCCACTCACATGCGCTCCATTGCAGGGCCTAGGTGTGAGGACATCAGGCTCAGAGAGAAAGAGATATGACCACCACATAATCGAACTGCCATGGGGACAGCAGCTACCTAATTATGATAGAGTAAAAGGCTGTTTCTTGGTTTTAACATTAGGAATCGAGTTATAGGTAACTCATGGAAACCTTTCCAGGGATGAAAGAATAGAATATAATTATTCTATTATACCTGAGAATATAAAATTCAAAGTATAGCTGCCCAAAATGGACAGGTTGAGTGGGGGAGGGTGGTAGACAAGAACTAGTGACTCTAGGACACAGAAATAGTGCCTCTAAGACTGGAAGAGGCTGCACATGTCATCCAAGGGCATAGAGGGAGGGTTCAAAGCATGAATCAGCCATAGAAGGAAGGGAGGTGGGAAGGTCATAAAGAGCTAAACAGCCATCACAAGATACCAAAAAACTGCTTTTTAAAACTGATGAAGGGAGAAATGGTGCTGCAAACATAATATTTATATATGTGGAAATCACCGAACAAGCAGGAAAAATGACCCATGGGGGTGGGGGTGGCGGGGACTGTGGAGAGTGATTACTTCTAAGAAGTAAAGCTGGTAAGTGAAGGAAGAAAGGAGAGATACTTGTTCTTTTCCATGAGAAGCTTTACTGTAGCATTTTCTGTTTTAGCCATTTGCATGTATTACTTTGACTTAATGTTTTTTTCTTTTTTTAATGAAAGATCCTCTATAAGACCATTGTTTAGACCACAGCAGGAGGATTCTTCTCAACTTCTACCAGGCCTGACGGTGGTGTGTTGAGAAGACTGCAGCTGGCTTTACGCTGTGTTTACTTTATTTTAATCTTAGCGAAGTCATGTTTAAAATCTACAAGTGCAGTAGGCATTTTGCAGTTCTGGAAAGCTGTCCAATTCTGATTTGTTGTAAACAGAATAGAAAGGCTTTGATGGTCATTTTAGATTGTCAGAATATGGGGCTTCACAGCTAAAAAAAAACCAAGAGAGTCATTTTCAAGATACATGTTCAATAGGCACAAGTATTCAGAGACTTGGAGTCCATGAAATAGAATCAATTCTTAGACAGCAAAGGCTCATATCTCAAGTTCTCCAGGAAGGCTTTTGAATTTTGAAAGAAATTAACTGACGAGCATAATTAGCCAAAAAGCTTAAGAGACAGCATATTCTACAACATCCATGGATTAAATTTAATTATGAAAAACGATCTGGAAATGGTTACTGTTGTTGTTCTGCAACATTTAGCAAATACAGACAGCAGAGGAAGGACCCCAGCACAAGTCTGGAAATCCTGATCAAGGAGATAATGCTAATTAGGACTCCCAGCCACTCCAGGAGCCCACAGCGGGTGGCAAGGGGCAATGCCTACAGTCGATAAACAGAGTCACCTCGGAAAACCAACTAATGGAGATGGCAGGAAGACAGAAGTGCATAACAGATTACATTTTTAATGAAGAAAAGCAAGCACAGGAACAACTTATCTTTTCTGACATAGCCATTTAAGTGACTGATACAGAGTAACAAATAGCTATGTAGATCCTGCCTTGAATTTTACAGATTCAATCCTCTCCTAAACAGCACTGGGAACTAAAAATTCCCCAAGAGCCAAAAACAATGTTTTTCATTTAAAATCAGTTTTAAAATATTTTTCCTTACTAGCCTGCAGGGAACATGGAGATACGTTCAGATTATTGCATCTATTCTCAAATCTGGAATATACCATGAGTCATTAAGTTAAACACTAAACAAATCATTTATCATATGCTCCCCTCCATCTACTCTCCATCAATCTCTCTCATCTCTCTCACTTGCTTGCAATGCTTTAAAGCATCATGTTTATTCTTGTGAAGCATGGCTGTCTCACATTTAATAGCTCATCGCTACAACATCTCACCCAGCATGGCCTTGCCTTCTGAGAGGCTCACAACATGACTGATTGATAACATTGCTCATTTTTTAAATTTTATTCAGAGTAGGACTGGCCCAGATCCCTACAATTCTACTTCCTCTCATTTATGTCAAAATAAAAGTGCCTCCAGCATTTATTCATAACTTCAGACACTTCCAGAAACGTCAACATTTCAGATCATCTCTCTTATTCCTATACATTTAAGGTAAGTGTTCCTGTTATTGTCATCATTGTTTGATACAGCTTTTCCTTTAAAAAAGGGGGGGGTAGGGTGGGAAGTAAAATAAATATCCCTGGGGTGGAAGCAACCCAACTGAAGCATACAAATCAGGCAGTAAACCAAGTGTTAGGCTGACAGAAGGGGAAACAACCAGATAAGTCTGTCAGATTTCATTTAAGTTTCCCAGAAACTAGGAACTAGGAATGTTAAAACACAAGAAAGCCAAACATCACTGGGGTGGGGTGGGGGGGAGAGTTTAAAAGGACTGCATCACCATGTTGCAATCAACAAAGACCATAGTTAACACAGCATTCCTGAAGCAATCAGGGCTAGGCATGCAGCATCTTTAACCATGTTAACTATTAGCTAATTATTAACTATTAGCTAATTAACTATTAACTAATAATTAATCATCTTAACTATTAGCTCCTCCCTCACACTATTTCACTGTCCTCATAATTCAGTCCATTATTGCCTATGCCCTCCACCCATCCCACCCCTCCAACACATCCCCACATCTCCAAGGAGAAGTAAGCAAGAACCATACTCTTCCATTCTCTACACACCCGAGGCATAAGAACACACCTGGTACACTGTTTTTGGATCTGAAATGGATGGGAAAGCCATGTATCTGATGCTGGGAAAGACTGAAGACAGAAGGGGAAGGGGGTGACAGAGGATGAGATGGTTGGAAGGCATCACCGACTCAATGGACATGACTTTGAGCAAGCTCCAGGAGATGGTGAAGGACAGGGAAGCCTGGCATGCTACAGTCCATGGGGTCGCAGAGAGTTGGACACGACTGAGCGACCGAACAACAATGGTATATCTGATGTGTTTCCTGTCCACTATACCCAGGCCCTTCACTGAGACTGACCCGCCTAGTGCTGTCTGCACATCCTCAAAAGACAACATCCATGTCAAGACACCCAAAAGATCACAGGGCAGGATGGCTCCTTTACTCCTTCCTGTCCTGTATACGTCTGGTCCCACTGCCCTCAGCTCCTAACTCTTGACCACGTCCTTGACCCCTTCGCAGCCTTGCATTTCTCACACTTGGCATTTGCAATTGTGTCCAGTTAGATATTCAGTCCTTCTCACCCCTAGCTCTCGTATCCCTACACTGCAGGCAGACACTTATCCATCAAACATCACGTGTCCAGAGGCTGTCCACAGTGGTATGAAGCGAGAATTCTGTACACTTTTATCAGACAACTCAACACACTGTCACGTCTTCATTTTTCCACTGACTGCAAGGTGGCTCACAGCTAAATTTAATGCTCACATGGACGAGCCATTTTCACTTAAGTTCCCCGGCAGAACAATCCCTTGTCTTTTCACCTCTGACTTCTTGTCGGAGAAGTCAACCATGCCAACTGTCACAGTACTTTCTGAAAATAGCCAATGTATATAACTAGAGTATATTTCTTTCCCACTTTAAAGGAATGACACAGTTTTAGAGGTAGAAGAGCTCTTATCAGTCATGCACCCTAATATTTCCCAGAAATCAGTCCCCAGGCCTGCGCTAGTTGATGTTTAATGGTCGGTGGTCACCAGAGAGACAAGAGGAAGGAAATAAAGAGCTTTGTCACAATGCTAAACACAATCAAAAGTCAAATTCATGACACACCTACTTTTTCAGTATTAAAATATTTCTTCTTTCATGAAATGATATTAGCAGATGCTAGTTATTTTTGAAAAATCTTTATGAAAAATTATAAATACAAAATAAAGAGATTAGCATATAAATAGAGAACACTCATGTACTATCCAGCTTAAACAATTACCAACTTCCTTTAAGTACAGCCTGAAAAATCTAGTAAAAATAGGTCTTCACTTTTTGTTTTCCTCTTCCACAAAATCTTAAAGTGTGGGAATTATGAGGCTGGGCCAGCCTCTACATTTTACAGATAAGGATTTGGAGCCTAGCAGAGATTAACCCGTCTAGAGTTGCACAGCTGGTCAAGTACTAATATATCTGTTATGCCATGATATGGTTTTGGAGCAGAAACCAATCCTTTTTAACCTGTCAGACTTTAACTGAGTCACAGCCAAGACCTGCAGAAGACCGCCTTTTGTCCCTGCCCAGGGCATTTCATACACACTACTTGGGAGCAGGTAGGCACAACAAGTACAACCAAAGGAGGAAAACCAATAATCCGTAACCAACGTTTACTTCATCTCACACTATAGCAATTGTGTCCCATCACTGGAGGGCTCCAGGAACCACTAAACTGTTTCAGCACAAAGATTACTGAAAATAGGTCCATCATTACTGGAAAAAGGGTATCTTTTTAGATACCATATCCATGAGTTAATATACAATATTTGACTTTTTCTTTCTGACTTACTTCACTCTGTATAATAGGCCCTAGGTTCATCCACCTTGTTAGGACACAAATACATTCTTTTTTATAGCTGAGTAATATTCCATTGTATAATGTACCACAATCTCTGTATCCATGGAGACACAGACCTAGAGAACAGAACTGTGGACACGGTAAGGGAAGGACAGTGTGGGGCTAATTGAGAGAATAGCATGGAAACATATACATTCCCGTATATAAAATAGATAGCAGGGGGAAATTTGCCATGTGACACCGGAAATTCAACCCAGTGCTCTGTGACAACCTAGAGGGGTGGAGTGGGGAGGGAGATGGAAGGGGAGTTTGGGAGGGGACACATGTATGCCTCTGGCTGATTCATGCTGATGTATGGCAGAAACCAACACAATATTGTAAAGCATCCTCCAATTAAGAAAAAAAAAAAAAACACTGCTGAAAGTTCTACATTAACTTCTCATCCAGTATTTCCCTCCCTATCTCCAAAATTATAAGGCAAATTTTGAGTGAGTAAGAATCCACACAATAAGGTAAAAAACCAGCTACTAACCCCTTTTCCCAAGCCCTACCATGCCCCCATCAAACTAGCAGATGGAAAAAAATCACATAGAGTGGAGGTAATAAGACCAGGCAGCTACACTCCTATCTCACAGAACCGTGGTAAAAAGAAAAATCAAACAAGACAATATGAAGCAACAATGTTTTAATGCTCTGTAAAATTTTATCAGTGCAGGAAGGTGACCTGTTGAAAATAAAATATTTTTTTTTAACAGACTCACCTAAATTCTCAGTTTATGTGAAGTCAATTTCCCTGAAGCATCTGAGAATCCTTCAGCAGCAATACCTAAAACAGTTATGAAAACCATCAGAATCAACTAATGTTATAGACATCAGTTTTCAAAAAAAAAAAAAAATCTCAATCTATACATTTGGTCATTTCCCCCACACTAAGTGCGAAAGGAAATAACTCAGGAAACAATGAATTTCCGCTGCAACACATGGGCTGGGAATTTTCTTGACCAACAGGGAATCGAGGTCCCAAGGCACTTATTTCAGAGACCAACATTACGTTCCAGTTGGCAAAGAAGCAAAACTCATTATTTTCTTCCCTGTGATGGGAATGTTTAATGGCTCTAGATTTAAACAAAGATCAAATATATACATTATCCTTCCTGCCACCACCTATATTTAAAACAAAAATCACAGGCACTGCACTGGTTGTTTTTAAAATCAGCATCCATGAGCTCTTGTCTTATTCACTTTTTTCCTCTGTAGCTCCTGAAACCTGTCTGTGAAGCAGTCCCGCTTTGCTTCCACTGTTCCCATCTCACTCCCAGTTCTCTGAGGCACTGATAACTGAGCATTTAGCACCTTATCCATGCAAACCCAATTTGAAAGACAGAAGAACCATAATCGATCATAGATTATGGCCAATAAAATGGGCCAGCATTAAACATTAAAGTTAATGCTGTTAATAGTTGAACAATGGCCAGAGTGAGAACATATATATGAAACAATCAAACAATAAACATGCAGCCGCAGAACCAAGTTTCATATGAAATAGACCAAGTGCATGTAATCTAGTCTGGGTAGGTATGTGAGACTAGTTAATAAAAGATGTTGGCTGGCTGTATGGGAGGAGAGAAAAATCTAGCACGTCTCTCTCTATTTAAAGAGAATAAATTCAAAATAGAATCAAATGAGTACTAGAAAAATATACAGATGAATAGTTTTATAATATTAAGATAGAAAGGCCCTTTGTAAACATGACATCAAAATGTAAAACACAACGACTGAGACATTTGGCTGGCAACATATTTTTTTAAAAAATCTCAAATACAGGAAAGGCAAAAACAAGTAAAAAAGAAAGACAACAAACAAACAAACTTAGATACTTTGGGTAAAATAAGAAACTAAGTAAAATATTCATACAAGAGCTATATGAAAGGTCGCTATCCTTACAGGAAAACGTCTTAAAAGCCAGTAATGAGGGACTTCCCTGGTAGTCCAGTGGTTAGGATTTCGCCTTCCAATACATGGAGTGTGGGTTCAATCCCTAGTCAGGGAGCTAAGATCCCCCATGCCACAAGGCTAAAAAACCAAAACATAAAAAAAAAAAAAAAAAAAAAACATAAAAACAGCAGCAGTATTGTAACAAATTCAATAAAGTCTTTAAAAATGGTCCGTATTAAAAAAAAAAACTTCTTAAAAAGTCAGTAAAGAAATTAATACCCCAGCTCAAAATGGATGAAGCAAATTAATAAACTTCCCATGAGAAGAAATAGAACAGTGAATGGTAACAAATGCATGAAGAGACACTCAATTATACGAACAATGGGAAAATACAACTTCAGAAAACCGAGCTCTTTTTATCTGTCAGGTTGGTGATGATGTCCAAGACTGACAGGAGCTGTTGTTATGGCCACAGCTCATGATGTAGCCACTTTGGCAATTATGTCAGCATGTAAAATGGCACACCCTTTGATCTAACAATCTTTCTCTAAGAATCTACTCAAAATAGATTATTGTGAAAGCAGAAAGCTGGATACACATAACATGTTTATAATCACTGAAGGCAGAGAGAGTAAGTATCCTAAAGGTTTACAAATAGGAGATGTCAAGTAAACATGTATTTATTGATGATATTTATTGATACAAAAAGAGCCATGATATACTTCTGAGTGAATAAAACAGGCAAGACTTCCATGGTGGCACATGTGATAAGAATCCGCCTGCCAATGCAGGGAACATGTGTTCGATCCCTGGTCTGGGGAAGATCCCACATGTTGCGGAACAACTGAGCCCATGTGCCATAACTACTGAAGCCTGTGTGCCTAGAGCCCATGCTCCACAACAAGAAAAGCCACCGCAAATGGAGAAAGCCCGTGCACAGCAACAAGACTCAGTGCAGCCACAAATAAATAAATAAAAATTTAAAAATAAAATAAAACAGGTAAATGACCATGCAAAGTATGATTACATTTCTGCATGTGCATGTCAGTGCTTCTAGATGTCCTTATACATGGTAAAAGGATGTTTATTAAAACAGTAATGATTGCCCTACTATCTGAATTTTAAAGCATTCCTGCTTTTCTTATAACTTTGAATTTCATATAATGAGCAAGAATTTTTTTTCCCAAAGAACATGGTGGAGCTGTTTTTTAATGTCACGCTTGAGTGTAAAGTAATATACTGTATAGATTGCTACTTTCCCTCCATCACCTTCCTCGTAACGCTTGTGTGACACATGTGCTCGCTGTGAACACCGATGAGAGAGGGCCCTTCCTTCTCTCTGGTTCCTGTTCATTCCTGAGGGCCACTTCATCCTTGCCTTAAGCTCCTAAGACACACTTCTATCCTTATTATAAATCTCTCTTTTTTTTTTTTTTACTTAAGCTAGCTTGAGTTGGTTATCTGTGACCAAAGGAACCCCGTGTAACACAGTGCTGCTTTTGATTTTCCACCTTCTCAATCATCCATTCCATTTGAAAACAGAACAGTAAATCTTGTAATCACATGAATGAAGATTTGTTGTATACAATGCCGTGTATTGTTTATGACCTACAGCCAAAGGAACTGAAGCAGGCAGCTCAAAGTTAGTATAACAAAGGCAAAAATACTATTCAATACTTCAAGAGATAGAGGAGCTCTTTCCTGACTAACATGAGAACCCATGAAAAGACTATTTGAAAAAGAATAAAAACAAAGGGGACATATTTGTCCAGATGGGCTATTTCTACTGTTAAAATAGTCTCCATTATCATGTTTTAGCCACTTTGCAGATTTATTTTTATTGGGTTATATTTACATATGAAAAGCTTTTTTTTTCTTTCTATTTAGACTATAAAGTACAGAAATGTATTCCCATAATGGGCCCATTATGTTCAATTTCTTTCCAGCAGACAAATTTACTCTTCTCATTGCCCTATCTTTAAAGGTTCAGAAGTTCCATATAATACAAGAATACTCCTAAGACTGTAATTACGAACCTGGCTAAAAAGCAACAAACATACAAATCCCTTCAGAGGTGTATTGGATGTCAAATACAAATCTAATTAATCCCCCTCAACCTCCCAAAGGGTCCTCTCCCCAAAAAAAATTTGTCTAGAAAGTAGAAAAAGGACTATCCAATTTCAAAGACAAGCCATCAAAGGTTTAACTAAACATCTGTGCCTCCAGGGCATCACTCAGACAAACCCGCAGGCCACCCAGTGCCCACTGCTGGCCTCTGTTTTGACCGCCCCCTGCCCCTGGGCAGGGGCATCTTTCTAAGTACATAGATGGGGGAGCCAGGTAAGTCCATATTTGAGGCTGAGATGCATCAGGATTTGAGACAGAACATGGCATTTAGGGGAAGAGCAATAGCACAGGGATTTACAGTGACTGATCCTGATTCTGCCATTTAGTAGACCTATTAAAAAGCAGAGACATCACTTTGCCAACAAACGTCCGTATAGTCAAAGCTATGGTTTTTTCCAGTAGTCATATATGGACGTGAGAGTTGGACCATAGAGAAAGAAGGCTGAGCACTGAAGAACTGATGCTTTCGAACTGTGGTTCTAGAGAAGATTCTTGAGAGTCCCTTGGACAGGAAGGAGATTAAACCAGTCAATCCTAAAGGAAATCAACCATGAATATTCATTGGAAGGACTAATACTGAAGCTGAAGCTCAATACTTTCGCCACCTGATGCGAAGAGCCAACTCACTGGAAAAGACCCTGATGCTGGGAAAGACTGAAGGTAGAAGGAGAAGAGACCAACAGAGGACGGATGGTTGGATGGCATCGTTGACTAAATGAACATGCATGTGTGAACATGAGCAAACTCTGGGAGGGAACGGAGGACAGGGAAGCCTGGCATGATGCAGTTCCACGAGTCGTGTCGGACACGACTGAGCGGCTGAATGACAACAATTAGTCATTTGGCCTTGGTGTACCTCAGTTTCTTCCCCTGTAATAATGCCCAGGAAAAGGGCTGTTGTGAGGATTAAAGGCAATAATACATCTAAAACAATGAGGTAAGTTCAAGAATCAAACATGACCTTGCTTGACCTCCAGCTCAGTGGGAGCTGCGATGGCCACTGCCCACAGGCAGAAACTCATTGCCTGATCAGAGCAAGGTCCCTAGAGAACCCTAGGACAGCATATGTCTCTACATAGGACACTTACCTATTCAAAATGTCTATTTTAAACATGAATAAGACCCTTCCAATTAAATAGAAATTTATTCTAAAGGTATCAGGAGCCTGTTATTTGAAGGAATGCTGCCTTTAAGAAGACTTCTCTGGATCATATGATAAACTTCTTGGCAGCTCCCACGTTCCACCTTTTCTGGAGTATTTTGAGAAGTGTTTATAGACGTGATCAAAAGGCAGAAAAGCTGCTGGCTAAAATGCTTGTCACCAACAGAAGGACCTAACTGTTTTGTTTTGTTTTTTGCGCATCGTGGACCACCTCCTCCTTCCTTGTGGAAACTTAGATATAACTCCCCAAGTCCCACATCACTCATTACTAGAGAAGAGAGAGGAATACTTAGATACTTCAGATGCAGAAATAAAATGGATGGGTAAAGTTTCTAACAGTGCATGGAGCCCAGTAAGCGTCCAGTAAAAGGTACATCTTTAAATGATTCATCTGAACAGCAGTAAAGAAGCAAAATGCATATTAAGTAATCTGGGACAACACAAGGCACTTTTTCACCATAGGAGTCTTATGGACTCTTTGTTTCCACATCTCACTTGGCAAAATCCCCACAGGAATGCAGGGCCAAGTTGAAGGGGGTTTTAAGCCATGAAGAGCCTGCACAATGTATATGGCTGAAATCACACTATGTGGTCAGACCCAAAGGAGCCAAGAACACATCTGTCCTAATATTCCAATCAAAGACGGAAAACAGGGCAACATGACACTCAAATTTTACCCTGGTACCATCTACACGAACATAAAAATAAGAAGATAGGCCTGTATGGGCAACATCCCAAGTGTTTTTGGTGCCCAAAGTTACAAAGGGGCTTTTATAAAGCAAGACCAAGCAAAGGGGCAGGAGAGCCACTAGATTTTAGCCAAACATGAGCAGAATATACTACTCTTAGCTTGAAGTTACCACTAACATTTGACACATTTATTACTAATTGCTCAAAAACAAAATCCAAGAAGAGAAAGACCAAGTGTGATGTTTCAGTAGCCATAAAATAAAGACAGGAAGAGCCAAAGAGAGAAAAGAGGACAAATTGTGAAAACAAAATCCTTCCAACTTCCCAACTTCCTCCAATTCTACCCTCTGCCAAGGATCATTTTTTTCTCCTCTGAAACCTTGAGAACATTTTCTTTGAAAGCACAGTTCAATAATTAGAGTCCAGTTCTACTGTGTCAGAAGGTATCTGACTCCAAGGGAAATGACAATTCTCTTTTCATGGCTTTCCTTGGCTGACTTTCCAGCTAGAGACTGGGTCCTGGGGTCAAAGGAGACTCAGTGAAGCCAAGCTCCAAGTACCAATGCTCATGGCCCTCAGAAGTGAGGAATGATACGTGACCTTGATCTCTGCAAGCAGAAAGAAAGGCTCCAAAAATCCCTCTGGATGCCTCTTCCAGCAAACCAGGAAGTAAGAGGTGTTACGAGTGAAAAAAGATTCTCAATATACATGTGTGAAATGCTGGCTTAAATCAAGGAGTTCCTTTAATGCAGAACATTTTGGACAGTTCAATGTGCTAATGTGGATATAAATAAGAGGCCTCAACCTTATCTGTACACAGATTCCTTTACCTTTCATGGTCTACGTCGTGGTACACGTGCCCAGGTCAACAGTTTGGAAAATAATGTTATAATTAGTTCTTTTACGCAAATGACTATTGAAGGCTCATTCTGCCCCACTACACACGCAATGACAAGGCCAGGCACCACGCCCCTAAAGATCAGGTCACAGTGCAAACAATATTAATGCAAAGTACTGTGAAGCTTCTGTTTACTAGGAGGGTTAGGGAAGTGCTCTAACTACACTGCTTTACCTCCTTCAGTCTTTAGATGCTTTTCACAGCTGGACAACTTGAGAAATGCCCTGAATTCCCTGTTATGCTATAATACACTGTTCTCCATCTCTCGTTTATATATAAGTAAAACTAAAATAATAACATGAGGTAGAATGTAAGCTTTCACAAGAACAGGGACTCCTCTTGGTGTAGAGCTATCCCTCCAGCCCTAGAACAGCAGGTACAAGGATGTTCCACAAATATTTGACTATTATGAATAAGTGTTAGTCACTCAGTAGTGTCAGACTCTCTGCGATCCCATGGACTGTAGCCTGCCAGGCTCTACTGTCCATGAAATTCTCCAAGCAAGAATACTAGTGGGTAGCCATTTCCTTATCTGCTATATGAATAAAGTAGAGAATAAATAAACTTATATAAGTGTATCAACTCATTTTATGAACTGGCCAAAATACATGGTCTACAGTTTTAAATTGATTTTGAAATGCTTACTCTAAAACAATTTCCTATTTCTTTTTTCTCAAAAGTAGTTTGTTTTGCCTGTTTCATTCCTACTAATATCTCCCATCCTTTGTAATTCCCTCCCACAAAACCACCTCTCTAAAATAAAGGGTATTTTTCCTTTGACTTTTGAATTAGAAAGAACTTCAATATTCTGAACTTAATGTATAAAATAACCCTTGCAACACATTCAAAAGAATAAATTTAAAAATTTTTGCTAAACGTAATTCACTGTAACAAAATAGGATAATGCATTAAAATTTTTTAACAAGTATGTTTTTTTTCTTTAAGGGGATGAGGAGGAAAGAGTAGGAAAAAACTGTTTTAGTTCTTCCTTGGTCATTCAACACATTGACTAGACCTTTCCCACGCCCATTCCTCTGACAAAACTATTAATGCCAGCGTGTTTCTATTTGGCAATTTTCAACTTCTGGTTAGGCTATAGTCCCTTTTTCCTTTTTTTACTTTTTTAAAATTAATGTTATTAGAGTATCGTTGCTTTACAATGTTGCATTAGTTTCTACTGTACAGCAAGGTGAATCAACTATATGTTTACATATACCCCCTCTTTTTTTAATTTCCTTCTCATTTAGGTCACCACAGAGCATTAAATAGAGTTCCCAGTGCTATATGCAGTAGGTTCTCAATAATTATCTATTTCATACATAGTATCAATGGTGTGTGTGTATATATATATATATGCATATATATATATATGTGTATATATATGTATATCCTAATGTAATTCATTCCACCCTCCCATTTCTACCTTGTTATCCATATACTTGTTCTCTATACGTGTCTCTATTTCTGCTTTGCAATTAAGATTATCTACACCATTTTTCCTAGATTCCACATATATGCATTAACATACGTTACCTATTTTTCTAACTCATTTCACTCTGTATGACAGTCTCTAGGTCCATTGATGTCTCTGCAAATAGTACAATTTCATTCCTTTTATGGATGAGCAATATTCCACTGTATATATGTACCACATCTTTATCCATCCCTCTGTTGATGGACATGTAGGTTGCTTCCATGTCCTGGCTATTGTAAACAGTGCTACAGTGAACATTGGACTGCATGTATCTTTTGGAGTTGTGGTTTTCTATGGGTATATGCCCAAGAGTGGGATTGTTGGATTACAGTCCCATCTCTTGCGGCAGCCCTGCCCTGTGCCACCAGCATGCCAACCCTTCTGCAGCCCAGAGTAAACCGTCTAAGAAAGCCATGTGAGTCTATCCTCAGCTTCCCAACTGCACGAATCTCTGGGGCCCCTTTCTGCACCCCCGCTTCATCTGTCCCGGCAGTCAGTGCCTCAGCACCAGTGAGCCCACACTCCACCTGGAACCCCGCACTCTCTGTACGGCTTCCCTGCGGTGCCCTCTGACCTCCCAACTTCCATGCCTAAAATGGCCTCCGCACACCCCTATTCACCCAGCACCCCATCAAGATCCACCTACTTCAGGGAGACTTCATAGACCACACCTTTGTTTCTACATTTACCATATCATGTTGAAATAATCTCTTTAAGCGTCTATAGGCCACAGAAGACAGTGAGCTGTCAGAGGACGGGAGCTATGACTCCCCCTAGAGCTCTCGCCTCAGCTCACAGCACTGTTCCTAACACCCAGTGTGTGCTCGGTAGGTATCTGAAGAATGAATGAACAAGTCTAGTATGATTAATAACTTCGAGACACCAGGGAGGAGAGTAGTTAACTTTAAGAGACTGGAGTACTACAACAGTAGGGTCAGGATGGGGTCAGGGGTGTGTGTGTGTGTGTCTATGTGTATATGCACGCCCGCACTGAAGAGAAGGGGCTGCCTCATTCCATGAACCTCCTTCCTGCTTCTTCAAGGTCAAGGTTCCAGTTAAAACCCCTAATCCTGCCACCCCGCTTTCCATTTTTAGTCCCAGGGGTTTTGGTTGATGACTCACTCTCCTGCCACAAACCTAAGTGTCTTTGAGTCAGTGTCTCTCCTGTTTGGCCTGCTGTCAATAAGGGAACTACACCTTTTCATAATTACACCTTTTCCCCCATCTCAAAGCAAAGAAAGACTTTGAGATTTAACGATTAGAGGATGGTATAAGATGTCCCCCTCTAAGCTATATTCCCTATCCTAACTCCTAAAGAACATCTGTTGGCTCACTCGAGCTTGGACCCTGTGGGAGAGCAGAGTCACACAGGGACCCACAGTGCAACCTGACGCACAAGGAGAGGCAAGTGTTAGTCATCAACCGGCAGAGCATTTCTTTTAGGAAGGCAAGGTGAGAGACTACACCAAAGTGAACAAAAAGGTTCACTGTACAGTGGAACACTGTTCAACACTAAAAAGAAATGAGCTCTCAAGTCATGAAAGGACACTGAGGAATATTAAATGTGTATCATAAGTGAAAAGCCAATCTAAAAAGGCTATATACTGCATGATTCCAACCAAATGGCATTAAACTACAGAAAAGGCAAAACTATGGAGACACTAAAAAGATCAGCGGTCCCCAGAAGTTGTGGGCTCAGAAGGGATGAATGGGCAGAGTACAGAGGATTTTTAGGGCAGTGAAACTATTGTATGTTAAGCTATTGTGGTGGCTACAACTCAATATACATTTGTCAAAGCTGATAGAACATACAACACCAAGAATGGACCCTAATGCCAAGCATGAACCTTGGGTGGTTATGATTTGTCAATGGAGGTTCATCAATTGTAACAAACATACCCTCTGGGGAGGGATGTTGATAATGGGGTAGGGGGGTGCTGCGTATGTATGTGGAGAGTAGGCGTGTAGGAACTGTGATCACTTTCTGGCCAATTTTACTATGAACCAAAAAGTACTCAAAAAATAAAGTCTATGAAAGTAGAAATAAAATGAGCAAGAAGAAAAGGGTGAGGTGTGATGTCATGGATGCCCCTCCCCACCCCCAGCGCTGACGCCAGGGAAACTCCTATGGCAGAGCCTGGGGAGAGGTTCAGAGTGAGACAAAGGGGGCTTGGCCTACAGAAGCAGAGATGGAGGACCTGGGCTCCCCTGGCCAACCGGATGGCACTCAAACAGAGAGTAATGAGGCTGAACTTGGGCTGTCCTGCGCAGAGACCCAACCTGCTAGAAGCGACCCTGAGAAAGTCTCCTCCCCCACACTTATTCTCACTGCCACCTCAGCCTTTAACTTGTGGGCTACTCCTCCATACTAGCTCCTCAAGAACTTCTTCTGTACTGAAATCATTCAACTGAAGGACACACAGAGAGAATACTACTTTCTCGAGTGGTAAACTATCTAAATTTCCATGCCAGTGAAAAACCCATCAACAACGATGGAATATCACAGGCCTAGGGAAAGGGGTGGCCTTCCCATAGAGGAGAAATATTAAACTCCTATGAATTCATTTAAACACTTATTCTTCCAGCCCTCAAAACCTGGCTGCCCAGGTGTTGTGAGCACCATAAAAGCAACAGGAAGAATCAAGGTGCATTGTGGAAATTCATTAGCTTCTGGGCAGCTTAAAATAGGCATTACAGACAAGAACACAAGGCCTTTTGGGAGGATGGCTTGGCTAATCAAGAACAAATTAGCTACTCAGGTATACATAATGTGAAATCAGGGACACTTTTTTTTTTTTTTTAATAAATAAGAACTTGTCATCACTTGACTGATCAGTAGCTATTGTATCCCTCATAATTCATCATTCAAAGGTAACGTTGCTGCCCTCATATCTCTGACTATGTGCACTCTGGTCTTCATGAATGGCCACCTAATACATTTTCCAAAAGGCTGAATCCCTCTGATCTTTGTTCCACTGGCCAATGGTTCTCTTATACATATTCATTTTGGTACATTTCATTCAAAACCAAAATACTCCACAAGAAATAGCTCTTTTGCCACTGAAATTTCCTCCTCTTGTTACAACATTTCGAAAGTCAATCCTCCTGAGCCATATGTGTCCTCCTTCTTTCCCTGACCTGTCATTCCAAGCTCTTCCTTTTCCCAGGAGCCTTCCTTCCATGTGGTTTCCCCTACTCTTGCTGTTCTTTCTGTTTTCACGGGTCTTGGTAGATTCTCTGCATCATTTGGCCATTCATTATATCATATTGCATTCCTTCCAATTCTGGTTCCACAAGATTCTATAATTCCAATAGATAAGGTGTCCAACTATTCCAACAGGTAAGGTGTCCACGTGCCCAACACAAAGCCTGGTGCCCAGTCACCCACGGCCAGTGGCATCCTGGTTCCCTTACACCCATGTTGAGTGCACAGAGCAGTGTGGGTCCTCCGAGCCTCACTCCACTCCTCTGCAAAAGGCAGAAGGAGAACCTCCTTCACAAGCTAACCTAAGGGCCACATAAGCATAAGGCCTGGGGTAAAATACACCTGTAACCAACACTGACTTTTTTCTCTGAAAGTGTTATCTCTGGGCTCTAAAACTGGAATAAAATGTCTGTAAGAGCAACATCAAGACTCACATCTTTCCTGTATTTCTTCAAGGCATCTTCACATAAAGGAATATTCAATAGATGATTTTCAAGCTAATGGCAGTTACTGTTGGATAATGGATTTCAGAGCTTTTTTTTTTTTTACAACTTCATGTACCATTTAAATACCTAAAGCTTTCTATTAACAATTTCAAATAGCTAATAAAGAGAATAATGAATCCCTAAGTAATCATCAGTAGTCATGTATGGATGTAACAGTCGGACCATACATAAAAAAGGCTGAGTGCTGGCTGAAGAATTGACGCTTTTGACCTGCGGTGCTGGAGAAGACTTGAGAATCCCTTGGACAGCAAGGGGATCAAACCCTCAACCCTAAAGGAAATCAACCCTGAATATTCATTGGAAGGACTGATGCCGAAGCTGAAGCTCCAATACTTTGGTCACCTGATGCCAAGAGCCAACTCAATGGAAAAGACCTTGATCCTGCAAAAGATTAAGGCAAGAAGAGAAGGGAACGACAGAGGATGATGAGATGGTTGGATGGCATCCCTGACTCAATGGACATGAGTCTGAGCAAACTCCAGGAGGTAGTGAAGGACAGGGAAGTTCAAGGAGTTGCAAAGAGTCAGACAAGAATTAGCAACTGAATAACAACAAAAGTACTTTTCACTCGGCTCCAACAATTATCAACTCCTAGCCACTCTCATTTCGTCCAAACTCCCTCTTACTTCCTTGTGCAAATCTCCCTCACTGGAGATTATTTTGAAGCAATACCAACTATTATCCCACTTCAATATAACTATTTTATAAAACTACAGTTTTTAAATCTGAAAAATACACAAAAAGCTGCTTTCATTTAGAAAAAAGAAAAATTCTATGCTTATCCAATAACGTTATTGCCATCTCGTCTTCTCTGTCCCTGTTGCATACTGCAAGACGTGGATGACTCAAGACAGACCCAGAAGGCTTGAATTCTGATTCCCAGCAGCACAGGAGCTCTCTGGGTGACTGTGGGCAGGACAGTCGCACGGCCACTCCCTGGAGGTCTCTGCTCCCAAGGAGGACATCAGAACAGGAGGGCTCTGATGCTCACAGTTCACCTGCTTGGGCACAGCTAGAACTTCCCCTTTTCTACATTTCTTTGTCATTCCCAGCACCAGCTTCACTACCCAGAGTAACCTAGTCTATACCTGCTGCTAAGTCACTTCAGTCGTAATTCTTTGCCAAAAACAGAATTAGCAAGTATACAGTATTTAAATAGCAAAGTCTCTTCTAGGAACAAGTTTCCTACATAATAACCTTGCATTAAAAAAAAAAAATCATTCCTTATATATATTTTAATTAAATCTCTCAAAGAAAAAACAGAAACTATAAAGCAGAGTCCTGCTTGGCTCTTTCCCCTGGTCTTTGTCCTTATGGAATAAGCAAAAGCAATTCTTGAGTTCCTTCCCTGCCCCTGGGTGAAACTAAGCAGCTAGTCCACAGAAATGACCTGCTACAAATCACTGATACAAACAGCCAGATGTCTTTGGGGAGGAGGGGTGACTCCCCAGATTCCCCTTCTATTCCCTCTAAGGTAACTATGAATTCCCTTGAAATTCTTTTAGACCAAATCCTAATCCAAATATAAAACTGCTCACATAACTGCAAATTATCTAACTCACTGTGGGCTTCGGTTCTCAATCTACACTACCCAGTAACATGACTACTAGTCATTCGTGGTTAATGAGCCCTTGACTGGTGGCTAATCCAAATCAAGATGTGCAATGTGTATAAAGTCTACCAATTTTGAAGACTTAGTAAAATAGAATATAAAATACCTCATTAATACATTCTGTACTGGGACTTCCCTGGTGGTCCAGTGGCTAAGACTCCGTGTTCCCAGTGGAAGGGGCCCAACTTAAACCACTGGTCAGAGAACTAGACCCTGCATGCCACAAGTAAGAGCCTACATGTCATACCTAAGACCGAGCACAGCCAAATAAATAAATAAATATTAAAGAAAAATAATGTGGGTTACTTATGGATGGCATTAAAAAAAAAAAAACTATAGCAAAGATGCTTTTAAAAATAAACAAGCAAATTCCATATTACATTTTGAAATGTTAACAGTTCATATGTACATGGTGAAATAAAACATTAAAATTAATTTCACCTTTTTCAATGTGGCTACTGGAGAATTTAAAATTACACACATTGTACAATATTTCTAGTACAGTGCTTCTCTAGATTCTAATTCCTTTTCACAACAACAAAAATAGGTTTCATGTTAACCCACCATAACTGGTGTTATTTGAATACAAGCCTAAAGCTAGAATTAATTTACTTAGACTTCTCTTTCAAATTATTTTGTATACTTCCCTTAATGGTTCCTGCCAATTCCCATTAAGATTTAAATATTTAAGTGTTCCAGTAAGACAATCACAGCTACCTTGAGCATAAAATATCACGTAATCACCAGATAGACCCCATCAGACTTCAAGTCAAAACATTTAAAGGCTGTGCTATTTAAAAAGCAATTCCCAGTCCCTATTTTTTTATCTCGCAATCAAAATATAACATTTCTTCTGGCTGCTATGACCTTGAGTATTAGAATTTCACTGTATGCAGCTGAGAAAATACTCAAATTCACATTTCTACTATAAGACAAAGGAGAGCTAGGTATACTCCATATATGAGAAGGAGGAAAGCCACTTACCTGCCTTCTACTGGTTTCCAATGGACGAAATAATGAACATCTGATTACACATATGGTTGAACAGTGATTTTTTTTTTTAAGTCTAACATTCTGCCTGACCTCTGAAGGTCAGTAGACTTTACAGCTCTTCCTAACTGTGTTTCTTTGTTATCAGCGGAGATCAGAATACGTTGGAACAATTTCAAAAAAGTTTAACAAAAACACTGGACTCCATGGAAATTGATGAACTAAGTAAAACCTCCACTGTCTAGCCCAGCACTATCCACAGGGTGGTCTGCCCACAACTAGTTTGTGACTGGTCTGCAATAACGCAAGTACAGAAATTGAGAGTAAACATTTGGAAAGTTTTATAGTAATTTGACAAAGTATTTATGTTGGTTGAATGTAATAAAAATAAAAGTGCTTATAGTTTATGTCTGTTTTAAATATTTCATCTTTATTGTATTTTTTATTGACACACAAAAGTAGGTCAGCCCAAAACAAATTATAAATTAAATTACTGATGGTTCCTTTCAGAAACACTAATCTAAACCAACCCACCAGAATCCTTCATTTTCTGATCATCTCATTCTTCATGTGTAGGAGTCAGGAGGCATAAGGTAATAAAGGGGAAAGGGAGCAGAAACTACATTTTTAGGAAGGAAAAACCACCACTTAAAAGAGGGTGAGTAAGGCAGAACTATGTCCAAGACACAGCTAGGATTAGGATCTATAACACCGTTAGGGGAAGCACACTGACTAAAACCGCCCACCCTGGCCAGGCACCATAGTAACCATTTGCATGAGTTGTTTTATGACAGGAGGTCCTGGTAAGGAACACGGAAATAACAAGCCACCACCAAAAGGAAAGGTCAAAGGAGACATCACATGTCCGACCACCTCCCAGAATCCTCCTCTCTGGCATCCATCTTGACTGAACAAGGCGTGTACTACCAGGAAGGACTCTGAGTCAAAATGATTGGCTAAAGACAACCTGGAAAGACAACCTGGAACCTAATCCCATCACCATAAAACCGAGCTGCGAGCCACATGGCAGAGCAGTTCTCCTGGTTTCCCTTACCCTCCTGCTCTCTCCACCCAGGTGACCTTTCCCATAAAATCTCTTGCTTTGTCAGCACATGTATCTCCTTAGACAATTCATTTCTGAGTGTTAGACAAGAGCCCAGTTTCGGTCCCTGGAAGGGTCCCTCTTCCTGCAACAACACTATAACATTTCTACCTCTACAATTACAGTGCCATTTTTCTTCAATTATAGCTTCTTTTTTTTTTTCTTTTCTGGCTATACCACGCATTTTACAGACTCTTAGTTCCCCAACCAGGAATCAAACCCAATCAGTGAAAGCTAGAGTCCAACTCTTTATGATCCTGTGGACTGCAGCACACCAGGCCTCCCTCACCATCTCCTGGAGGTTGCCCAAGTTCATGTCCATTGAATCAGTGATGCCATTCAACCTACTCATCCTCTGTCACCCTCTTCTCCTTCTGCCTTCAATCTTTCCCAGCATCAGTATCTTTCCCAGCATCAGCTCTTACTGCAAAGAGCAGTAAGTCAGCTCTTTGCATCAGGTGGTCAAAGTATTGGAGCTTCAGCTTCAACATCAGTTCTTCCAGTAAGTATTCAGGGTTGATTTCCTTTCAGAGTGATTGGTTTGATCTCCTTGTTGTCGAAGGAACTCTCAAGAGTCTTCTCCAGCACCACAATTCGAAGGCATCACTTTTTCGGTGCTCGGCCTTCTTTATTGTCCCAGAGGACATATATGGATGTATACATTTTTAAACTGCCTAACCATATCTACTGGAGTTTTGTTTTTTTTTTTTTTTTAAGATGATCACTATTTTCCCAATTATTCTCCAATCCTATCACAATCAATGTTGAGGTTTTTATATATTCTTTTTTCCTGTTCTTTGATCTTAGTTGTAAAACAATAGTCACTTTACTAAGGTATTGATAAGCCCTAGTTTCTACCCCTCCTGCAACATTTCCTGGATTACTTCTCTTTTACTTGAATATTTACTACAAAAATATTTTCAATGCTGGCTTTTGGTGGTACGTTTTTGAGGGCATATACCTGAACTTACTTTTATTTTGCCCTTGTATTTTTTTTTTACTTTAATATTTAAATGATATTGTGCTAGATAGAAAAATTGTAGGTTTAAAGTTCTTTTAGTATTTAAAAATTTATTTTTCAACTGTGTTTCTGCAAACAGTAAAGTCTGATGGCAAGCTTCTTCCTTTGTAAAAGATCTGCTATTTCTACCTGGAAGCATTTAGAGGGGTATCATTGCTTTTGTTAGTCTAAAAGTCACTATATGTATTCATAGTACTTTTTCTTGTCTCTCACTCTGAGCCTTTTCAGTTCACAGCCTGTTATTTAAATTTTTGAAAGAGTCACATTTTATAGCTTATAAATTATACCTTTATACATTTTAAAGCTAAGTTTGCATTTAAAAAATATTTATGTATTTAAAAAATAAAATAAAATGCCATGGATTATAAATCACTTTGTGATATGATATGCAAGCGATGGGTCCTGATTGACTATTAATTTATAAACAGACTAAAGTTCACATGTGGAATGATTACAACTCAACTAAACAAAAATGTCAAGTGTTCATTAAACATGCACGGAAATCAAGTAATGCTGTTTTCAAAAAGCCTTCTAGGTTGAAGTTAAAAGCCAAAAATTTTTAGGTGAGTAAGAAACTCATTAGTAAGCATCAACCACATACAAAAGGTTCTGAGGGACAGAAAACTGAAGAGGCAGCCTCTAAAGAATTCAACATTGAAATGACAAGACAGATGGTACCCAAAATATCAAGGAGCAGAGAGTTAAGCAGCTTAAACATCAAATGACTTGCATTGACTGTCACTTCAATTACAATCAATCTCAGACTCCATTTCCTTAGCACTGGGTCATCCGACAGAAAGGCTACTAAGAAAGCTGAGTCCTCCCCATGTCTGTGACCCAAGGTCAAGGGCTGAGCAAAGAGTCAGCATCCACACGCCCACCCCATGGCCACTGTTCATGCCCGGCCAACTACTTCCCCTCTAAGCCTCAGTGTCCTCATCTGTAAAAAGGGTTAATAATGCATATCCCTCAGGATTACGGGGATGCTGGGTTCTGATGCTAAAAAACTCAGGGATTTGAATTTGTAGACTGAAGGAAAGAAGCCACAGCCCAGAGGAGGAGGGGGACTCCTGGAGAAATAGAATTTGGGGGGAGAAGGCAGAGGAAGCTTCTTCTGCCCCAGAGCTCTTTGCTCACACTGGACACTGGCCGGGAGAGGCGAGAAGTGGGTCAGGGGGCACCTCAGGGAGCTCTGTTCTCTATGTGGGATGGGATGGCTGTTCTCCATGAAAAGTGGGTGCCAAGGAGGAGCTGGAGTAAGGGGACTGAAGCAAGGTGGGATGTCTGTGTGCTTCCCGGAGGAACCTGAGTGTGTGTGGACCAGGGGCCCCTAAAAGGACACCATGTGGGAAGAAGTTGAGAAGTGGCTGTGGATCCCAGTGTGTGTAGGCACCAGCCTCGAGTGGTGTCCCCAGAGGAAGCCGTCATTCTCCAAGGCCCAGGGCAAGGGCATGGGGGTCCAAGCTCGGGTCCCCAGTCAAGGAGGAAGTGTGAGCAGGGGATTCTAATCGAGCGGGAGGAAAGGAGGAGTTTCCATAGGGAGGTTTCAGCGAGGTCAAAGAGCAGAGATTCATGGTGTCACCAGGGTGCAAAGAAACTCTCAAGAGAACTGCTATTCCTGGTAAACCAACCCCTGCCTTGGGGTGTGGTTATGGAAACTGGAAGGCAAGGCCTTGACAGAGAGCCAGTCAGGGTCAGCTGGGTTGTTAAAGGATGCACCTGCAGTGGGGGCTGGAGCTGCCAACCATGCAGGATCCTGGGAAGGTGGGAAGGCCCATGCATGCGGATCAGCTCCTGGGGGATACCTGGCATTGAGCCCCAGGGACGGCACATGGTGGGGAAGGAGCCACTGGGCGAGGAGGGGCGTGGCAGCAAGAGGTGATGGACTTGCAGGAAGGGCAACTGGGAGGTGGTAGCAGGGACTCGACCCCTCCTCCAGACCCTGGGGTCCTGGGAATGTCCTGCCAGGGCAACAGTGACTAAGGAAAGGCAGGGGCTATGAAAGAGCCTGGAATCAGAGTGTCAGCGAGCAGCATCCCAGGCTCAGCTTTGTCACTCATAGAAACTGCTCGGTCACTAGGTCCTCCACTCTCATGGACTTCCAGATCTCTGGCTGCCACCACACATTCTGGCCTAGAAAGGTTTGGCAGAGGACTTCCAAGGTGGTCCTGTAGTTGAGAATTCGCCTGCTAATGCAGGGGACACAGGTTCGATCCCTGGTCTGGGAAGATCCTGCATGCCACAGAGCAACTAAGCTCATCTGCCACAACTACTGAGCCCGTACTCTAGAGCCCGTGCTCTGCAACAAGAGAAACTACCGCAATAAGCCCGCACACCACAACTAGAGAGTAGCCCCTGCTCGCTGCAACTTTTGCTTAGAAGCCCAAGCAAAGCAACAAAGACCCAGTGTAGCCCAATAAGTAAATAAAATTTTAAAAAAAGTTTGGCAGAGAGTAGATTGAAAGGCTTCATTTAAGGGTAGGGGAGGAGAGGGGAGCTTTACAGGCCCACCCAAGAGCACATGTGTGCTGAGGAGAAGCTACAAAGCAATAAGGTACCTGCCAGCTGAGTATCTTCCCTGAGAAAATGACTGTGTCCCATGTCAAGCCAGAGAACCTGAAAAGAAGAACTCATAGAATTTGAAGACAAGCAGGTACCTACTATGTTTCTGCCAGGCCAGGCACTAGGTCTAACACCTCCACGTATCAATACACTGGAAACAAAGAGAATGAAAGATGGTTTCCAATACCTGTTCTGCCCTTGAATATCATGATTAGATGAAGAAGAGCCCAAAGCAGAGCAAAAGGGACCGAGGAAACATCAACCAAAGGCAACAGATATTTAGTACAAAGGCAGTTTTAGGTTTAACACTGATTCATTTATTTTTAGAGATGATAATTATGTTTAGGGGAAAAAAAGCTTCAATCTTTTAGAGTTACATACTGAAATATATATAGATGAAATGCAATGCTGAGGATTTAAACTAATCAAGTGAGAGGAGAAGGAGGGGATCTTGATGAAACAAAATGGATTGTAAGTTAATAATCACTGAAGAGGGGGATGGGTACAGTGGCACTCCTACTGTGCTTTCTGCTTCTGCAGATGTTTCCAATTTCCAATTAGAAAACAAAAACAAATAAATGAGAGGCACTACATGAAGGCACAGTACATTGTTTGTAATCTAACTGTGTTACTTTGATAACAATACTGCAACACACTCAAAATTCTGAAAGTATGTTTAAATGATAAAAATGCCTCTGGCTTTAGAGACAGATCAACAGTTCCATAGGGATGCAGTCTTTTCTGTAAGTTTTCTAAGGAAGCACAACTAGCCAGCTGTACATTCAAGCAGTCATGCTTGAGAAGATCCAGGAAATACATCTGCCCAAACAATGTGTCACCTTGACATCCAAGTTCGGCACCTTCCCCTCCGATGACATGAAGTAAGTTTGACTGATTCACAGGCGTGATAGGCAATAGACTCCTGTCATGCTTTGCTGCCCAGGTGAGGAATCGAGCAACGCAAAGATGCCAAGTGTCAGGCATCCTCGATGTGACTGGCATCCCAGTCTTAAAGCCACCAGAGGAATGGCAACAAGTCAGGGAATAAGCCTGCTCTAAAAGCTAACGGCCGATAACGACGATTTGATCAGTGACCTGCTGGCCTCACTTGTGTGAGACCCACATCATGACCAGATTGAGCACGACCAGGCTGAAAGAGGACTCGCCAGAAACAGGAGTCAAGGTTGAGGAACTGAACCACCACTCCTCCATACCCAGCACACACATACCCTTATCCTTTCCATCATCAAATTCAGGACCCTATCCAGGGGTTGAACCTGCATCTCTTGTGTCTTCTGCATTGGCAAGCAGATTCTTAACCACTAGCGTCACCTGGAAAGCCTCCTTTTGTGCTATCACTTTGCAAAGGATTGGCTTAAGCTGGTGTCTCTCAGCCTTGGGTGACTTTTGTTCCCCCTTCCCCAGGTAATGGGACATTTGGCATTGTTTGGAGACACTGTTAGCTGCTGCAACTAACTAGGGAGAGGGGCTACCAGCATTCAATGGGCAGAGGCCAAGGACACTGCACAGCGTGCGCCCATGTACAGGACCACTCCACACGACAAAGAATTATCTGGCCTAAATATCAACGGGCTCAACTTAAGAAGACCAGGCTGAAACAAGTAAAATGACAAGTGAAAGGAAGACTCAGGCTTGTTCAGAGAGGGAGGGCAGGAGAATGCTACTGTCTTCTGCAAGTTCTGTATTTACATATTTCTACCACTATTCTTCAACCAGATGTGATATTTGATGCCATGTCCTCTGCTGTAGCTCTTCTTCTTTTGTCCACTAACACGAGAGGGACCAGACACTTGAGAGATGACAACTGCCAAGACCAATATTTGCTCTTTTCCAACGGCCATGTTTACTCAAGATTACTCTGCCCTTGGTGAACTGGAAAGCAATTGATTGTTGACACACTTGGAATAGAGCCAAGGAATAGTCTGACATCCTTTCTCATGGGTGGCGAAGACGGAATATGGTTAACAGATGAGCTGTCTCTAAAAACCACCTCGGTTTTTGGATGCAACCCCTTTGAAACCATTGGGAAACAAGTTCCTATCAACAGGGCAATCCTGTTAACATTCTCAACAGCACAGGAGACCTTCAAGAAGTAGAAAAAGAATGGCAGTGAAATTAGGAAAACTACACAGAGAGGGAAGGGAGAGGGAGAACAATTATCAAATAATTTAAGGGCACTTTGACCTGAAGGAGAGAAAGGAGAACAAACTCACACCTAATTACTGCTCCATCAACCGCAATTTTATAGCCAGTTGAGACTACATATATCTTGATTGTAAACCCAGAAGTACAACCCACCACTGACCTCCATGGTGACCAAAGATTCTCTCCTTGTTTGATTTTTATTATTTACATTTGCATAAGTGGCCTGTTTATATAATAGATACTTCTGGTAACTGAAATTCAGCTGCACCTGAATTTCACAATCACAGATTTTTCTCTCACGGGCCATAGAGCTTCATTTTTCACAGCAATTCATGCCCCTTTAGCACAAAAATTAAACTGTGGTAACTTCCCTGGTGGTCCAGTGGTTAAGAATCCACCTTCCAATGCAGGGGACGCAGGTTCAATCCTTGGTCGGGGAAGATCCCACATGTTGCAGGGCAATAAAGCCCAAGCACCACAACTAGAGACAAGCCCACACACGTCGATGAGCACTTGCACGCCGCAACTAAGACCCAACACAGTCATAAATTAATACATACATAAATACTTAAAAAAATTAAACTGTGGCTACAATTACTACCAACCAAGTTCACCTGCTAACATTAGAGGCCAAGAGATTTTGGACTAAAGACTGTACCAATGCCACACATGAATTCCAACTGCTACCCAATCCAAGAACGTCTGGGCAGAAGGTATACCTGAGATGGCAATTCTGACATCCTGGCAACACTGAGCACCCACGCCTGCTGATGGTTTCTTTCTCAATCTCCCATGCCTGGACTAATGTGGGCTCTGATGGATTCTTTCTCAATCTCCCCACTTCTGGGAAGGAGCTGAGGCGCTAGACCCAGAATGTCAGACCAGAGGTCCCTGCCCCAAGAGCCCATGACTTTAGGGTACAGAGGCAAGGTCAGAGCAGACCCTTTGGTCGTTTCAAGACAGCTCACACCCAACCTCTGCCTGAAAGGGTTGAATATTGGCCTCTCAAAAGATAAGTCCGTGACTTAATTGTGGGAACCTGTGAATGTGGCCTGATTTGGAAAAAGATTACAGATACATGTGTAATAAGATTACATCTGGATAGATACTGACGATAGTGATTTGAGATGACCCTTGGACTACACAGGGAAGTCCTAAATCCAGTAAGAGGTGTCTTTACAGGAGCCAGAAGGGAAGACACAGAAAACAGAGGTCTATCTTTGGAGTGCGGTAGCCACAAGGCAAGGAATGCCCGGGGCCACCAGAAATGAGAAGAGGTCAGGAATGATTCTCCCCCAGAGCCTTCCAAGGGAGCACGGCTCTGCCAACACCTTGATTTTTACTTTGGGCCTCCAAAACTATTAAAGAATACATTTCTGATGTAGTGAATGAAAGGTGGCAAAATATGCCGCTTTGGTATAATGATTATTTTCAGCTGTAGGCAAGGGAGAAACAGCAAATGGAGGGAGAAGCTTTCTGTGATCTGCCCTTATCTGCCTCAAGATAAACCTTCAAAAGCAACTTGACTGTATAAATCCCCACCCCTGGAGTTTCAGCACCCAGGAGAGGAAATACACCCCCCCTTCTTTCCCTATTAAATACATGTATTAAACATATCCCCAGCCCGCTTCCCTATTAAGATGATGTTGTTTAGTCACTAAGTTGTGTCCAATTCTCTGCTACCCCATGGATTATAGCACGCCAATCTCCTCCATTCTTCACTATCTCCCAGAGTTTGCTCAAATTCATGTCCATTGAATCAGTGATCCCATTCATGGATCACAGCCTTGTCGTGGCAAAGAGGCTTGTGTAACTCCATGAAGCTCTAAGTCATGCCATGCAGGGCCACCCAAGATGGACAGGCCCTAGTGAAGAGTTCTGACAAAATGTGGTTCACTGGAGGAGAAAATGGCAACCCACTCCAGTATTCTTCCCTAGAGAACCCCATAAAGTGGTATTTAAGTCAGAATTCTACCTCTACCTCTTAGAGTTACTTATTACACCCTACGTGTATCTCCCATTATACATGAGGCATATATGTCAATAAACTTCTGCTTTTCTCCTATCAATCTTTTATTATAGGAGGTCTCAGCTTAGAAATCAGAAGGGCAGAGAAAAAAGCTGTATTTCCTTCATACATAAGCCACTCAACTTGCGGTAATTGATTAACATCGTCCTGGGAAACTACTCCATGGCCCAACATGGGGCCTGGCCAGCCTTAGCATCTCAGAGTGGCCAGGTCAGGGTACACCTGGGCATCCTCCAGAAGCTTCTGCCTGAAACTTGTGAAAAGCTCAGGTAGGCAGGACTGAGGATATGCCTTCAGCCCTGAAAGCCCAGGCCAAGGATGTTTTCCAAAGGATGAGTTCTGTGGAAACAGTCAAGAAAGTGATTCCATCTGTCATAGGCAGAGCACCACTCCCAAGAAACAATCCCTCCCAAAGGGTCTGGGGGGTGGGGGGAAAACACCCAACACCTTGAGGGTCCTCGATGAAGGGTTGTTCATCATCAGCCACCTTTCCTGACACTTCCTGAGAACTTCCCACTGCCCATACCACCCAGGTTACTACTTATTTTGGGTTTTGATTTCATCATTTTCTGCCTTTTCTTTAAATTGGTACCTCTTATATATGTTGCTATTATTTAGTTGCTAAGTTGTGTCTGACTCTTTGCGACCCTATGGACTGTAACTCAACAGGCCCTCTATCCATGGGATTTCCCAGACAAGACTACTGGAGTGGGTTGCCATTTCCTTCTCCAGGGGATCTTCTCAACCCAGGTATTGAACTCGAGTCTCTTGCATTGCAGACAGATTCTTTACCACTGAGCCACCTAAGAAGCCTGAAAATTTTCGTTTAGTGTTGCACCTAAAAAGACATTGGCTCTATTGGTATGCTTCCTGAGAACACTGAAGCTGGGGGATTTGAGCAGTTTGCCCCCATACTGTGGGTTAGCTGATGGAGAAGCCAGAACCGTGACTTGGAGCAGACTCCAGAGCGCATGTCTTCAGCCTTGGGCCACTCTGCTCTGCCTCCCTTGGGGCCAAGAGACTTGTACTAAGCCCACCCCACCCCATTCCAGCGTGCTCCCTGCCAGGACCCCCTGCCTAAGCCCTACTATGGCAAGGTCCCCGTTCTTCCCAGCCTGAGCCTCAGCCATGGCCCAGACCCCTTCCCTTGACCCCAGTACCTAATGGTGTTCAACAATAATAGGTACATAAAAACGCTCATGCCCGTTATCAGGGGTTCAGAGAAAATCCAGACAAGAATAGGGAAGTTTAAATGAACAGTTATGTCGTAAGAACTATGGGGGACCAGAGAGGAGGGAATTCCTGAGGTCCTAACTCACGCGTGTCATCTTCACCTAGAAAATGACATCGGCTCTGGCTAAAGTTAATGATCCCCATAAAGGCAGGCACCTCACACTCAAGCAAGATCCTGTCACTCTGTCAGCAATGCCACCGCCCTCCGAGAGCCCCCATGGCCTAACTGCTCTGACTCCAGCCTCTGTGCTCAAATCCACCCTCTGCCAAAGTTCCAGGAACCTCGAGGACACATAAAGGTTGACTACCTCTTCAGTCAGTGCTTTCTTTCGGCCAAGCATTCTGACAGTGCACTTCAGACACCTTTGAAATACCTGGTCCCCTGAGCCAGCAATCACAATGATGGCGATCTATCATCACGAAATAATCTTACATGCAGAAATGCTTTCATATATGAAGACACTAAACCCTCCTTCTTCACCCCAATAAGAATTTGAAAACAACTTTATGATCCAAAAGAAGGGGCTAAGTTATTAACAGGGTTTGCTTCTCTTGATTGGATATTAATTACCTAGCTAGGAAAAAAATGTTGTTTATGAGATTTTGAGAAAATGCTTACTCTCTAATAAATAGAAAAACCAGAAAGCTAAACTGTACTTGTGGCATGATCACAACCAACCCACCCCATGGAAGAGAAATCTGAGAGGAAGTTAGTCAAAATACAAGTGTTTCCTGAGTGGTGGGGCTCTAGATGTTTCTCTTTTACTTTTTAATTTTGCCACACATTTTCTATAATGACAATGGACTATAATTAAGAGCAGAGGAAAAATGAACTTCCTAGGTAAGACAAAAGATAAGGCTCCCACAGCTCCCCACTGCTGCCGCAGTTGTTCAAAAGGACACAGAGGACCCTCCACAAGTGAGTGCTACCTTCGGCCCTCAGCTTCCACAGCCCCTTCCCCCCACACTGACCCTGTGCACCCCATCTTCCAGGCACATCTCATTACTTCATATTCCTAGAAGCACCCTTACACCCTATACCTCAGAGCTCCACACACTTGTATGGCCTTTTTTTTTTCCCCAGGGAAACTGAAAATACAAGGTTTATTAGTCACACGTCCTAAAAGATACAGGGGCATGCCTAAGGTAAGAGAGAGGAAGTACAGATGTGGGTTCTGTCTTTTAAGGGGTGGAGAGGAAGGTGACTAGTACTTGAAGAGTTCACTCTATATTGGTGAATTTAACACATAGGAGCAGGAACTAGTGTGCAGGAAGAGAAAAATGGGGTCACTCAAGCAGTCATTTATCTAGGTTACCCAGGACTCTCTAAAAGGGGACCTTAGTGGAAGGAGCAGCCTAATTTTTGTCTGATTGTTTAGCTGGTAACTGTTATGCAACCAGTAATAGATTCTTCTGAGATGCTGAGATGGATGTCTTTGAAACAGATGCCTCAGCAATTGAAACCTAATGTCAGCCACTTACACTGTAACTTTTTAAATGCAAAGACATGCCCCCAGTTTCTTAAGAAGAAACTAACTCCCCCAACAAAAGAAGGGCCTTTTTCTATCCATTAAGATGCTTATAGATCTGAACAAAGTGTTCTCCCTCTTGCAATAATCTTTTTTTTTTTTTTTTTTTTGGTGTAGTCTTCCTATCTCCCACTGGGATGCAGGTTCCAAGAGGGCATGTGTTCATTACTCTGAGAGCTGGACCATAAAAAAAGCTGAACACAGAAGAATTGATACTTTCAAATCATGGTACTGGAGAAGACACTTGAGATTCCCTTGGACTGCAAGGAGATCAAACCAGTAAATCCTAAAAGAAATCATCCCTGAATATTCACTGGAAGAACTGATGCTAAAGCTGAAGCTCCAAATACTGCGGCACCTGATGCAAAGAATCGACTCATTGGAAAAGACCATGATGCTGGGAAGGATGGAAGGCAAAAGGAGAAGGGAGTGACAGAGGATGCGATGGTTGGATGACATCACCAACTCAATGGACATGAGTGTGAGCAAGCTCTGGGAGACAGTGAAGAACAGGGGAGCCTGGCATGCTACAGCCCACGGGGTTATAACGAGTTGGACATGATTTCGTAACTGAACAACAGAAACTAGTAAAGCAAGGGTAATCAAAACAGGTCCAAGTTCACTTGGGATTAATATACATGTATGTAAGGAATTTAAGGGTGCAACTGTTGCCAGAAAGTGCCCCTCCAGCAATCCAGAAGCACTTCATTAACAAGTGGTATGTTAAATGCTGCTCACATACCCCTGGGCACAGATTCCCCCGAAATTCTCTACTGAGCAATGATGTCTTAAATTTGGGGCCGGTCATATTTCAAAAAGCTCTTTCAGGCACGTCATCTGTCAGCCTAGAGCAACTTATTGTGAAGATACTTTAATGCTTTCGAATTTTCCTTAGAATTCTAAGTTAGATGGACTTCTTGCCATTCCAAACTAATGAAAATTTTTACTGCACCAAAAGAATATGATGTACGCTTCTCAAAATGATATTTATGAACTTTCTTCACCATGGCAAGTCAAGGGGAAGTTTGTGCCCTGAGTGTTAGCAGGGACCTCACCCAGCATGCACACCCGCAGTGTTTTAACACTTATTAGCAGCCTGTCTGGGGTTGCTGCTGAAGATCTAGTAAGCAGACACGCACAAATTAGCAGGTCACACATGCACCTCTGCTCTATGAGGCTAACTGCACAGGTGACAAGGGGATACTTATCAGCAATTCTGAGCACATATGTGTCAATGGGGGAAATGCAGCACCTTATATAGTTTGAGAAATTAACATGCTCAGGAAGAACACCACCAAAGTGTGATTTGTAAGAAAATCTATAAGGCATACAATCCAGGATGGGGCCAACCTAGGCAAAACCTGAAGTGGTCACGAAGTTTCTCATCTAGGTCTGAAATCTTCAGAGATTAAAGTGGATGGGGGGATGGGAGTAGTTTGCCATCATGGGAAAAGGCCAATCTGACTGTCTTTGCTTTTACTGTGAGACCAGACTCTCAACCCCACAATAAAGTTAGGAAGCTGGGCTGCCTGATTCCTACCAGAATATGACTTCCATTGAGTCTACAGGACTTTCCCCTTGTGGGGAAAAGTCCACCAAGCAAACCTCTTAAGATCCAGGTCTCCGTCACCATCATGCCTCCACAAGTCAAGTGACTGCAGTTCTGAGGCGCTCAGACTCCCTTCCTCACCGGTGAAATAGGACAAGACCTGTATACAGCCTCAACCTCTGACAGTATTAGGGTATGTGCAATCATTTAAAAAATTGAAACACTACCACTGAGGATGTGTATGTTGTTATTTAAAAAAAAAATTAAATGTTCCCTATGAACTAATTTATTGGCTCAAGAAGTAGGAATTGCCCGCATGGCACTAGGTTAGATGTTAGGAACCCAGGAGAGGTCACGCCAGGCCTCTGCCATAGAGCCATCCTCCCAATCCAGGGGAGGAGAGACCCACACACAAAGGACTAGGATATAACAAGGTACACAGTGGCAGGGCTGAGGGGTTCATCCAGAGTGTTCTGGGGGTAACTAGTGGGGGGAACCAGAAGGAACCTCTTCATAAGGAGCTTCCCATGGGAGCTAGGTGGAGCTGGCTCTGAAAAACTACAGGGGTCATGGCAATTGGGCATCTCGTGCAAGAGGGGGTAGGAAAGCCATGATGTTTGAGACGAAAGGGACATTTTGGGAAGGCTAGCCGAGGGGCGGACAGAGAAGGAACCATCAGAGAGCTGGTCACCACCATCTCCGTGACTGCATTTCACCCTCACTATTCTGCAGTGACCATCACAAACTGCAAGTTAAAAATGAGGACTGCTCTAAAGGATACACACACCTCAATGTTCATAGTAGCACTATTCATAATAGCCAAGACATAGAAGCAACCTAAATGTCCATCAACAGAAGAATGGATAAAGACGTGGGACATATAGGATATGCACCTCAATGTTCATAGCAGCAATATTCACAATAACCAAGACACGGAAGCAACCTAAATGTCCAACGACAGAAGAATGAATAAAGATGTGGTACATACATACAATGGAGGACCAGTCAGCCATTAAGAAAGAATGAAATAATGCCATTTGCGGCGACATGGATGGACCTACAGGGAATCTCAGGTGGCTCAGCGGTAAAGAATCCACCTGTCAATGCAGGAGATGCAGGTTCAATCCCTGTGTCAGGAAGATCCCCTGGAGGAAGAAATGGCAACCCACCCCAGGGTTCTTGCCTGGAAAATCTCATGGACAGAGAAGCTTGGTGGGCTACAGTCTGCGGGGTCGCAAAGAATCAGACACAACTGAGCAACTGACCACTCACACAGGGACGGACCCAGAGATTGTCATACTGAGAAGTAAGACAGAGAAAGAGAAATATCATATAATATTTCTTATATGCAGAATCTAAAAAGAAATGATATAAACGAACTTACAAAACAGAAAGAGACTCACAGACTAAGAGAAAGAACTTACAGTTGACAGGTAGGGGAAGGATGAGAAGAAGGGATAGTTAGGGAGTTTGGGATCAACATGTACACACTGCTATATTTAAGCTGGATAACCAAGAAGGACCTACTGTTCAACACAAGGAACCCTGCTCATTGTTATGTGCCAGCCTGGATAGGAGTTTGAGGAAGAATGGATCCATGTATATGGATGGCTAAGTCCATCTGTTGTCCACATGAAACCATCACAACATTATTAATCAGCTATACCCCAATACAAAATAAAAAGTTAAAAAAAAAAAAAAAGTACTGCAACCCAGACATTGGGACTCAGGCAACTGTCTCAGCAACCCCTTGCTGCATAGTTACCACACTCCTGGCACATGGAAGTTACGTAAGAGCTAAGACAGATGGGTAAAAACAAACCAAAGTGGTTTCAATAAAAACACTTTTTTAAGATCAGAAGTTGTCAAGGCTATTACAGAAACATATTTATGTAATATGGGGCTTAAATTGGCTCTAGAGAAAAATAAAATTAGAACATATCATTAGTTTAAAAGGAGACCAAATGCATCCAAACCACTAGGATGCAGCAGGTATCAGCAATCTGAAGATTCATAAGACACCGTCCTTGGCATCTAACAGAGGTGTGGGGAGTGGGGGGTCAGCACAGGAAGGAGGAGTAGGGGGAGGCTTCTCAAGGGAGAGGATGTTTAAATCTGCAGATTGAGAAGAGAGAAGAAAGGGGGAAGGGGTGGTGGGATACTGCAAACAGAAGAGTTCTTGAGAGGGGGTAGGAACCTGGCCCAATAGGAAAATCGCAAGCCAGAGGCTTGGGAATATTCTAGAAGAACATGAGGCAGCTGATCTGCAGACTGAGGACAGCAGCAGGCCACTGGACCTGACCACAGAGAATGGCACCCTTTTGCAAGAAAACAGACTTTTTTATATGAACATTTTCCTCCACCCCATACAAAGTGTTTGGCTCACTGGTACTTGGAGATAGAGGCAGTTGTTCCAGGAACGTCAGAAGCCTGTGCGCACCTTCCGCAGGAGAGGGTGGGGCATCCAGCCACAGGACTCCCTGGAGGACTGTGACGTAAGGTAAACTCACCTGGAAAATGGTCCCCTGGCAGGGACCCTAAGGAGGGCCTCCAAGAGACTCCGCACAATGCTTTCTCTGGCTCCTCTGGTGAACGCATTAGCAGTTCAGGAGAGGGCTTAAGGAAATGCAGACACACCCACTCAGGAGGGGCCCGGTGGGGCGGGTCACATTCCTTTGAAAACAGGGGCCTGCTGTAATTTGTGCAATCAGACCAGAGATTGGACGGCCCAGCTTGGCTTCCCATTTACTACAATATCTCGCTCCTGCCCAGGAAACCCCACCCGGGCTTTTGTTTGGAATTCTTGTTCCTTGATTAGGTGTAAGCCCTGTTACTCCCGCCACTCCAAAGTAGCACAGGGGTCTGATGGAGCTGCAATGCACAGCACAGGCAGAAACCCACTTCTGTGAATCAGGCAAGCGCGCTCTTTCCTTCTCGGTTGTTTTAGAATGATGATTTCTTTTTCATTCCCTACTCGGGAGAGGAAGGTGGGGGAAGCAGGGACATTCTGTGCAACTGGAAAGGCAAATCGTTTTTACTCTCGGTTTAGAACACGCGAGCCCAGGGAACACTCCCGGGCTGCATGCACAGCCTTTTGCTGCCTCCTGATCTGGAGGTCTGGTATATCTCTGCATTCAGGTAGTGAAAGGGGATGAAGGAGGCCAAGCCTTATCTGTGCACCACATCTTTGTAAAGTCTGCCGAACCCTCTGCCTCCTGCCAGGAATGGCAGAGCTGCCCTGTGATGCTATCTGACCGCCTGCCTTATGCAGTTCAGCTGGGATCCAACCCCAAGGGCAGGCTGAAGAGCAGAGTGGGGTCAAGGGCCAGTTGGAAGACAGACTCCAGAATGATTGACATTTCTTACAAGGAAAGACAGAAGTTATAGGTAAAGTTCATTTCAAAGCAGCAAATATTAGAATTGGCAAAAAGAATAAATCATTTCATTAGTTAGTAAATACTCAAGCAATGTTGGAAGGCCTATCCTGTGGTCTGTCCAACCTCAAGTACCATGGCCTCCCTAACCTCCTGCCCTTCCCTCTGCCAAAGCTTTCTGGGGCAGGGGTGGACGTCTGAACCTAAGGCAGCTGATCCATCATCAGGTCAGGGACCTAACATTTAGGTGACCTAGCTCTAACAAGCCAACTTTGGCCAAGACTGTCCCCCAGTCATTCTGAGTCTTTCTAGTTGATGGAATCCTAGCAGGGAGGTTGGAAGGTTAGAAGTCAGAAAAGCCAGGACTGGACCTTGCAAGTTCAAGTGCATCAAAAGAGGATCAAAGACACCTCAAGCTAGGCCCAGAGATGAGGGAGCCCAGAAGAGCACCTTGAGTATCTCAGCCCAACTCCCCTGAGCCCTGGGCATCCTATTCTTCCCATTCTGTGAAGTCCAAGACGACACATGGAAACCTTCCCTGTTGACCAAACTGATGTGAACGGGTTTCTACCACAACCAAAGGCCCTTGCCTGAAATATTTGCCCAATGTGTGTCCAGTGCTATTTCAGAGCTGGCATGGCTGCAAGAAAATGATAGTGAGATAATACACAAAGTCTGGCTCAAAAATGGGCAGCACAGCTCACTCTGGGTCAGATTTGCCAGAGAGCACTCCTTAGGAGAGAAAGGACTCCACCTTGCCCAGGAAGAATAGGAAGGGTGTATCTGAACACGGAGGACAAAGTTGATAATCCCTCTGTGAACAGGACTTCATTCTAATTCCTCTGGGCTGCAGCCACATCCGCTGGCCTCAGTCACTTAGACTGTAGCCCACACAAAACGGGGGAGGTTCTGCTGGCGAGCTCTCCTGCCCTGATTTTTGGTGATCCTAGTGGAACACAGCAATCCCCCCGGGTAGGCTACTTAGCGCTCTCTGGTTAACAACTGGCCTACAGGCTGAAAAGCAAGAGGCAGGTCAGGCTGCTGGGGAATCCTGCCTCTGAACTCCTCCCAACCTGCCTTCTGGTTCACATCATGAGCAGAAGGGCAAAGGGATGTTCATTCATAGCAGTCCAAGCGGAATCAGGAACTACATCCTGAACTTGTGAGAGGTATTCAGGGATGAGGATGGGAGTGGAGATAGAAAACAAACAAAGATGCCATAGCACGTCCATAAGAAGCTTATCATTTATCAAGAAATATGACTTGTACACAGCTGACCCAATCACAAGCATGCACACACTAACTGCTGTAAGGTGCACATAAAATAGATGAGGAAATCATTTCTAAATCCTGAATTCAAGGGAATTTTCCTTAAGAAGTATAACCGAGTTGGAATATAAAATACTGTAGTTATGTAGGCAAGATCAGTATTACTACAGAAACATGATTTAAATGAGTAAAATAAATGACAATGATGGCTTTCAAGTTTGTTTTTTTTTTTTTAAGCAGCCAAGTGTTTTCTTTAAATGTAACTTTACTCAGAAGCCAATAAGCAAAGTAGATTCATAAAAGCAAAGCTGCTGTGGTTGAAATGTGGGCACAAGACCTGGCGCTCCTTTTCTGTAGGCTGTTCATGGGCCACCATAGCTGGAAAACCCTTCCTGTAAAATACTGGGGCTGATGTCTTTCGGGCACACATGGTAATTTTAAAGTCACCTAGTGGAAATGTACCCAGGCAGCTGAATATACTTGCAAAAAAAAAAAAAAGGTGATTTTTTACAAGGTAAGGACTGAAATTTTTATTTTAACTGAGCCTGTGGTTTTAATTTTAACTCTGCCAGCCTACCTCTGGCAACCCAGAAACTTACCCCTCAACCTCAGGGAAGGACTAGAGTCCTGAGCTAACACATTAGACACCTCTATCACTATCTGTCACTATCTGCCTCTTACACATCTGGTTCTTAAGTCTAAACTCACTGCTTCTGCACAGCCTCCAAAGTCCCTCTGAATCTAACCTTCAGTAAGGATTTTCTGAATTTCAACCCTTCCAGCTTATTCTCAGGGCGCACTGATTATGTGGTTCTGAAACCTTTTACCTTAGTCTGAGACCTGAACTCACGTGCTGGGACGCAAAGCCGGCCAAAACCCTGCCTGGGACTTGAACCCAAGTCTCTGGGACTCAACCTGGCCAAAACCCATGGTCTTCCAGCTGACATCACATGCCTGGTTTTAGGACCTAGTGAAACTCGGGTTCTTGACCTCTCATGGCAGAAAGAATTCAGTGAAAAACAAGGTGATAGGTAAGAAGTAGATTTATTTAGAGAGAAACACACTCCACAGACAAGAGTGTGGTCCTTCACAGAGGGAGAGTACAGCCTCGAAATGTGGTGTGGTTAACTTTTATAGGCTGGGTAATTTCATAGGCTAAAGAGTGGGAGGATTATTTCAACTATTTGGGGAAAGGGGTAGAGAGATTTCCAGGAATTGGGCCATCACCCACTTTTTGGTCTTTGGTGGTCAGCCTTGGAGCTGTCATGGTGCCTCTGGTTTGTCGTTTAGCTTGCTGATGTGCTACAATGATCATATATTGAGGATCAAGGTCTAGTTGAAGCTAACTTGTCTGCCATCTTGGACCCATTTGAGTCTAATCAGTTTAAGTTGTGTCCTCAGGCTTTGTCCTTCCTTCAAAGGTTGTGCCCTGCCCCCTTCCCTCCTGTTTCAGCTCCATCTGCTTATGGAGAATATGACTATTATACCCCAAGATTTCACCCCAACCTGTGTCTATGCCCCCTCTGGCTAGACCCCCTCTACTGAACCTATGCTCTCCAAAAAAATCTGATCATCAGGCTCATGTAAGTCAGGCTGGCCCAAAGCATGTTCCTAGGATTGCTGCAGAGGTCCTGTGGACCAGAGAGTCCTCAGAGGCTTCAGCAGGCACCTATATGCTGTGAATTCCTTACAGAAGAATCAAGAAGGAGCACCTCAATGCATCAGGAATATTTCATGTGTGTGGCATATCCCACATCACTGCCATGTCCTTTGGGAAACATCACTGACTTAAACATTTCCTCCAATTATAGTCAATTTGATATTTTCTTATAAATACTTTCCTCTGAAGATAACTAAATCAGAAATATGTGGAAATGAGCCAACAAATGGTGAATTACAAGTAATGTCCCATTAAAATGAGGAAGATGACAAGGATGCATGCTATTTCTACTCACTATTTTATTTCACCCTCTAACTAATGCAGAGAAATGAAGTAAGATAAAAATACTAGGAAGGAAGCAGGCTATCTTCATTTTTTTGCTAATGAAATGCCTGTCTGCCTAGAATCTAGTCAATTATAGATGGCCAGATACAGTAACCATTTAGAAAATGCCATTTAAAAAAATTCCAGTCATTATCAAGAAGGGGAGAAAGGGAGGGAAGGAAAGGGGGAAAAAAAAACAAAACACCTAGAAATAAACTTACCTATAAATATACCAAATCAATCTTATCTTAAATTTTACTGAAGGACAGTAAAAGAAGATACAATAATGGAGAGAACTACTGTTTCTCAGATGAAATAACTCAATATTGTTAGACAGCAATTATCTTTCTTCCAGTTTAAAAAAATCAGTGTGACCCAACCAACGCAGCAACAGGATATTCTATAGAATTTAAAGCTGATTCTAAAGTTTAATTGGAATTGAAAAAGCTTCAGAATGACTATGTTTTCTAAAAAGAAGGAAAAACTATCCTGACAAAATTAAACATGCTATAAAGCTACAGTAACTAAAATGGTGTGATATCATCACACAAATAACTAAACAGGATACAGGAAACAAATACATAGATATCAAGGTGACGATAAACCTATCATTTAAAGTAAAAACAACAAACTATTTGACACATTATATTGGGAAAGTAAATAGTCACATAACAAAAATGAAGTTACAAGTCTGATAGTTACCACTATCAGACACAAAAACAAATTCCAGGCAGGTAAGAGGCACAGATGTAAAAAATTATAAAGCCAGAAAAAAAAGGGAAGACACTCATTTATATATTTACAAAGCCCATGAAACAAAGAAAAGCTCACAGATGTGGCAACACTACAGTTAAACCTTCTACATAGTATAAACAAAGTCAAAGACATGCAGAAAAGAGACGTCATTTACAAACAATATTTTGAGGAAGGCAACACAATTAGCTTGATCTATTACTTTTTATTCTCAAACTTATCATGTTTAAGTATTTCTTAACATTTGAGAACTCAAATATTGTTAATAATACATATTTAAACTTTTTTTAACCAAAAAAGTTAATATGAAGGAACACTTCAAGTAAATCCTTTCGTAAATATTCACAAATTAAAAATTAGTACAGTAGAAAAAAATTTGTTTGCTATTTGTCAGGAATAAAAATACGATGACTGTGGGCAATTATCTCAAATATTTTCCTTTAAACATTTTCCTTAGTGCCTCTCCCATAGATATTCTGGAAGAGAAACTATGCACTCAAGTGGGCGTGCCTCTTGGTTTTTTACGATTATCTGAATGCCTGCATGAGTAAACAAACAATCATTCCATAAATAAACTAAGAATCTCCTAAGGAAGAGACCCTGTAACTCCTAACCTGTGGGAGAGATGTTCTCTTTTCTTTTCAAAAGGGATAGATTTTATAAAACTAAAGAATTCTGTGAATTTTTCATAGCAAATGCATTATAAAAAATAAAAACTGTTTTAATCCATATCTCTGCCAAATCCTTAAGTTTTCTCCACATCTACAAAGAGACCTATTGGAGTTCTGCTTGAGTGCTGAATTTGGGATCAAGGTGCAAAGTTACCATGTAAAAGACACTCCCTTATTGCAAAGTAGAATCCTATGCCCTGCAAAACAGAATCTTCTAGGCCCTTTTCACTATGAAGTGAGGAAATTCACACTCAGCCAGTGGCATGACCCTATCTTTTCCATTCTTTTCAGAAACCAGTCCTTCTTGGTAAAGTCATACTTTTTATTTTACCATTTTCTAATAGCCAACTGGTAACCCTGCCTGCGTGCTCACTCAGTCGTGTGAGACTCCTTGCAACCCCATGGACTGTAGCTCGCCAGGCTCCTCTGTCCATGAGATTTTTCAGGCAAGAATACTGGAGTGGGTTGCCATTTCCTCCTCCAGGGGATCTTCCCAACCCAGGGATCAAACCCACATCTCTTGCATCTCCTGCGTACAGGTGGGTTCTTTACTACTGAGCCACGGGGGAAGCCCCACAGGGAACCCTAAATGGCTACAATGTCCCTGTCCTAGAAACAGGATATATCATTTATTTCAAAGGTCTGCAATTCTGGGTTTTTCCATCAATCAATGCTACTAATGTGTTAAGTCTTTCTTTCCCAGGAGCATTTTTATTATCTCACTTTAAATCATCCAAGGTGAAAACTATAGTTTTCTGATAGAAATAAGGCTTAAAATTCTATCAAATGTTCATATCAAGTAACAACAGCTGGTACAAAGAGATCTCACTTCCTCACCCTAGATCAGGGAGTTCTCATCTACAGGATTCCCAGTCACTCCAAGTAGTCTCTGTAGGCATGAAACTCATAAGTGAGCGTCAGATGTCTTTTTTCCTCTAGTCACAGCGAGGTGAGGGGTTACAGAATCACTTTGACACAAAAGTGTTCCTCACATTGTAATCATTCCATGAACATCTGTGTACTAATTAATATTGTACATTTTGCCTGATCCTGGGCAATGTTTACCCACTGGCATCCACTGATTAAGTACTTTTCTATCAGGAAATTCAATTCTTTGAAATCTTCCATCAAGCCTAGTGATTTAAAAAAAATCATAAAATTCCAAGACTGAATCTATGTTGTGTTCTGTAGCTTAGGCTACTGGCAAAAAAATAAATACAAATTAGATTAAAAGACATTTATCACAAGCTCATTGCTTAGCACAAAAATTAAACTATTAAACAGAAACATTAGTTATGTAATTTTTCCTGACAACTTAAGTATTTTATAAATAACGGGAAGCATTTTTTACACCTAAATTATATGAAGTAATAAAGCATAACACAAAATAGGCAAATATTCAGTTTCATCTGCATTAAATCATGGGTATAAAATGCATTTATTTTCATGCGTGTTTATTAAAAGCCTTGAAATGACACATACCAAATTCTTAACACTCTTTAGGAAAGGGTGGGGAAAAGTAAGAAGAGAGATTTTTACAGTTTATTTTCTAAATATCTGTCTGTATCACTTGAATTCTCTAACATGTTCAATTTCATCATTTTAAAAATAGGAAAAATGCAGAATAATGCTGGCACAGATGCATTGGAAATGGCAGTGCGGTGAATTGCTATGGCACAGTAAACTGGTACAACATTTTCACCAGGTATGTAATGGCTTTAAATATGTTTGTGTCCATTGACTCTGCAATTATTTGTTTTAGCATTACCATGGCTATCTTAATTTTTATAAAGAAAATCAATGTAGGTTAACATATATATCACATTAGATCTTTAAAATATAGGCTTTTGAAATATAAGCTAGACAAGGAACAGTAGAGTTGATTCTTGCTATTTGCAGTAGTTATGTTCTACAGTCACCACAAACATTGAACTAGTCAATACTTAACTATTGCTTCAAAGGGGAAATCCAGGGTTAGGTTCTTGTGAGCCTCCAGTCACAGCAGTTTCACCAGCTCTTCAATACATAACCCTGTGTTATGTGTGTCTCCAGACAAACAGATAGATGGATAGATGTGACTGACATTGAACTCATGGCCAACAGCACCATCATTCATGCCTCAACGAAGCTTATATAAAATACCCCCATTTTCTCCATAAGGCACGTTACAACCTCCCTGTGCTTAAACACTACACAGCACTATACTTAGGGGCTGCCTGAAAGGGCAAAATCACCAATAAGAAGCACAAAAATCTGAAAAACGTGGCACTAAATAGACCGTGAAAGGGATACTTGTTTACAGACTGAGAGCTGAAGCAAGGCACAGCATCACCTTGTTTGACCTCAGCTGGGAACAGATGCATCAGGTGACTCAGATTTTTTTTGCCTCTCTGCACATGTGTGTATCCCAGACTGACTGCAAAGGAGCCAGGAGTATCGATTTTAGGTTTACAAATGAGTTTTAGCAAGTAGACAAATTTGCAAATGTGTAATCACATAATAATCAATTGTACACCTTTCCCTTTATTAGATGGAATAATATTCTCAACAGATTAACGGCAGAGTCAAGAGAGATCCATAAAAAGCTTTCTTGTCTCTGCTCGGTGGTTCTCAACCAGGTGTGATTTTGCTCCCAGGGGACTTTTGGCACTGTCTGGAGACTAATGTTGGTTGTCATCATTGGGTCTAGTGGGTAGGGGGCCAAGGACGCTACAAAACACTAGGAATGTACAAGATAGGATTATCTGGCCCAAATTATCAATAGTGCCAAGAATAAGAAATCCTGTGCCAAACGACCTTTATCTTTATACCTATCAAGATACACATTAATGCCTAAACGATAAACAATTAAATGTTAAGGACAATGCAGTTCTCCAACTTTATTGGCGTCCCTTTATTTTCAAGCTTAATTACATGCAACTGAAGGGGCGTCCCTGGTGGGTCAATGGTAAAGAATGCACCTGCCAACGCAGGAGACACAGGTTCGATCTTTGATTCGGGAAGATCCCACATGCCGCAGAGCAACTAAGCCCACACGTCATAACTATTGTGCCAACACTCTAGAGCCTGGGAGCTGCGACTACTGAGCCAATGTGCTGAAGCTACTGAAGCCTGTGCACCCTAGAGCTCATGTTCTGCAACAAGAGAAGCCACAACAATGAGAAGTCAGCGTACCACAACTAGAGTAGACCCCGCTCACCACAAGAGGAAAATCCACACAGCAATGAAGACCCAGTGCAGTCAAAAATAAGTAATAAATAAATGAAAAAAAAAGTAATAAATAAATGCAACTGAAAACACAAAACAGCTATAAGCTATATGGAGAAGTACTACTTTTCCCATCATTTCCACTCGAATGGGGAAACTCCAACAGTAACATAAAACATGGCACCAGCCTGAAATTTTATTTCTGTTTCAACACTAGGAAAGTAAAAATCATTGCTGCATAGGTAATAAGAAGCATCATCTGTAGTATACTGCTCATGAGATAAAAAGTACACTTATGTCACATGAGTGTATGTTCCTCGGCTCTTTGTCTCGTCGCAAAAAATTTGGAGGGACGGACATTAAAGCCCCTTGGCGGGTCGCAGCTCTTGGAGGACAGACCGTGTTATAGCTCTCAGGTCTCGAACGGACCGTGTTATAGCTCTTAAATAAACCAGTGTTACAGCTCAGTGTTACAGCTCTATTTATTTAGATAATAGCAGGAAAATCCATCTTTGAGGCATGAGGGCATGTTGATCCAAAGACGCGAAGAGAAGATAGCCCCATCGCGCGGGGGAGAGGGAGGGAGCAAAAAAGGGCAGAAGAGGGCTTTGGCTCCTCTTTTTATCTGTTTCTCTGTCCCTGGGCCTGCCTTATGTAAATTGGGCTTAGGCAGGAGCATTGTTTGTTTTACCTGAGGTTCTCACTCTGGTCCTCGGACCTTCCTTTGTTCTATTATTTTTCGCGGGCTTTCCCTTCCAGGTCTTTTAGCCACCGCCATTTTGAGACTCTTTTTCCCTATTCTAACTACCTAACACTTACTCCTAGCAGCTTTCAGATTAAGTTACAAACCTTTGAGAAGGTTCTTATAGTTTACCCTGTCTGAGGAAGAAAATGAAACAGTCTTACTGCTTAACGATTCTATGAAAAAAGACCCAGTTAAGTGGCCCCCAAATATCCTTACTGCACACTGAACCCATGTGCCTTTAATATTATACATTTATTCAGTCTTGAATCAATCATATTTTTAAATAGTGAATCAAGCAATTTGTAGAGTGGCCTCCAAGGTCCCACAAGAGCATTTCAAAACCACTGAGCTAACGTCACAAGGATAAATAATTCCCAACTGGGAGGCATACTAGTAAACTAAGAATTGCACTTGGAGTTTGGAACCTGAATTCTTGGCTGTGTGAGTTTAGAGCCAAGTGATTAATTTAAGAGTCTTTTATTCTGGAAAGATGTTTCAGCACAACTGTGTAAAAATAAGGCCAAGATACTGTTTCCTGTCCTAAGTATGCCCTGCTGGAGATTATGTGCTCTGCTGCCAAATGCTTTCAACTTCCTACAGGGTCCTGCTGACGACTCAGACCTAGAAACCCTCTATCCTTCTGCAACTTCACTGGCTACCCTCTCAGGCTCCGCTGGTCCTCTGCTCCAGCCTACATTTGCCGCCCCACACCCACATACCGCACTCCAGGCCAGGACTCTTCAGACCACCAGGATCAAAACCACCCAAGGAGTCAGAGATTAAAATGTGATTCTCAGCCCACATTCCTGACCTACTAATTGAATCTTGGATGGAAGAGTCGGGAATCTTTATGTCCATCCACCTCCCACTTATTTAAGAACGATGTAGCCCAGCCACAGAATAACACCTGTGGCTTCCTGAAAATGTATCATTTTATCTTTGATTTATTGATCACAATTTCTATTGCTTGACTCTATCCCCTAAGCCCACTTTCAGCATGCTAGTGGAGCTAGGAAATGTCATCTGTTGTTAATACATCCATTTGAGACAAATACCTCTTTTCTAAACTTTAATGTGCTACTTATGATATCCACCACATAAAGTCAGAATTGTGCATTTATTGGCTTTCACAACCAGACCAAAAGCACAAGGGTAGAGATTATGTGCCATACCTAGCCTCATCCCCATTTGCAAGCACAGTCCTGGCACATAGCAGTTCTCATTTGTTGCACAAATGGGTGGATGGATGGTTGGATGGATGGATGGCCTTCTCAATGGCACTATTGAACTTCAGTAATTTTATATAATTTGTGATTAATGTTAATGTGAACAATCCAAAGACTCGATTGAGTACCCCACACCTCAAAAGAACTTTGAGTGAGTGGATCATCTCTCAGAGAGCCTCACAGGAAAAAGGAGAGGTACTTCTCCAAAGCCATTCAAATTTGGCACTCCGTAGGGTCTTCACAAGTTGGCTAGTTGACTGAGGAAGTGTACTCCTAGCAAGGAGCAAAAGCAGACAATGAAGATGAGAAGGAACACTGGTCACCAAAGAACTTTTCTGGGCATGAGAAGACTATAGTTAAGGCCAAGGTTAAACATTCTTATTATCAAAGATGAAGACAAATCTGTAATTAGTCCAAATGGATCAGCCCACAGGATAAAGTCTCGACTCATTCAGGGTCAGTTACCCTGGGATTCAAAGCTGTCCATAATTTACAGGTGGAATGGACTTTTTTTTTTTTTTCATTATTAACCCATTGATCAAACCTCCTATTCACTTCCACCTTTCTAGATTTTCCTTTGGGAAATCACTATAAAGCAGCCTCAGGATTTAGGTGCTAGTGGTCCTAAAAAATGAGTCCCAGAGGTTGACCCTTACTAGTATAAGCCAAGCAGCACCATCTCATCCCCATTCTGACTACTTGTGAGATGAGCAGAAACTCAGGCCTAAGTACAAGGCACTCCCCAGGCTGCCTCTATGGTTAAGACTGGTCCAGTCAGAAAACACTCAGGTCTTTTATTTGATGGTATGGATGGGAACAAAGAAGCATGTAGCCATGCTGCTGGCAGCCATCTTGTGAACATGAGGAAATCTAAGGAAATCCTGAGGACCAGCTCTGTAACTTGAAAAGTGGGCCTTTCCCTCCATAATTGAACCAAAGAGTTACCCAGTGTTTAAGCTAACTCGGGTTTTTCTGTTATCCAAAGCATCGTGATGCATGCCCACTCCTCCCTTTCAAGTTGCTCTTTCCCTTTTCTCTTAGCACAAACATAGATCTGCTATTTCAAGAGCCTGTATATTGTCCACCGACATAACTCACTCATTCCCACCGCCAGCCACACCTCAGCGTGTCATTTATGCCTAAAATGTTCTTCCCTCATTCTCTTTTATTCAAATTCTGTCTGGTCTTCTAGACCCCGGCTGGCGTCCTTATCTCTCTAAAGGCAGATAACCAGAACTACAGTTTTCTTATTGCCTCTGAACTCCTGACCTCGAGAACACAACCTTTATTAGTTGTTATCCATATCCCAACCTTACACTTTTTAAAAAATGTTTTTATTTTTAATTGGAGGATAATTGTTTTACAATATTGTGCTGGTCTCTGCCATACATCAACATGCATCAGCCATGGGTATAGATATGCCCCCTCCCTCTTGAACCTCTGGTGCTCTGTGACAACCTAGAGGGGTGGGATGGGGTGGGAAGTGTGAGGAAGATCCAACCCTACACTTTTAATGATCCTTTAAACATTCTATCCATTTTAAAAACAGAGTTGCAAACTGGAATCCAAGTACTCTATATTTTTCAACCCTTTCTGAACAGCCTCTTGCACAAAGTCTTATGGTTCGCAGAAAAGCAATAAATCTCTCCAGGCAAATTCAAAATGTGATTTAAACCTCTAAGTGACTGCCAGACATACCCTCTTATTTCACAAAGCAACATAGAAGATAGCAAGGAATTTTGGCATTACACAGTTGGCCAGGGTCCCATCACATTTCACAACCAGACTGGCAGGAACAGCTGGATGAAGATGAGAAATTCATCAGGCTGCCTTCCCATGTGCAGATCACTGAAGGCCTTCCAGTGAAGATGCAGACTGACACTGCAAGTTCTAAAAAGTCAAGTCCCAGACCTTTCAAACACCCATATAACAACCATCCTAGGGGCAACACCAGACTAGAAAACAGGAAAGCACGGTCCAAGGTGTTCACAGAACAACAGCTCTGATCACCTCTAAGCCTTTCACATCCTCTTTCATGCTTGAAGTCTTAGGTTCCCTTTAGAGCACCCAAAGGTGCATCTGTAAGATTTAAATGAGAGTCATGCAGTAAACAGAGACTGAGATTTATCCCCCTTCACAGTGGCAGTTAGGAGACAATGAGTTAAGGTGAACAATGGTATCAGGATCCAGGATTATTTCCACTGAAGATGACAACAGAAAATGAGAAAAAGGGAAGTATGTGTGTGCCTTCTGTGTTCACCCACAAGCAGCAAAGATGCTGATACAACCAAAGGATCAAAATAGTCCTGGCCACTCAAAGTCAACCCTTTTGTGTGTGGCGTGACAGGTCTACTGCACAAAGATTTTGATGCTCCAGTTAGGGTCTATATTAATATCATCTGACCATGTTTTTCAACAGGTTATAGAAATGGAAGGGCTGCCTGACAAAACTTACACCACCACTATAAATGATCTATAGCAACCCCTTTCTTATATGTGTATACCTATAATGACTGAGAGCTTAGTGACAGTTAATCCTCCCTTCCTAGAGACCAATGGTTTCTTTGGTTTCTTGGTTCAATGGCCAGAGTCTTCCATTCAGTATTGCTTCTTCACTCTTTTTTCTCCCTGTTCAACACTGCCTTCTCTTCCTAGGTGCTAAATGGGTTCTGAAGAGGTTCACAGATTGCATTTCATTGACCAGCCCCTGCAGACAATGTTACAGATCAAAGGCTTGTCAACTGACATATTCCATGTCTTCTCACAGTCTCTGCATATCACAGGAATTACCGTGAGGAATTCAGTTCTACGAGCGGCTCAAGTTTGCAAACGCTCTCAAAATCGCCCTTTATTATTAGCTACGTGGCTACTAGAGATGGGTCTCAAAGCACTTTCTTTTTTTTTTTTTTTTTAAATTTTTATTTTGTATTGGGATATAACCGATTAACAATGTTGTAATGGTTTCAGTTGAACACTGAAGGGACTCACTCAGCCATACACATAAATGTATCCATCCTCCCCCAAACTCTCCTCCCATCTAGGCTGCCACATAACATTGAGCCGAGTTCCATGTGCTATACCACAGGTCCTTGTTGGTTATCCATTTTAAACACAGTAGCAGCACTTTCTGTTCTAAAGAGATCTGCCTTGGCTTTGTGGCCAGTGACCAACCTGGTTTTGCTTTTCTATCCAGATTGTCCACGGTGCCAAGATGGTTTCATGGGCTATCGCTGGCCCAGACTGTCCCAGGATCTGTATGCTAAGAAGGACCCTCTCTCCTATTCCCTAGACCAGACAGAAAGAACAAAACTTATGACTTAAGTGAGGTTAGAAAACCTCCTAAGAAGCCAGTCTGGAACACCAGTCTTTCTGCTTCTTTCAAAAAAAATCTCCCTAGCTCAAAACTGTGGGCCAAGAAATGAAATAACCAGAATAGGGCAAAAGTAGAGGAGTAAATCCAAATAGCTGCTGTTTCACCAGGGGAAGAAACCAACCAACCACTGCCATAAAAATCTCTGCCCACACTTAAATCGCGTCTCTGAATCCTACAGAGGCAGATTAGCCATGCCCCAATGCAACGGTCTGGCTCTGTGTTAAAGGGGAAGTCCTGTCCAGAATCTATTACAATGAAGCCATGTGGTTTGCAGCAACTGCTTTTCTTTATCACCAAGAGGTCAGGAAAAGTGCCCCCTCAGAGATGCGGGAGACTGAAGTCCATGCCTGCTTCCTCCCCCACACTGTGTGCCAAGCAGACCAGCCACATCTCCTATCAGAGGACCTGCTCTTGCCATAAGATGCACAATTGACTGTTCCCCCTCTCAAGCTTCCAGTCTTTCAGAATGTTCCAGCCCCACCTAATGTCCTGCATGGCTGGCTCTACTGCTTCACAGAACCAACAGAATATGGAAACAACATCCCTTCGACCTGGGATGCACAGATAGCCAAGCCTGCCCCTGGTAGTCTTTCCAAACCATGTTCCAAGAACTGACAGGATCACTCTAGGACACAAATAACACAAATACCCTCAGCTTCAAGCTGCTATTCTGGGTATCCATTCAATATTTATTGAATGCCCGGCTGGAACAAGGTACTGTCAGTACAGCCCAGCCAGGTTAGGCTTGCACAAGGGCTCACCAGCACACCCTGAGTGGCATGAATTTCAGGGCTCTGTCCAGGAAAAGGGAACTGTTGTCCCTTATTGATTTAGTTGAGCATAAAAGGATATGCAAATTTGCAGAAGATTTGCAGGCTATGCTATATCTGGAACGCTGCCAGAAAACTTGGAAAATAACATACACACACACACAGTAGGATAAGACATACATTGCAGCTGCAAGGTTAAAGAGGGGTTTCCTCACTAGAAAGGTTTCTTATCCTATCAACCTACCTTTTTCCCACTGTTTAACTTTTCTCCTCTACAGAAAAATGTGGACTTCCCCCCAAATACCTTAATCATTATTGCAACAAGTAATCTATGAAAGGAAGAGCAAAGAAATGTATTGTTTTCCATCCCCCATTTTCCCATACACATCAGTCAATAAAAGGAAAAAAAAAAAAAACATAATACACATAGTGAACTGTTCCCTGAGGTCACCCCCAAATCTCCACCGACTTAGGCTATTAATGCAACGACTATGCTGTCCCTGCTGATATGGGAACAAGGAAAACTATAATAAAGCTAACTTATCCTGATAATTTTCTTTATTTCTATTACAACTCAGCATGGAAATAGCACACAGCCACTTTTTTTGGTAACTCGACTCAAACTTGCTTTTAAAAGGTCTTTCTCCTGAGAAGAGTAGATGATCACAGGGTAGAAGGAGAGAGGGTGTAGGATGGTTTGGTGGCAGGTAAGTTAGGAACAGTTGCTCCAGAAAATGAAAACATTCCAAAGCAGATCAGAGCCTAGAATCTTTGCAAGATTATGAAATTCACGTCTGTTCTTTTCAGGCAGATATGACCCTTCCTGTCCATAGTGTGCAAGTTTTTCCTCAGGTGCCTGGAGACAAGTTTTTCCAGAAACACATGATAAACCTCACAACTTCCTTTCTAGTTATCAATACATATCATCTTTTGGAATGACCCATGAAAAATTGGCTGAGAATACAGATGCCCCACAGGAGGCATAGACTATATGTCCTGAGAGTCTGGAAGAAGGGATACCCTGAACTCGAGGAGGTTGAGGGTACTATGGAAGAGATATAGAACAAGGCTTGGACCACTCAGTGCATACCTGTTACAGGCAAGAAACTTCCACAATAATTTTTGAAGGTCTGAAGAAATAAGGAACATTATTTTTTCAACTTTCAGGTATATAATATAGTATTGACTATAATCACCTTACAGTACATTAGATCCCCCATATTTATTTATCTTGTAATTGGAATTTTGTACTCTTTGATGGATATCTTCCCATTTCTCCCACCTGCCAGCCCCTGGCAACCACCATTCTATTGTTTCTGTGAGTTTTGCTGTTTTAGATTCCATGAAGTGATATTACGCAGTATTTCTCTGACACATTTCACTTAGCATAATACCCTCAAGGTCCACACATCCACGGTTGTCACAAATGGCAGGATTTTTCTCCTTTTCATGGCTGAACAAGATTCTCTTGTGTATATGTACACCACATCTTCTTTATCTGTTCATTAAGGAACATTTTGAAGGAATTTGAAATCTGGATTACTGAACATATTGAAGAACAGATTCATGGAGAGATTAACTCTAAGAAAACATATAATTACAATAAAGAAAACTAAAGGTAACTTTTCGTATGGAGCTTGGAGAGAGAAGGATGACCTACTATATAGCACAGGGAACTCTGCTCAATATTATATAACAACCTTATATAACAATCTAACTGGGAAAAGAATTTGAAAAAGAACAGATCCAGGTTTATGTATACCTGGATCACTTTCTTGTACAACTGAAATTAACACAATATTGTTATTCAAATATACTCCAATATAAAATTAAAAGTTAAAAGAAAAAACAAGACTTGATATGACCTCTCAATTACCTCTTAGACTGCGGGGACTAGAAGGCCATCAGAGTCCCTGAGGGCCAGATGGATTGCAAAGTTCTCACTGGCCTTCACAGCAGCTCCAGGCTCTAAACGTCACTCCCCTAAGGCCCCATCCTGGGTTCTTATTCACTCTAGTCTTCCTGTAGCTGCCCTATGGCTCCCTATAGTAGAACTGAATATGGCTTAAAGTATGTATTTATGTGATTGTTTTCATTAACTATTTGCTAAGGGCCAGGCATGTGTCAGAACTCCATCTTACATCTGTCTTACCATTTAGTCAATGCTTATCTTTTCCAATAAGCCAATAAGGGCAAAGGTCATGTGTACATTGCATATTGTTTTAACTCTAGTCCCTGACATAGAAACAGGCATCACAGGTACTCAATAACTACAGGGTGAATTAACCTAGACCAACCCCCTTATTTAAGAATTGAGCATACTGAGTTTCTGAACAATTAGACATGTAACCCAAGTCAGACTCCTGGAGAGTGACACGCAAAGGACTATGGCTTGAGGCTTTCTGAGAAACAACACAGAGAGTGAGGGTTATCAGCCATCAGTTAATAATCATCCTAGGGGAAGCAACTTCAAAGGAGGTTATCATTTGGATGACAAGGTTCTGGGGCTGGACGGAGTACTCTGTTCAAACCCCAGCACTCAGACTTCCCTAGTCGTCCAGTGTTAAGAATCCACCTGCCAATGCAGGGGACAAGATTTCAATATCTGTTCCGAGAAGATTCCACATGCCCCAGGGCAACTAAGCCCAGGTACCACATGTACTAAGCCATCCACCTAGAGCTCATGGTCTCAACAGGAGAAGCCACTGCAATGAGAAGCCCGCATACCACAACTAGAGAGTAGCCCCCACTCTCTGCAACTAGAGAAAGCCCATGGGCAGCAATGAAGACCCACAGCAGCCAAAAAAAAAAAAAGGAAAACAAACCCCAGCCCTGTCTCTGTAGTGAACACCAATGAATAGCCTCCAAACACTCATTTTCTTCTCACTTCCTTCTAACAAACAGCTTCTGCTTGTATTTATGCTTCTCAAGAAGTTGATATCACTCCTCAGCTTCAGGACATGTGTTCTAAAGTCAGTACAAGCAATGGAATCCTTTCCCCTGGCCACAGTGATCAGTTTAGAGCAAACACATGACCTCAACCAGTCCAACCCTTGTGAAATTTCAAGATTTCTGCTTGCAGTGCTGGTTCAAAGTTGCTGGTTCTTCCTCTAGAACTCTGAGGCTATTGTTGTCTTCCAGGAGCTGAAGACAGAATGAAGGTGAGGCCTCCCATACAGAGACGAGCACAGCTGAAAGAGTCCTATAGGGACTTCCCTGGTGGTCTAGGGGCTAAGATTCTGCATTCCTAATGCAGGGAGCTTGGGTTCAATCCCTGGTCAGGAACTAGAGCCCACATGCCACATGAAGACTGAAGATCCCACACACCACGGTTAAGACCTGGCACGGTCAAATAAATAATTAATTTTTTTAAAAAAGAGTCCTGCTGACATGAAACTGGATCCCTTATGCCAACATGAATCTCTAGCACATCCCATCACTTTATTTCTTAGTCCTAAAACCACTATATACCCTTCACCATTTCAATCAACCTGTGGTAGATTTTCTTTTGCTTACAACCCAAAGAATCCTAGTACATACTAGGTGTGTGACACTGGAAAAGCAAAAATGGAGGTAACGTTTACTTCGAAAAGGCTATCTTACAAATCAATGGGAGGCAAGAAAGGACTTACTGCCAGGACAACATCTGGCACTTAACAAGTCCTAAATACTCTTTACTTCTTATGAAGGGATTCACCAGAGTTTCTCTAAATAGTCTTTTCACCCAGCATATTAAACAGATTGTTTACAAATAATCCACAACTTAGCAAAGCATCTAAAGTGGCCACAAGACACAAAAGGTTGAAAGTCACTGAGAATCAAGGCTCAATACAAAATGGGAACAAATATCCTTGACGTTATAATAAACATCTATACAATAATGTCTATAGGCTCAGAGAGTGATAGACTTCTCTACTGTACATACACATGTGTGAACAAAAATATGATGCCAGGAAAATCTAATGTTTGCAAAGCATTTCAAGAAGCCATCCTCTGTATAAAAGGGGACGTTATCAATTGTGCTGTCTTCAGCACATTCTCTTCCCATTTCAACCCCCTGTCAAACCTCCCCACCCTCCCTGCACTCCGACACACACACACAATACACAAAGGGTACCTGGGCCAATTCGGTTCCAATCAAGCAGGCTGATCCCAGGCTGATCCCTGTGACTGGAGGGTGAGACGTGTCAGCAGAGGTGGTTTTTCAGGTGAGATGAGGCCAAGGAAAGAAGTCACGTAGGCTTGTCCTTGCAAATAGCATTCAGGGTCAAAACCAGAAAAGCTGGATTGTCCAAAATCCACAGGGCAAATTCCAGGCCACAAACAAAAGACAGCAAAAACTAACAGACTGGGGGGAAGGAAAGGTGAAATTTGGCCAAGAAAGTAGTCAATAATAGTAATAGTTAATTGTCACCAAGCACAGCGCTGGTTGAGATGTTTAGTGTTAGATGGCTTTTCAGTATCACAAAAACCTGTGAAGCTCTTATTCTCCCTATCTTTAAGATTATTACCGAATCCTATTTTCAGGGCAGAAAAGGAGACACAGACATAAACAACAGAATTTTGGTCACAGCTGGGGAGGGAGAGGGTAGGATGACTTGAGAAAGTAGTATTGAAACATATACATTACTATATGTAAAACAGATATGCAATGGGAATTTGCTATATGATGCAGGGAACCCAAAGCCAGAGCTCTGTGACAACCTAGTGGGGTAGGATGGGGAGGGAGGTGGGAGGGAGGTTTGAGAGACAGGGATATGTGTATATACCTGTGGCTGTTTCATGTTGAACTATCACAGAAACCATCACAATATTGTCAAGTAATTACCCTCTAGTTAAAAATAAAATACAAAAAAAAAAAAAAACAAACCCAAAACCCACAAAAAAGTTCAATGAGCCTCATTACCACAACACAGCTACAAAAATCTACTCAGGGAGACCCTTGCTTGATCTGTACCCACATGAAGCACTGCTCACCACTGCCCCACACCAGGAGGGCCAGGAAACCACCAATAAATCATGTCAGCAAGCCCAGGTGAAAATTCGAAACTCTTAACTTTGACATCACAAACCATGGCCTGTTTCGTCAAGCCGGTGAAACTCCATTCACCTGGGCAGGTACAGAGTCCAGTTCTGTTCTGTAGCGAAATGTGACCACAGCCAACATCGACAATAGAGTTGAGCTGCCACAAGTCAAAGATCAGGGAAAGATCACCAAATCTTGATCTTCTCCCAGAAATTCCATTAGGGACAAGGGTACTGGTACTGCCTCAACTCCTGGGTGATTTTCCCCACAAGCATATTAATTTTGTCTTTCCAACTAGATCATGCCCTGTGACCTGGGAATCTACTGCTAAACCCCACTTCAGGATCAGATCCAAACTGATGCCCCCAGCTAGAAAGGCTCGCCACCTCTGGCACTTTTTCTCATCTCTCACATATGTCACCACCCCTAATACCCCCAGAAACACCGAAAGTCTTGGAGTTCCAAGACAGCTGCCAGCCCACTACAAGGATTTTCTCACCTTTTGGCTGAAACATCATCCCTCCCCAAAATCACCAGCTATGGCTGACATTCCTTTCCTCACTTCCAGAAAGCTTTCTGGGATAATCTTTTTGTTGTTGTTCAGTTGCTAAGTTGTGTCTGACTCTTTGCGACCCCATTGACTGCAGCACGCCAGGCTCCTCTGTCCTCCACTATCTCCCAGAGTTTGCTCAAATTCATGTCCATTGAGTGATGCTATTCAAGCATCTCATCTTCTGCTGCCCCCCTCTCCTTTTGCCCTCAATCTTTCATAGCATCAGCGTCTTTTCCAACGAACATTCCTATAAAGCCGCATCCATCTCTCCCTCTCTGCACACCTACCCACATCATTTTATAGTGACTCCCAACTTTATTAAGTGCTTTTTGAGGGCTGGGGGATTTAGCTATTTTTTGGTTTTATTTTCTATGTTTAATGGAAATCTAAGAAATAATGATGACTTTGTCTGGACTGAGTTTGATGAAGAATATTTACATGTACCTGCCCAATGAATAGCTAGAGGTCTAGCAGTTATGTCAAGACATACTTCTGGAAAAAAAAAAAGACATACTTCTGTTCCTTTTTTAGTCTCCAGCGCCTAAAAGAGGCACACAGTAGGTCTGCAAATAATGTTTATTGAATAAAACAAGCCAAGGAAAGAACGAGATGATGGCCAGATAGACAGCAGGGAACACACCTTAAACATTTAAAAATCTCTCAACAGCACTTCATGGCCAGATCTAGATACATCTAACTGATGCACCAAGGTAATGAGCCTTTTGGGTTAACACCCAACAGACACTGTGCCTCCCTTCCTTCAGCTCCGCGGGTACCCATTAATCCTAGCTAGTGCTGTTATTTGACAGACAAGCTTGTGCTCACCCTGCTCACAGCTTTTACTGTGATGCTGACTTTCATCAAAACTCCATCAGGCCCTTGTCTGAAACTGACTGAAACTCCTCGTCTCTTGAGCATCCCGCTCCTACTGAAGGTACACTATCACTGGATCACTTTAGCTGCACTTTCTGGACCTGGGCCCTCAGCAGCAAATTTCTTAGGAATGACACCATTACCACCACCAAAACTACTCAAAGCACAGTGGGTCGTCTTACCTAACCAATCATACCCACCATCCGAGCTTGGCACAAATATCATAACAGGACAACCCTCTCTGTGCCCAACGTCCTACACAGATAAAAACAAAAACGCTAGAATCTAAAATACAACACAAAACCAGACACAAGTTGGGATTTCCCTAGTGGTCCAGTGGTTAAGAATCTGCCTTGCAATGCAGGGGACACAGGTTCGCTCTCTGGTGGGAGAACTAAGATGCCACATGCTGAGGAGCAGCTAAGCCCACACACACAGCTCCTGAGCCCATTCACTCTGGAGTCTGCAAGCCACAATGGAGAGTCCCTGCACCCCAGCAAAAGATCCCACGTGATGCGACAGAGACCACGTGTGCCGCAACTAAGACCCATGCAGCCAAATAAACCAACAATTTTTAAAAGTGAAAGTCCTTAAAGATAATAAAATAAAATATGACACAAATGAACATATATCTACAAAACAGAAACAGACTCGGATATAGAGAACAGACTGTGGTTGCCAAGGAGGAGGGTGAAAGGGAGGGATGAAGTGGGACTTTGAGGTTTGCAGATGCAAAATATTATATACAGAATGGATAAACAACATGATCTGTTGGATAGCACAGGGAGCTATATTCAATATCTTGTAATAAACCATAACTGAAAAGAATATGAAAAAGAACATATATATAGTAAATCATCTCTACTTCAGTGAATTTTTTAATGCTCCTGAGATAGTGCATCTCCTGTCAGAACTGCCTTGGAATCTGTCCTCTTATCTGAGGTGGGGGGAGGGGGTACCATCAGCGAGAGGAAATCATCCCTACCTTTCCATGCAGGTAAGCTATGGTTTCTGCCTGAAGGTTAGCCTTAAAATTCAGATTCCACAGGTAGTTTCTCTTTGCAAATCACAACTGAATCACCCTAAATCAGCCTCTACCAGAAGTAAGGTACTGGATAGAGTACTTTAAGGTCTATTGTCATTTAACATTCCTCTAAAGAATACAGATGTTTTATTACGGTAATCAGCAGGTTATAAAGCATTCGACTTCTCTCTAAAGTAAATCAGATATATCTCTCCCCAAGATTTTTTTTAAGCCATTCCATTTGTTCTTAGAACTTACAACAATTTTTCAGAGTGACAATACCAGGCTTATTGATTCACAAATGGCCTACGCATGTCAAGTAGGTATATTACTCTTCAAGTAGAAAGGAGTTGGAGGGGAGAGTTTAACCTTCTGATTCACAGGCAGAACTCACCTCCGTTTGCCTCTTAGGTCGTGTATATTGAACCCTGTGGACACAGAAATCTAAGACCCCAAATCTAAAACCAAGGAGGAAAAAATGAATACAGAAAACCAAGGAGGCAACCTAAAAAGCTCTCCAAGATCAAACAATGGGGACAGAATTTGCTTCCATAAGTACGTGTCCCTGCAATGACCTTTCCATTTCATGATTTGGAGGGAATTTATTCATTTGCATAGCTGAGTCTGAGACCTTGGACAAGTTAGGCTGCATCTAAAGCAGAGGATGGCAGAGTCCTGATGATGAGAAACCTTTGCAGTGATCCTGTAAGAATTAGAACTATTGGGGCAGAAGTACTCATATGAAAGCGTTACTTGCTCAGTTGTGTCAGACTCCGCAACTCTCTAGACTATAGCCCACCAGGATCCTCTGTCCATGGGATTCTCCAGGCAAAAATACTGGCGTGGGTGGCCATTCCCTTTTCTAGGGGATCTTCCTGACCCAGGGATCAAATCCAGGTCTCCTGCATCACAGGCAGACTCTTTATGGTATGAGCCACCAGGGAAGCCCATCCCATCAATGGCCATTCTAATGTGGTTCCTTAAACTCTTGATAAAATAACGGAGGTAAAAACAAAGAAAGACGGGCGTTCTTCAAGGCCTTGAAGGACAACTGTTGTAACAAGAAGCAGCAGTTAACATATAGGTCATTTGCAGTGATGTGGCTGAACCTAGAGTCTGTCATACAGAGTGAAGTAAGTCAGAAAGAGAAAAACAAATACCATATATTAGACATATATATGGCATCTAGAAAAATGGTACGGACGAAATATTTGCAGGGCAGGAATAGCGACATAGACATAGAAAACAGCCACATGGACACGGTTCTGGGGGAAGGAGGGCAGGGTGGGAAGAACTGCACTGACACATATATACTACCGTGTGTAAAGCAGATAGCTTCCCTGTATAGCAGGGAAGCTGCTATGTAACACAGAGAGCTCAGCTCAGTGCCCCGTGATGACCTAGAGGGGCGGGATGGGGTGGGTGAGAGGCAGGCTTAAGAGGGAGCGGATGTATGGATACACATAGCCGATTCACTCTGTTGTACAGTAGACACGAACACAACATTCTAAAGCAACTATACTCCAATTTAAAAACAAATTTCGGTCTTTCTGAATTCCATAAAAGGAAAAAGGTATCCTGATTAAATGTATGAACTGGATTCTTCAGATCAGTCTCTGCAGTAAAAGAGCTGGGCAATCAATCAGGCTTGAACTTGATAGAAGTACCTCTTTAAACCTCATCCATCGTCTAGCCTCTTGAATGAATCTAACCAATGGGTAAACCATCTGGGGCTGTGGTCTAAGAGTAAGAACCAGCTGAGGGACTAAGCAAGAAAACCCCCTCTGCCCAGGAGGCTCAGCTTCCTCAGATGTAAGGAGTTGATTCTAAGCATCCCATGAGATCATCTTCTTTATAGAATTTTAGAAACTTCATATAAAGCATGGCATTGCTCCACCTCCCAGGAGTGTAGCACCCCTGGAGAGCTGGTTCAGCTTCAGAACTAAATAAGCCTGGCTGGAAGATGAGCCCCTAGCCCCTGAATACCAAGGAGCTATTAGTCCCAGAGAAGCAGGCTTTCCCTGACTACTACTTATTTAGAAAACTCCTTTCAAGAACAACAACTATAGTATCTATTCTTGGAAACAGGTTAGTTGGAAAAGCATTCCACTGATTTTATATAGCCCTAGCAGGCAGCATCCATCCATCACTTCCCTCACTCCCACAGTGTAAGCACAGGTGAGCCTGGAACATCGCTCAGACAGCCTCCTGATCGCAGCTGCATGATTACGACCGGCACAATTCCAGCACTGCGCACAGTCCCCACAGAGGGAAGACAAAACAACGTGCTGTACCAGCAGACGCTTTTTCACCACCAACAGGTGAAAATATCAAGTTGACAAATAATCAGTAAGCTCTAAGAAGTCATTTTCCTTGAATCCTTTTCCAAATTGCACCCAAATTGGTGCCACAGAAGGAAAAATGAAATGTCAGAAGCATGTGTCCTTGATAAGAACCCTGACCTTTCACCTGCAGGTACTTTACGGAAGAATCAGAAGGGGCCCTCAGGCCTGACTGCCCATTAGTGACACCTGGGCAGCTTCAAAAAGGCCGATGCCTGGGCCTCCCTTAGACATTCTGTCAAGCTGGTCTAGGCTGTGATCTGGGGTGCCACTCTCCAACACTGCAACACACCGATTAAGAGGGTCTCCAAACTGAACCCACAACAACGACAACAGTACACATCAAGAGAAGGCCATGTGTTTCGGTTTGTCATATTAAGGAGGAAAAATCAAAGTGTACTTATGAAAACCAAATGCTAGCAGTCAATCCCAAGGAAATCAGTCCTGAGTGTTCATTGGAAGGACTGATGCTGAAGTTCTGTCCAATACTTTGGCCAAAGATGCGAAGAGCTGACTCATTGGAAAAGACCGTAATGCTGGGAAAGACTGAAGACAGGAGGAAAAGGGGACGACCGAGGATGAGATGGTTGGATGGCATCACTGACTTAACGGACATGAGTTTGAGCAAGCTCCGGGAGTTGGTGATGGACCGGGAAGTCTGGTGTTAACAGTCCACGGGGTCACAAAGAGTCAAACACGACTGAGTGATTGAACTGAGGAGTCTTGAATGCAGTGGTGACTTCATGATTCGACATTTTTTAAAACTCACATGTACACACAAAGAGTTACTGTATGGAAATTAAAAATAAAAAGCAGAGAGAGGAAAAAAACCCAAATGATGGACTTATTTAACCTAGTAATTTTTAATCTTAGCTGAATAGTAAGAACCACCCAAATCCTGTTGCCCAGGCTACACCCCACATCAATCACATCAATCTCCAAGTATCAGTAGTTTTAAAAACTCCACGGGTGGGGTGGCAGCCATGTCTCCTCATTCCCCAGAGGAAGGACACAGGCAAAGGTGATCTTAACACAGGTCCATGGTCATCTGGCTCCAAACTGGTGATCACACCTACAACTATCTTCCACTGATCCAGGAAAGCCCACTAACATCTACTCAAGTGTCCAAAATTTCTTTTCTACCAACTTTCATTAGGTTTCAAGACACTGGCATGACCCATAAGCCAAGTAAGAGCGGGGCTAGTTGAGTACTCAACTGCCTCAAAATGTGCTGACAAGGGACTTCCCTGGTGGCTCAGTGAGATCCGCCTGGCAACGCAGGAGACATGGGTTCAATCCCAGAGCCTGAAAGACCTCACATTTCACAGAGCAACTAAGCCCATGCACCCCAACTACTGAGCCTGTGCCCTAGTGCCCTGGAGCCACAGCTACTGAAGCCCGTGCTCCCTGGAGCCCATGCCCCACAAGACAAGCCACCACAGTGAGAAGCCCATACGCCAAAATGAAGGGTGGCCTCTGCCCATCACAACTAAAAAGAGCCCACGTAGCAACAAAGACCCAGCACAGCCGAAAATAAACACGATTTTTAAAAATTAAAAAACTATTGTGCAAACCAGGATGGGCATCACCTCGGACTGGTTAGAATGCAGAATCTCAGACCCTATCCCAAACCTGTGGATTTGGAAAATGTCTTAACAGGATTCTCAGTGATCCAGATGCATATTAAAGTTTAACAAGCATGCTGCTGCTGCTGCTAAGTCTCGTCAGTCATGTCCAACTCTGTGCGACCCCATAGGCAGCCCACTAGGCTCCGCCATCCCTGGGATTCTCCAGGCAAGAAGACTGGAGTGGGTTGCCATTTCCTTCTTCAACGCATGAAAGTGAAAAGTGAAAGTGAAGTCGCTCAGTCGTGTCCGACTCTTTATGACCCCGCGGACTGCAGCCCACCAGGTTCCTCCATCCATGGAATTTTCCAGGCAAGAGTACTGGAGTGGGTTGCCATTGCCTTAACAAGCATGGGTGCTGACAAATTCTCATGTTCATTCAGCAGAGCTGCTGAGCACCTGGCCTACATACTATATCTAGCAGTGAATAGAGCAGAAAAACTTCTGTCCTCTAGAAGCTTCTATGGAGCAAAGGATGGAACTAAGGCCCAGGGCTGTGGGTCACAGAGCCAGTTAGCAGTAGAGACAGGTTTAGAACCTCTGTCTACTAAAAATACAGGCAACTGTCTCTCTAAAAATCACAAATATAATTCCTAAAAGAGAGGCCGTCAAATGAGAAACCAGAAGACAGTCCTATATATCACGTTAGAAAACTTGGGCATCAGAAATCTAGTTCCCATAAACCTCTACTCACTGAGTAAACCAGCACAGCCAGATTACATCGGCCAACACACCATGTTTACATAGGTAAGGTTTTCTCACAGGTGTCTGAACAGGATGAACAAGAGACACGCGTTAAAAGGAAAAGCATCTTGACCACAAGCTAATACGCAAAGTCTTTCTTTAGATACTGTTAAAAATCTAGTCAACTGATAAGCCTCCCAATTTTTTCAAAATGAACTGTTCTGATACATTTAGATGAAAATCCAATTATTGGTGCTCTTCGCTTCTTCCTTGTCTCATAAACAAATGTCTGTTTGGAAGACTACTAACACTTGTCCTGCTAGGCGCTTACACAGACTATCCCTCTCGATCACACTGTCTACCATGCAAAGAAGAAAACCAAGGCTGGGCAAGGTAACTCGAGTAAACAAAGACACACAGGTAGGACAGCTGAAATGACAGAGCCATGCTTTAAATCTAGATCTAACTCCTAATCCCTTCCAGGCAAAGTGAGGTCCCTGGACCTCCCACCTAGAAGATTATTGCAAATGTAAACTCCCTGGTCCCAGCCTGGACCTGCTAAATCATAATATGTATTTTAATCCTTGGTGATTGACGCCCACACTGACATCTGGGAAGCATTGAACACATAATCCCAAAGGCAAGTTAACTGGCAAACATCTTCGGTTCACTCCATAAGCAGAGAGTGGTCACTTACCTGAGACTTGAAGCCACTTGTCACATCACAAGCTCATAGTAATTCACATGGCTTGGTGCAGGTGGTCTTAACAGCTCCCTACAGGTTGCTGGACAGAAAGACCAAATTTTCTCTCCAGGCAGAATGCCAGGGATGGTTATAATGTCTTAAAGCTTATACTGGTCTATAAGTTTGATATTAACAGGCCTGGGTGCAAACACCTACAAAGAAATAAATACTGCCCTAATTCCCAGGTAGTGCAGTGGTAAATAATCTACCTGCCAATGCTGGAGACGAAAGAGACTCAGGTTCGATCCCTGGGTCAGGAAGATCAAATGGCAACCTGATCCAATATTCTTGCTTGGAAAATTCCATGGACAGAGGAGCCTGGCAGGCTACAGTTCATGGGGTGGCAAAGAATCAGACACGACTGAGTAACTGAGCACACCCACAAGCCCTCCTGGCACTAACCTCAGCAGTATGGTTCCTTGATAAATCACTAAAGAGGTGAGAAAGAAAAACACTATTATTCTCAGAATGAAAGTCAGTTAGTCATCTTACTGTGTATCTCTGTCTCTAAATATACACACACACACACATATATATCTCTTAGTGCATATTTCTGTCACTCTGTCTCATTTTATATACATCTATATCTATTTATATATATATATATGACTGCAGCCATGAAATTAAAAGACACTTACTCCTTGGAAGAAAAGTTATGACCAACCTAGACAGCATATTAAAAAGCAGAGACATTGCCAACAAAGGTATGTCTAATCAAAGCTATGGTTTTTCCAGTAGTCACATATGGATGTGAGAGCTGGACTATAAAGAAAACTGAGCGCTAAAGAATAGATGCTTTTGAACTGTGGTGTTGGAGAAGACTCTTGAGAGTCCCTTGGACGGCAAGGAGATCCAAACAGTCCATCCTAAAGGAAATCAGTCCTGAATATTCCTTGGAAGGACTGATGCTAAAGCTGAAACTCCAATACTTTGGCCACCTGATGGGAAGAACTGACCTCTTGGAAAAGACCCTGATGCTGGGAAAGATTGAAAGCAGGAGGAGAAGGGGATGACAGAGGATGAGATGGTTGGATGGCATCACTGACTCAATGGATTTGAGTTTGAGCAAGCTCCGGGAGTTGGTGATGGACAGGGAAGCCTGGCGTGTTGCAATCCATGGGGTCCCAAAGAGTTGGACATGACTGAGTGACTGAACTGATATATAAAATGATCCTTGGAGTCTAGAGACTTGAGTAAGAGCTCTTACAACTAAATGTAGGCTTGATAAAATTCTCCATGAGGAGATGGGGAGGGAAGGAGGATGAAGTCTAGGAACACATCCCCACCAGCTTTCCCTGACTCACCCACTTCCAAGTTATAGTTAGTTTTGAGTTTCTCGAATTGTGGATGACAGGCTGTCTGCTTCAGAATTATTTAAGCAGTAAAAATGCACATTCCTGGGCTTAAGACTCCACATGTTTAACGACCTCCCCCCCCAAAATTTCTGCAAACATAAAAATTTTACGACACTTGCCCATATGACCTAAGTATCAGTTCAGTGGCTGTGTCGTGTCTCACTCTTTGCAACTGATATGAGAATTATCAGACTCATTAATACCATATGCCACAGAGCAATTAAGCCCACAACTATTGAGCCTGCGTGCCCTACAGCCCATGCTCCACAACTAGAGAAGCCACCACAATAAGAAGCCCGTGTACCACAACTTACAGTGCAGCCCCCACTCGCCACAAATCAAGAAAGCCTGCACCCAACAATGAAGACCCAGCACAGACAAAAACAAGTAAATATTTTTTTAATAAATAAAATAAAACACATAACATCCTGAGTGCCTCTGAACTTGCAGATAATGATTCAGGGATGAAAAACAAACCCACAATAGTACTAGGGGAAAAATACCCTATAAAATGAGTATTTCATAATAAATCCAAAAATACACTATCAAAGGAGTCCAATAGTAAGTGATAAACTAGGATAAATTGTTTGCAGGTAAAACAACCAACCTCCTTAATATATTCAGAGTTCCAACAAATGGATAGGAAGTACACCAACAACCTAACAGAAAAGAAGGCACAAAACTACAAACAATTGTCAAAAGGAATTAAGACAGTTCTTCAACAAACCTATAAAAGGTACTCAACACCACTTATAAGAGAAATGCAAACTACATCTGCAGTAAATCACTTGTTCATCTTTCAGGAAAGACAAAGATCAAAAAGATCCAGGAGTGGGGAGTGGAACCCCATACATCTTTTCCCCAAAGAAAGAAATGTAGCAATAGCTATCAATTTTTTAAATTGATATTCATTTGACCCAACAATTCTACTTTTAGAGATTTCTTATAAATTCATGTATATTAGAAATGTTCACGAAGCCTCATTAAGAATAACAGAATATTAGAAACCAAAAAAGAAAAAGTCAATTGTAGATGAATAGGCAAATAGGTTATGGTGCATCCACATTACACAGAATACTAAGTAGTCATTGAAAAAAGGAAGCAGAAACAGGTAGTTCTATATGTAATAATACCTAAGTGCAAAGACCTACAAAATGTAAAGCAAAATACTAAAGAGTAATGTGGTAAAGCTATCACATTTGCTTTAAAATATATACAGTTATACTTGTGCCTTGTGCGCGGTCACTCAGTTATGTCCGACTCTGCAACTCCACGGACTGTGGCCCGCCCTCTATCCACAGTATTTTTCAGACAAGAACACTGGGATGGGTTGCCATTTCCTCCTGCAGGAGATCTTCCTGATCCAGGGATGGAACCCACGTCTCCTGGGTCTCCTTTACTGGAAGGCAGATTCTTCACCTGCTGAGACATCTGGGAAGCCCCATAGTTACATATATACAAACACACGCGTGCTTGTCTACATAGAGATTATCTCTGGATGGACACATAAAATATGAGAGAAGGTTCCTTCTGGGTAAGGAACCTTGTGTCCAAGAGACAGGGGTAGGAAGGATAACTATTTTCCCCATGTATCTGCCCTCCATGCCTGTACTGGCTAGTCAAAAAAAAATTTTAAGAAAATAAGAGAATAACCGAAAAAGGTGGGAAAGGCAGAGACTGGGGTAGAATAGAGGAGACGCGACCAACTGAGTGAAAAATCAGAGTTCTCCCCACATCTTTCCTCAGTAGTATTGGACAGTATGTGCTAAAAGCTCTAAAAATGTTTCCTAAACCCATGTACTTCCACTTCTGATAATTCATCCTGAAACACTAAAAAAACGTTTTCTGTACAAAGATATACAGGAACTGATCAGGTCAATTTTTATATATTCACTTAAACTATGCATCAATTTAAACTATATTTACATAGTTTGAAACAGCATTATAACCTTAGCACTGTCAACATTAATTGAAAAATGAAAATAGGAAATTGAATAAGACATAAGCTACTTAAAATATAACCTCATTTTATTGAAAAAATGTATATACACATATTCATCTATAAATAAAGGAAAACATTATGAAGAAATGCACTAAAAGGTTAACAGCAGTTATCTTCAGGGTAAATAATATATGCACATGATTTCACTTTATTATATTTTCCACACGTGTTATTTTTATAACCTAGAAAAATTAAAAACTTAAAGATGCACAGAGAAAGATACTAACAGGAAATCTATCAAAATGCTAACAGTTGCTGTGAGTTTTAGAATATTAAGCTTATTCTTTCACTATTATAACACTTTCAGTAATGATCATTTTGTATTTTATCATAAAAAAAACACACTTTTCCCTTTGAGAAAAAGAGGCTGGCAGTGGATCAGAACCCCCAGATAAAAGCTGGCCCATGAACTGCGAGTTAAAGCCTTACTGTGTTCAGGGGGAGGTCTCCGGGTGCTCCCAGTTAAAATATCACCTGCAGAGAGAATCTTCCATGTTACTTCCACAGTGGGGCAGGAAGAAATTTCCTACGAAGTTCCCAAGGCACATCTTCATCTTTGGGACTGACTGACCCCTAGTTCCTCAAGAGTGTAAGGTAACAAGCCAGGTGGGTTTTTCATCAAAGCATGGTTTTTGTTTGTTTGTTTTCTAAACATGCACAATAGGTCAACTGTTTCTTGAGGAAGAAGCACTGGAATTTTTATCCCCAGCCCATTTGTACAAGACAAAGGTACCAGTTCACCTAGGCAGGATTCTATAAGGGGAGTCAAACTAATACCAGTGTGAGGAAGACCAAAGTGTGCTCATGGTCATAATCACTTACAATGGTCTCTGGGGAGAACTAAACAAAACTTCCGATTCTAGCACCAAATGCCTGACTCCTTTCCAGTTCCAGCAGCTCCAATATGTACTCCTCACCTACAATCCAAAATCCAGTCCACCATCCAGGGCCCACACTCTAAATATCGCTGGAGGTCCAAGCAACAAAGGAAGATTCATGGCTCAGCATGTCTTTGGTACCAAGCGTGCAGGCGTATACTACCTGTATACACACGCAAGTGTATATACTGTGTGTACATACTCAGTCGCTAAGTCACCTGACTCTGCAACCCCACAGACTGTAGCCTGCCAGGCTCCTCTGTCCATGGGATTTCCCAAACAAGAATACTGGAGTGGGTTGCCATTTCCTCCTCCAGGGAAGAGGATCCCAACCCACGGATTGAACCTGAGTCTACTGCATTGGCAGGTGAATTCTTTACCACTGTGCCACCTGGGAAGCCCCTTGTATAATGCAGATACACATACACATACAGACTCTAACAGACTCCATAGATAGATTGTATATAGGGGCACATATACCACAATGCCCACCCATGCACCTAAGTCTTACATCTGATTTATAGTCTAACTTTTCAGTGATTCACAACTTATCTGTACCCACACAGTCTTTTCCATATACACATGAGCTCCCTGAGAACAGGACCAGACTCTGTAACCCTTGCATATCCTTTCACACAGAAACAGAGAACATTTCCAAAGTTACCAACAGAAATACAGACCACTTGGGACAGGGTCTGGGAGAGATCTACTTGGGCCAGTGTCCTAAGCAGATTGAAACAACATGAGATTTTACAGTTTTGCTTCTATTTGGAGGCAAAACACTTTTAAGATTGCCAAGGGATTCTGCCCAGCAGGGAATAATGCCTCTTAACCCACTGAGGGAAGGGCCCTTGGGACCACTCAGACTGGCCAGACCACCCCAGAGACAAGGCCTGCACTGGAGCCTGGAGTGGTTGTCACCGGGTCTCAGAGGGGACTCTGACAAGTTGCAAAAGCAAAGTCCCAGGGGTGCGCGTGTGCAAACTAGTGTCAGATGGCAGGAGAATGGCAGCTCTACATATGCATGTCCAAGGGAAAGTCATCCATGTCTCCATTGTCATCAGAGGATAGTATTCCTTAACTATTTTGTCTATCAGGTTTAAGTTTATCATAATATAAGAAAAGATAATAAATGTACCAGCAATCCACATGACCAACCACACCACTGCCAACTCCCACACACCCCTCGTGCCCTAGGACCACCATTAAAGAAAGACTAAAGCCTTTAGTTGTGGATCCAACACCACATTGCAAAGAGTTCTAACAAACAGATGATCAGAAATGCTCAGCAGAGCCTTCCTGGTGGTCTAGTGATGAAGAATCCACCTGCCAAAGTAAGTGACACAGGTTTGATCCCTGGTCTGGGAAAATCCCACATGCTGCGGAGCAACTAAGCCCATGTGCCACAACTCCTGAGCCTGCGTGCCACAGCCTCTGAAACTCACACACTCTAGAGCCCGTGTTCCGCAACAGGAGGATCCACTGCAGTGAGAAACCCCGCGCACCTCAGCTAAAGAATAGCCCCCCCTTGCCACAACTAGAAAGGCCTGTGCAGAGCAACAAAGATCCAGCTCAGCCAATAAATGGAAAAAAGAACTGCTCAGCAGGCTGGTGTGGACCAGGCTGGGAGAGCTGACTGAAGGCCCCAACTAGAGGCAGGGGTGTGGTGAGGAGCAGGGCAATGAGCACCGCGTCACCAGCCTCAGCCCTGCTGATGACCAACTTCTCTGGAACCTGGTCTCCTCATCCCTTCACCTACTCGAAGGGTCCTTCTAGACAAAACAGCCTCAAGTCTAAGCCAGTGTCCCATTTCCTGCAAGGATTTGGCACTCTGTTCCTGAACATGTAATATAAAGCAACAAAGCAGAAGTCATCAAAATTGGCAAGAAATGGGTGATGGCATTAAATTTTCACCCACTTCTGATACCTGAGGACAAGATCAAATAACCTGTACATTACCACGAAAAGAAATTGGACTAACCTTGAGTACAATCCTGCCGATGACCTGAGAAGACGAGCCTGGGGGAGAGCGGGTAGGGAGGTGCCCGGGGACCTAGTGAATGACCCCATTTCAGAAGCAATCACAGGGATGTATTCAATAAATTCTAGTAGAACCAAGTCACATGAATCTGGATGCACAAATTAACCCCAGGCTGGTTTTAAATCATCTCTAAGAGACTGCTACACATTTCAGGGAGATCTGAGAATGTTGTGCACATGATCCTCGCTTTGTGCAAGAAGATGCCTCACTGAAGGACACATGGCTGCCTTTAGCAACTTTGTAAGTAGATTAAACACACCAAAGAAGCAGGGCAGAGTTTGGGGTACCAGGATGAGACCTGCAGCCGGATGGAACAGCACAGGAGCTGTGTAACCTTAACCAAGTGCTGCACATTCCCTAAGCCCCAGATTCCTTACATGGAAGACTGGAACAGCAGCTGCATCCTCATAAAGATGTTACAACATGAATTAACACACACAGACACCATGCTGGTAACCATGGCAACGTTACAACATCATTCTTGTCCCATCTAGCTAACTTTATGGCTTGAGGTCAATCATTTGAACTCTGTGGTCCTCTTTTTTCTCCCTCAAGTAAAAATGAAGGTAGGAAGATTCTTTCCAACTTAAAATCCTTTGATTCTAAGCTCCTGTCTGCTCATCTGCTTAGGAGATGCATCATGGATAGCAGAAACCAACTTGAACTTCTAGATCCTACCACAGTTTCTCAATTACCTGTAAGAATGAGGGAAGGAGAGTCAATATGCAATGTATTATGAATGCAACCCAAATGACTGCAAATTCTAAAGCTAGAGTCTCAGTCAATGAAGTTGTAGGTAACTATAATCCCAACAGGTATCCTTTACTGCCACTTACTATATGCCAACCACACAGCTGTCCAAAATACACAATTTCCTCTATTCTTTGTGAGTCTAATTCTAGGTAGGTTTCTTAAGCCCTATCTGAGGCTCAGAGAGGAGAAGCAATAGGTCTTTTTTTTTAAACTGAAGTATAGCTGATTCACAATGCCATGTTAGTTTCAGCTGTGCGGCATAGTGATTCAGGGGTGTGTGTGTGTGTTATATTGTTTTTCAGATTCTTTCCCTTCAGTTGGCTTTTACTTCCAGTGACATTGCTCTCCTGGGCTCTCAAGCTCAAGACCTTCTCTCTATGCCACATTGCTACAAGTACCACTCAGCTTCAAGAAGAACCCAAACAGCTTCCTATACACACATACACACATAAATCCCTCTGGGAATGAGAATTACTACATTAAGAGAAAAATTTGCAGTAGAAAATCCTCCATTTACAAAGCTCCTATTCACAGCTTTTTGAAAGCCAGTGATTTTAATTTACGTAGCAACAAGACATTTTAATTTCCCAGCCTTGAAAAGGCCATGTTATCAGGGCACAGGAAAGCTGGAACAGCCTCGAATTCCCATAAACAAGGAGTCCCAGGTGGTTTTAAGGGCTCTCCTTTAAAAGAATAGAACAGTAGGGATTTATATTTACAAAATGCCTCACTGGGAACCACAGAGGAGTGCCTGTGTCAAAAATAACCCTCCATCCCGAGCTCTTCAAAAGGAAAGAGGACCAGCATCCAATCTGTAAAACTGGGCTGCTCCACAACAGGCTGGCATCTCCACTGCCCTGCTGCCAGGTTAGCCCCCCAAAGCTGAGCTCTTCCTACCTGGGTCTGGATGTTCAACATGGGAAGGGAACTGAAGGGCATCGCACATCCACAGATGACTTGCCTTTTTGGCTCTACATTTTCACTTGATTTTGTTTAACTCTAAGTAGCCTAAATAATGGGCTTCCCAGGTGGCGCTAGTGGTAAAGAACCCACCTGCCAATGCAGGAGACAGTAAGAGACACGGGTTCAGTCTCTGGGTTGGGAAGATCTCCTGGAGGAGGGCATGGCAACCCACTCCAGTATTCTTGCCTGGACAACCCCAGGGACAGAGATACCTGGCAGGCTACACCCCATGGGGTCGTAAAGAGTCGGACACGACTAAAGCATCTTAGCAAGCACACACAGCCCAGCCTACATAATACCGACTTTAAAATCTACTGAAGAGTGCACCTTGTCACTTTTCATAAATGTTCCATGTGTGCTTGAAAGTAAGTATGCTCCAGATATGGGAGCTGTGTTTTATACACGTCCACTGCCTTAAGCTTCCATGGTCTTCACTGTTTTTATTGTTTGCCTGTATTCAATATATGAAATACTAGGAAATTGGTGTTAAATTCTCCCCCTGTGCCAATGGACGTGTCAACTTTTCCCTTGGATATCTGGCCAATTTTACTCTCTTTACATATGTACACATAAACATGAAAAGCCATAAAATAAAGGCAAACAAGCTTAGAATTATTATATATTCCAGATTTACAGTGTTGCAGATTTATATTAGTAGTTTGAAGCCAGCTTCAGCATCTGTACAGACTTGGGTACGACTCCCAACTCCACAACCTGCTCTAAGCCTCCATTTTCTCATCCATGAAAAGAAAACACAATCTCAAACCTCATAAGGTGCTTGAGAGGATTAAGTAAGAAAGAGTATATATTGAGTTGGCCAAAAAGTTTGCTTGGGTTTTTCCATAAGATGTTAAGGAAACTTCTGGCCAACCCAATACACTTGGCATAGATGCCCCATTCTGAGAATGCTAGCTACTAGCAAAATGGTCTATGACTTAGCTGATATCATGCAGCTATGCCGTAGTATAGAAATGGAACCCTTGACCTCTTATTCATCAGAAAGCAGGATAGGGTGTGAGAGGAGGCAGATGTATTAAGCGTTTATTCCAGGGCTTCAGGGTTGGGGAAATACAGGCGAACACTACCCAGTTCATATCTCACTGAGAAATGTCAAGTCACATGGCAGCTGAACATGCCACCTGCCCCATCTGAACGGCAAGTGCCTGGCTTAGCTAGTCCTCGTTGGGATTGATTTCCCCTTGTTGCTAGACTGAGGGTTCTGTTGAAACAGCTGTACAATCGTGTACTTTATAAAATTCTAGTTCTGACAAACACTTGGTAAATTTAAAGCAGGCAAGAATTAGTATCTAAGCTGTTGATTGCTTGTGAGGGTTTATCCCAGCCCTGGGATCCTTGGAATTGCAGGTATGTGTATACTTGGAGTAGGGGGTGGAGGTTGTAGGGGGCCAGTAAGTGAGAAAACAGTTTCAGGGCAGACCATTCGTTTCATGAGCAGCTTCCAAACCCTCAACAATATTCTCCCACCCAAGTAGGGTGAGCAAACCTCTGTCAGAGTCAAAATTAACTGCACATCTAGGGGAGAAGATGCAGCTTTCTTCTCCGGCTTTTGAACTCTGAAATTGACACGGGACTCATTCTGTCCTGAAATGATCAGTTGCAGGAAAATACCAAAAAAAGCAGGATAAACCAGCCAGTAAAGCTGCCAAATGAAAGAACCATCTTAGAAAGCCTCAGGGGTTCTAGCCAAGTCACAGATTTGTTTTAAAATAAAAAAAAATAATTAAAACAAAATCACCACTAGTGCTGGAAAGTAACTCCTTATGCAAGGTTTTTACCTCCAGGTCCATTAGAAACGGGGAATTACAGAGAGCCCACAGGGTGTGCAGAAGGGCATTCATTCCTGCTGCTGGGAGCCGGCACAGACCAGCCCACACACCAGCTGGGCAGCACCTTGATAACCTGACCGAACTGCATTCACAAGAACTTGATAAGCGGACAACACAGCCTAAAACAGTCTTACTCAGAAACCAATCCCTCAAGAGGTAGAAATCAACCAAGTGCGCAGAGTGTCAAACCCAAAAACAACAAAAATTTAACAGGATTTACTAACAGAGTCTCCTTTATTTCTTGACATGTTTCCTCTAAAAGAGAGGAAGATAATGTCAGCTACTTAGACGTCCTGCTTTCTTTTCTCCTTGAGAATTGCACCGCTCTTTGTCAAATGGGTGTCACCAGTGTCAACCATTCAATTCACACGCCCACAAGTGGTCCTGCTAATCCGATCCCAGGGCCCCCACATTCCACATCAGCCATTCTTTGCTTGCCTCAAAACCACAGCACAGACGTGAGAAACTCAGCCAGAGGGAAGGGAGATAAGAGGGGGACATGATCTATGCAACAAAAAACTACATATGATCACCTTTCCCTTCAAGCTTTAGGCGTGCTCTTTAAGCATCTCTGACCCAGAATCCCAAGGATCAGACACATTTCCCTGTCAATCTCTTAATACATGAGAGACAACAGTTTAAGGAAAAAGACGGGAGTGAGGTTTTCACTGGGATGTTCTCCCCCTCCTTCCATGCGAGCCAGCAGGGGAGAGCTTCCAACTCAACCCTTTGCCTTGACAAGGACTAAGTAGGGAAGAAATTATACACATTCCTCTCAAAAATCAGACAACTATGGGACTTCCCTGATGGCCCAGTGGTTAAGACTCTGCACTTACAATGAAAGGGGCGCGGGTTTGATCCCTGGTTGGGGAACTAGGATCCCACGTGCCTAGCAGTGCAGCCAAAAAAATAAACAATAATAAACTAAAAGTCTTACTTAAAAAAAATTTGAAAACTATATAGCAAAATTAAAAGGTCTCTAGCAAAACAACCTAGGGCAAGTGAAAAGACAGCCATTACAGAGATGACTTTACACTTCTTTCTGTCTCCCTCAGATTTTTAAAATATCTTGCTGACTTTATTTTCCAGCTAACAAAGGTATAAATGCTGGTAAAACAAATTCAAACCTCATCCCATCCCTGTTCCCCACCCTCCATCAAAATAATGTGAGTGTACAGTGTGACAAACTTTACTCCATGTGTTTTTCCATGCCAGCGATGGCTACCATTAACTGAACACTTTGGGTATTCCAGTTACAATTCAAACTCTCCACCGTGTACCATTTGGCTTTCATCTTCATACCTTCTCTATGAGGTGAGTATTTCTAACCCACTTTATGGACAAGGACTCAGGATGGCAGGTTATTTGCCCAAGATCACATCCCCCAGTCCCCCTGCTAATAAGGTCAACTTCTAAAATCACTACATACATACACTCCTTTTACCTGCATGCTAAACCTCCTAAATGTGCAATTTGTTGCTCCTTTTCCCACTTAACAACATACATGGTCATCTTTTCATGTACCTCCTCACCCCCCACACTGTAGCTACAATTTCCGTTTTAAAGAAAGAAGACTGATTTATTGTTCTACTGCCAAAGGGACTGGGAAAGGGGGGCAGGTAAGAAATAAAAGCTGCTGCTCACAATTTCGTATTTTCCGTGCATTCAAGATGGAAACTGTGAAGGTTATCTGTTTAGCCTCTTCAGGAAGCTTGTGAGCCTGTGTATGTGAATACATTTCTGCACATGTAAACATTGCTTGGTTCTTGTATCTTCCACATCAAGCTCAAATTTCAGCATGTAGACAGGCATGTGAAATTTCTCTTCAGAAGGGACAATTAATAAATACACATTCGGGAGGCACACAAACCTCTACAGTGACAATGATTTCAGATCCCCAAAGAAAGATGGCATTCTATTTCTCAGTTCCTGGCTCATCCCCACCACCACCCCCCTCCTTTTTTATAGACACTAAAGACTCTTTTAAAGAGATACTACAGGGATATTTTCTTAGGCATACAATTTCAATTTCACAAGCACAGAACATACTCCCTTCTAGAGACTATGGTTTGTTAAAAATTGTGCGGCCAGTTTTATAGTCTTCAACCAAACAGAAATTGACTGCCACAAATTATACTCCTTCTATACCACGGACGAGACACACTTCCCTTTTTTTCATCCCTTTTGCCTCCTGGCCTGATTCTAGGGGCTGGCACAGCCTGCATCAGCTTTTGGAAATAGGGGAATACTGGAGTCATCAATTCCCAATTCTCCATTTTGCAAACAGACAGAACTTCCAAGGTGAAGCATATTTAATACACTATCATCATTTCCTGCTAATGATTCCTACTGAAAAGGTACAGAAAGCAACTTCCCTCAGTGTCTCATTTATGAGCCACTAGGGATGCAGTTTTAAGTAAGGATGTAAGCAGTAACAGAAAAAAAAAGAAAACATTTTTATTTATTTTTCATTGGAGGATAACTGCTTTACAATGTTGTATTGGTTTCTGCCATGCATCAGTATAAATCAGCCACAGGTATACATATGCACCCTCTCTCTTGAACCTCCCTCCCACTTCTCACCCCTGTAGGTTGTCACAGAGCCCCAGGTTGAGCGCCCTGTGTCATATAGCAATTCCCACTGGCTGTCTACTTCACCCAGGTCTCCCACACTGCAGGCGGATTCTTTACCAGCTGAGCCACACTAGAACGGACTCAAATTCGTTCCTTTTTATGGCTGAGTAATATTCCATTATATATGTACCACAGCTTATCCATTCATTTGTTGATGGATAAGTTAATACTTCTAACCACACTTAGATCTCTGTGTGGGACATGTAAGTGCTCAATAAATCTTTAATATTATTATCTATTCTTTCAACATTATATTTTCATCCTATATTCAAAATGCCACACTAATAGTAGCTCTGTACTGACTACCATGCTTTTCCATGCATTATCCCACTCTAAGGTTAAGCTTATTTAACAAGCCATCATCATCAATTTTGGAGAAGAAAATGGCAACCCACTCCAGTATTTGCCTAGGGCTATAGAGTCTCACATAATTATTTCATTAACAGAAAGAGAGAAGGAGGAAATGTTCCAACAGGCCCAGTAAACCTCTGTACTATCAGATCAGTGTCTTTTGAGGAAGAGTTAACACATTTGTTTTCAAGATGGGTAATGTAGTAAGACACGAAGCTTCTAATTCTCTTAGAACAACATAAACAGCATATGTGACTATTTTTGTATTTATTAGAATGTAACAGAGTTCTCAAACAACCTCTATGGCAGAGTTATTTTTGCTAAACAAACAAACAATAACAACAACAACAAATATTGGAGCAAGGAATAACAATCAGACTCATTACACAAGAGCGATCACCACCTCCTTTTTCTCCAGAGCCCTCAGCAGAGGGTGGGGTACATAACCGAAACCCCTAACAAACTGGAAAAAAAAATAAATGAGGCACAGCTATACTTCACTTTCACTTTTATGCACTGGAGAAGGAAATGGCAACCCACTCTGGTGTTCTTGCCTGGAGAATCCCAGGGATGGGGAAGCCTGGTGGGCTGCCGTCTATGGGGTCGCACAGAGTCGGACACGCCTGAAGTGACTTAGCAGTAGCATGCTTGGGGTATCTTTGCTTCTGTAACAATGTAACTCAGTCATTTTTCCAAAGAAAAACATGAAACCTCACATTGTATCCCAAGGAGAACAAATACCTCAGACTTTCCTGAGATTGTCTGTTAACAGCAGTCTGGGGTATGAAGAAAAGGAAGAGGACAAAGAGGAGTGAGCCCACGGAGCAGTGAAGTGGGACAGACAGACAAGGAGAGGAGGAGGCACTAACGAGGAGGAGGAGGGGTCAGAATACTCCAAGTCAGTAACACAACCTCTCACTGTCCTTGGGTAAAGAGACACCCCCACCCCCCACTGAAATCTCATTAGCTCACTCACCCATATTCACCGATCTTCAGTGTTCAATAAACAGTGTCCGGGAGGGGACTGCTCACGTGAGAAAGGACAGGGAGTGGATTTCCGCCACCTTCCCATCTCCAGCATCACAGCTACAGCAATACCATCACTCAATGGTCCAAAGCAGCAGTCCCTAAACGTTTTGGCACCATGGACCAGAAGACAATTTTTCCATGGACCGGGGGATGGCCAGAAGGTAGTTTTGAGATGATTCAAGTGCATGACATCTATTATTATATCAGTTCCACTTCAAATCATCGGGCATTAGATCCCGGAGGCTGGGGACCCCTGGTCCAAGGACACCCACATTTGCCTCCTCTCTGTTCAATCTATGCCTTGGCAAGAAGGCTCAGGCCCAAGTTTGCCAAAACAGTATTCTGCCTCTTTATCATACAATCACTCACTTCACCTCTTACCTGAAATTGCAGCAAACTGTTCAAACATACCTTTCCACTATCCCAATGATGTGAGGCACAGATACTAAGAAAGATTTCATAGCATAAAGCAAATAAGTAGTGATAAGATTGATCACCTGCCTACCAAAGGTTCCAACCAGCTTAATGCCAGGCAGGCAGAGACTGACAGTACCAAAGGCAGAAGGACACCGGGCCTTCAGTCATGGGAAAATGAAACAGAGGGCAGAGGGAGAATTCTCCAGGCCGGAGCAGTTGTCTAAAAGCAAGCATGCTTCCCAAGTTGAAATCAAAGGACTTGAGATAATTACAGGTCACTGATAACTCCACACAGTGAGCATATTCCCTCATCTGACAGAGAAATTTTGTCTTACTTGTAGTCAAAAAAAATCTCAAGTGAAATTTAGAATTCTTCAGGTGGAGGAGCACAACTAACTAGATGTCAGCATAATGTGATTAGGACCAAAATAAACCTACGACCCACATAAAAACGCTAAGCATATAAAGTGAGGCGGGTACAATGCTGTGTGTCACTTGCCAAGAAGAGAGAACAGAAAATCACATATTATTCTGGACCTTGTTTTTTTTTTTTTTTTTTTTAAATAAAAAAGCTTTCGTTGCCCAAAACCAATAATAAATCCTGAGAACATCAAGTCCTCTTTCAATACTGCCTTAGCCTCAGCCAATAAATATTACTAGTTTAAGAGAAGCTGCAACCTGAACCCCAGAAAAAGACGAGTTCTACTTGGACTTGTCACGTTCTCTAAACCCACATCTCTATCTATAAAAGGAGCTGGTTGGATTGGCTCACCCTTCAGGTGGAGAGGTGTCCTCCGGTGCCTTGAGTTTGGGGATTTGTTGTGATTTCAGTTTTGTCACAGCCATGCCCTATTGGAGTTGCCCATCTTCACTTAGGAGCTTGTTGGATGAGGACTCTACCAGCACGGGACTCAGTCGGGCGCCATCAGAAAGTGATATGCCACTAGCATGGCTGGTAGGGGCGTGATAAACATACACAAAGGGAAGGCAAAGAGTGCCTACCAAAGGGATGCCAAGTATGTTCTGCTGGATTTATTTATACTTTAGGATCTCACCACTGCCAAAAGAATTCACAGGAGTCTGATATGAAAACACAAACAATCATGTATACACAGCAGTTAAAGTGAAGATAAAATAAACCAGAACCCGCAGGGAGTTCTCTCCTCAACAACGATCACTGAGTCACTGGTGAGCATGTCCACACAAATCAGGCTAAAGATAACTTTTACGTAAGTAACAACCCTGCAAACCTTCAACGCATCCTTTTCTTAGGTGAGAAGACTCATCAGAAAGTTTACTAAGCTCCACAAATAATAGGACCCTGCACTAGTTATATCTCAAAGAAAAGGGGGAAGAAGAAGGCTTAAATTCCGTGCACCAGACACAAGACCATGGTCACTGGCTCTTTGGCACAGGCCAAGTCTGCAAACAATCCATTAGTAGTAAAATGGATACACTATAGTATATACACACAAGGATTCCATACACAGGAATAAAAATGAACAAACCTGTGATACAAACCATCACACACACAATGGAGAGGAAACAGTAGCAACAGCTAACTCACACAATAAATTTCCTTTTTTCAGGGGTCAGAATCATATTAGGAGAGACTGACTGTGACCAGCCATCTACCACATAGGTTTAAATAGGAGAATCACAAAAATCCAAGAAATAAACACAGCATTCAAATGGGCCTTAGATCTTCTCTAACTCAGCCCCATCATTTGAGGAAACAGAGGTGGAGAGTTCAAAGGCACACATGTCCTTACATTCCAGGTCTATACCTTTGTATCAGACCTGCTCCACTCTGTAAAAGGTTTCCAAGGTACATTTCTGCTCTCCTTGGTGTATATGAGGTACATAACGAAACACATCTCCTTAAGTAAAAGTTTTCACTTCCCCAAGTTGCTAATCCCACACCCCAAGATGATTAAACTCTTCTCATTAGCTATGCCCATTATTTAGTGACAATACCTGTTGAAGACTCACTTAAGGGCAGCTGAAAGATTAAACTGAGCTTACAACTCTGCAAGTCTTTAATCCTTCAATTATCATCACAACCTGCCACAAAATTAACTTCCATGTTTTGAAATAATACACCAAACTGACATACAATTTCTGTCTTCTTCCCTCTGTCAAATGTCTGTGCCCATGAACTGTGAAAGTTTCTTCAAAGGTACTTGAAGGTCAGCTTATGTTTACATGCCAATGACTATTCTGAATTAATTACAACTCTTCATTAAACAACCTCATCTGCCTAATACAAGCTAGGAAAGACCTTTGAAAGAAAAAAAGCCACATTAAAACTCTGTTCCAAAAATATCATACACAGTTCTAAAGGAAGACCACTGGGGTGTTCTCTTGAAGGGATCACATTTGACCTTTTTAACAGAATTATATTTCACTGACTCGTTGGAGGAAATTTTAGGGTTATTTTTTTCAACATACTGCCAACATAATGAAAGCAAGCAAACCTCATTCATAGTCTTTTCAAAAGTTTTGCTCTCAAGTAATAAAAAGAGGACCTTTGGGAAATTAATTACCGAAAAGAATTGAGAAAGAATTGGAGATGTGTTCATATCAAGCTGGTAGCCTTCAAGGGATTTGGAGATGTATTCATATTAAGCTGGTAGCCTTCAAGGGGTGGGGGGCAAGTCATAATGTGTGCTGTGCAGAGTTTAAGCAAGAAAGTGGAAAGATGGGCCCTCCAAATTAGAGCAAAGATAGCACTGAGGTTTCTGCCTGCTCCCTAACAGGGAACTGTCATTCTCTCTTGCTTCAGTAAGGGGGACTAGGGGAGAAGAGATTAACATGCAAGACATCTGGAACATTCTCTGTCTCTAGAATTTGGGGCTTCCCTCATGATCTAGTGGTTAAGAATTCACCTTGCAATGCAAGAGACACGGTTCGATCCCTGGTCCAGGAAGACTCCATATATTGCAGGGCAACTAAGCCTGTGTGCCACAACTACTGAACCCACGTGCAGCAACTACTGAAGCCCACACTCTCTAGAATGTGTGCTCCACATGAGAAGCCACCCTAATGAGAAGCCCCCACGCACCGCAACTAGAGAAAGCCCAGGCACAGCAACGAAGACCCAACGTAGCCAAAAATAAATATACAAAAACATATTTTTAAAAAGATAGAGATTGGTGCGACAGAGCTTGACTCACAGCTCCCACACATCAGGCTACAGACTTCTATGCCAATTTGATCTGTAGCTGCAAAATATCCTATAGGCCCTGAGGGGGCCTGCAATTCAGTCAGTATTTACTGAGCACCAATTTCATGCACAGCTGCTTCAAGACCCTGTTTGGACTGAGGACTGGGCAAGGAATTTGCATTGACTGCACGCTTCTCATTTACAGGACACTCTTCAAGGCCCCTTACCCGGCTGTCCCATCTCAGCGTCCATTCTCACAGTCATCCTGTGGAGAAGGGCGGTGGGCCATTTCCAGGGGTGGCCGGAGGTTAAGTGACCTGCCCAAAGGCACACAGCTCAGGGACAGAAGCAGGAGGTGAACCCAGGTCTACATGGCCATCTCATGTACTCCTTCCACTGCCCACACTGACCCCAGGCTACAGGCCAGCCGCCCCCGTCCCCTGCAAAGATGACGGAAACCCAACACTTACAATAACGCGAGGGACTTACGACACAGTAAAAGGACATGAGCGCTGAGGTGAGCTGACATGTCACAGGGGCTTGTGGAAGAAGACATCACCTCATAGGAAGGGAGGAAGTGGTCCAGAAAAGGTGCAAAGGAGGAATCACTGCTGCTGGGCTTTAGGGAATGAGGCAGACACCATGTCCAGTGACAGGTGGACGAGTACAGCAAGCAAAAGAAAAACATGGCTAAAGTACACAGGCCTGCAGAGTAGGTACTTTACACAGGAGGTGGTGTGGGGAGACAAGGCACCCACAGGAGGAAGACAAAGGCCACCCCTGTGAGCAGGGCTCAGAGGACCGACTGGGTTCATATGTCATCCACTGGGGAATGGGGAGTCAGAGGGCATCTTAGCCCATGCAAGGTGCTATTACAAGGACATATGTATATGTATGGCTGAGCCCCTTTGTGGTTCACCTGAATCTATCACAATACTGTTCACTGGCTATATTCCAATATAAAATAAAAAGTTAAAAAAAAACCACTACAGACTGAGTCACATAAATAAGGTATTTGTTTTTCACATTTTGGAGACTGGAGGATCAAGGCGTCAGCAGATTCAGCACCTAATGAGGTTCAGAGACGGCCATCTTCTTGCTTGTGTCCTCACATAGTGGGAGGGAGAGGGAGCCGAGGGGGATCTCTTTTAGGTGGTGCTAGAGGTAAAGAATCCACCTGCCAGCGCAGGAGACATAGGAGTTGTGGGTTCAATCCCTGGGTCGGGAAGATCCTCGAGAGAAGGGAATGGCAACCCATGCCAGTATTCTCGCCTGGAAAATTCCATGGACAGAGGAGCCTGTTGGGCTACAGTCCACAGGGCCACAAAGAGTCAGACACGAGTGAGCATGCAGCACCTACCATCTCATTCATGAGGATTCTACCCTCATGACCTAATCAACTCCCGAAGTCCCACCTCCTAACACTATCACATTAGGGGTTACGATTTCAACATATCAATTTGGGAGAACACAAACATTCAGTCCTTAACAGGGTCTTGAAATGAAGGCTGGAAGAGAATGATTTGGGAAAGACTGAGAATTCACTTTTGCAGGCTAGATGAATGGGAAGAAGATACTGTTACAAATTCAAGCAGGAGAGAACAGTATTGTAGGTTTGTATCCTTTCCCAAACATCCTTACCCAAACCAGCAGTGCAGTACAGAAGATTTTTGCAGGATGGTTTCTCCTTCCAAGAAACAAAGATACTGTGAATAAATAATACATAAACAAATATCTCCCAATTTTTTATTCACCTTAATGTAAGGGGAACCCAAGAATTATCAACAGTTGGTTCAATGTCTATTCAGCTAACACAATCACTGAATTTAAAAAGTCACCTATTAAGAGAAAATATAAAATCTGAAAGGGAAAATTATTCATTTTCACAATTATCATCTATATTTCTGAAGTACATCAGTAAACATCTTGATAGGGAAGACTGTGTTGGTTTAGTTATGAAAAATGTACATAGCAATCTATGTTTCTGTGACACTTCTGGGTCTTTTTAGAGTTACTGTGATATTTAGGTTTAGAATGTTATCAAGAATAAAGAAAAGCTTACATGTAGAAAACAAAAAAAGGTTTTCTGACCCAGAGACATTTCTGAATTAATAGGCCCAGAAATGAGCCATTCAAAGAGAAGAGACAGAGAAAACTCAGCCAGAGGGCCCTAGAAATGATGTTCTTTCCATGAAATGGAGGCATGTCACCATTAAAAGGTGAAAATTTTCCTTTGCTATGACAGACCCAAACCATGCAGAGACATCAAGGGGCTGGAAGACTATGTGACATAGCAAACTGAAAAATTCATCCAGCTGTATTAATGTCAGAGTCACCACCCTCTACTTCTGACTCGGGAGCAGAAGCTGGTCATCAGAGAAGGGTATTCCTGTGGGCACTGACCCGGACTGGACACTGAAACCAGGGCACCAGGAGGAGGCCTTTAACTCACAGCCTTTTATAGAGAGGGGTAAAACCAACCGGGTGGCTGCTGGCTCCTTGGTAAGACATCCAAAAAAGACCATGTGAAGGCAAGTTAGAGATGTATTTTCATTTGAACTAAAGACAAGACATCTAGAAAAATGGGGTGCTCATTCAACCCTGGCTCAAGAGAACAGCTGGAATACATCCTGAGTTAGACATATTAATCTTTAGAAATTCCACAATGGTCAATCAATGAAACTTGAGTTGAATATTAAGAATTAGGAGTTAGGACTTCCCTGGTGGTCCAGGGGTGAAGAATCTGCCTGCCAATGCAAGGGACATGAGTTTGATACCTGGTCCAGGAAGATCCCACATGCCGCGGAGCAACTAAGCCCATGTACCCCAACTACTGAGGCCACGTGCACGAGAACCTGCCACAATGAGACGCCCATGCACCACAACTAGTGAGCTTCCAGTTGGGTTGCCCCCACTTGCTGCAAGCAGAGAAAACCCTTGCACAGCCATAAACATACAAGTCAATGAAAGAATTAGGAGTGAAATTTTTGAGTATTAATCTCTAGAAACTCAAGAAGCATGGCTACATCCTCCCACAAGGCATCCTTCTTTTGGGGGCAAAAAGGCTTCTACTTCTCACATGTACCCCCCAGGGGTGCACTGCAGGCAGGGAGCTATAGGACAAATGTGCCATCTCTTAACAGGCAAGTCAATCCTCCTCTAGAATTTGGGAAGAAAAATACCGTTTCTATGTTAAAAGAGATAAGAGGTACTAGGAGATGGAATACAAAATTGAAGTATTCATAAGAAAAAAAAGGGGGGGAGGACCATTTAAAGAAATTTTCACAAGCCTCTAGTGGGCAGTTTGAAGCCGGGCCCAACCTTTGAGGGGGTGGGTGGTGAATTTTTCATGTAGAAGCAGAGAGTACTTCCTATAATCTCATCAGCCTTTCTTTAACTTAGAAAGATGCCTGAACATGAAAAACAGGCTGACTGACCCCTCAGTTGCCTGTATGTTTTACTATGTTAATATGTCACAGGTACCAAGTTCTCCTAGTTGCTGCCTAATCATCCTTCGCGAATCACTCCTCAGAAACAGCTGGAAGCAGCACAACCAGAAGGAAGATCCATGGCTTGTGGTCACTCCTAAGTGAGGACAAAAGAAGGACTTGCTTCAGAGCCTAGCACTCAGAGGGAGATGGGAGACATACAATCAGTAGTCAGCCCACTGGCATTGGAGGAACTTGTTATCAAAGTACTTGGGAATAGGTGGCGCTAGTGGTAAAGAACCTATATTCCGATGCAGGTTCAATCCCTGGGTCAGGAAGATACCCTGGAGGAGGGTATGGCAACCCACTTCAGTATTCTTATCTGGAGAATCCCAAGGACAGAGGAACCTGGAAGACTACAGTCCATTGGGTCACAAAGAGTTAAACACAACTAAAGCAACTTAGCACACAGACCTAGGAAGGCCAAGGGACAACCTGTGCGTTTTAACTTTTACACTTCAATCCAAGTGTGTGACTTACCTTTTCTGAACTTGGGCAAGGCATGCGATATCATTTTATATCATGCATTTGGATTCTCTAGAGGTTGTCCTTTCACATCCGGAACAAAACACTTTATCATTAATTCTCAGAGTTGTTTCAGGGTCCTGGAGGCATCCAGTGGGCAGAGGCAGGGCGATGCTTGGTGCTTGGACTCATCACAGTCTACCCTGAGGCTGCAAATCACCAACCACACTATCACCCTGAGGTGGGCAAAACATCACCACGGGCAGATCAACAGGTGCAAAGAAACAGAGGCTCCCAACGGGGTCTGGGGCTACAACCACCGTAACTTACAAATTAAATGACATGCTAATTCCCAGGCCCAGCTCAAAGAAGTCGTCTTACTATGTGTCAGATAAGATCCATATATTTTGCATGTATCATCACTACATACCTATGTCTATAATATCTCATTACCTAAATTACCTCAACTCCTCTGTCCATGGAATTCTCCAGGCAAGAATACTGGAGTGGGTAGCCATTCCCTTCTCCAGGGGATCTTCCAAACCCAGGGCTTGAACCTGGGTCTTCTGCATTGCAGGCAGATTCTTTCCCATCTGAGCCACCAGGGAAGCCCAATCGCAACTCTAGCCCAAGATAAGAGCCAATATATTCCCATTTTACAGATTAAGAAACAGAACCTCAGTGAGATGAAACGTTAGCCCAAAGCGACAAAGCTACCAACCAATATCCAAATCTGACTGCCCCTGAAGCCAGTGCCCTTACCTTCTGGGTGACTACCTCACAGAGCCAGTGCTTCTGCACCCACAGCCCTGGGTCCTTGAGAAGACAGCGTGTTCTGGTGGATTCCCAGTGCTGACTGATGGGCTGACAAGACATGTCATGATCTGGGACACTGAAAGTGGGCTATTTGGGGCCCTGGAACCACAACTTCCCAGCTCACTTTGGAAACTGCTTAACAAAACCACCAGGGACAACATCAAAAAGAATGGGAAAATACAGTCTGTTGGTAGGATTCCAACCTGAAAACCTCTCCTATGTATTAAGAACATTCTGCTTCATGTGGCTTACAAAAATAAGAATTTTAAATACAGAATTAATTTGAAACTAACATCCCTATCCAAACCCCAGCCTTAATGTTTCCTCTTCTTATTGGGAAACAACAGGATGTGGACACTGAATCAAAGCCATTGGATTCTCTCTTGCTCTCAGGGGAGCCCAAGTGGTAAGAAAGAGGCCGGGCAGAGGGAGTTCCAAGCAGGGAGGTGGAAGGTGGGCAGGGGCCAAGGCAGGATGGGTGGTGGTCCTGCTGGGAAGGAAGGCATGTAAAAGGCCAAGCATTGACAAGCTCCCCCTAAACCCCTTTCCTCCCTGGCTCTGTGGGATGAGTGAGATGCTAGCAGGGTGGGGCTCAGAGAGCCAGATGGAGCCAGTTCGAGAGTTTGTGTGTTCCAGGCAAAACATGCCAAGGATCCAAGTGGGGATGGACACTCCACACCCAGCTGCTGAGTCAGAAGTGGAATCCCAATGCTAAAACATTCTTTGAAATCTAGATCCTATCAGAAGACCCCTTGGAATTTTGCTCAGACAGGTTTGAAGTGTCAACTGGTATGGCTGTATTTTATTATGATTAACACAAGCTAGAAATTTATAAGATAACAGAAATAGAAGGTCATCAATGGAAGAACATGTAACAAATGCTATTATCCATAACTGGCTAAAACAAACAGGCTTTACTATTGAACTGAGGCTTTAACATACAAGAGTCATTCTTCCAAAAAGGTAAACTCTTACTGAAAAAAAAAAAAAAGTCTATTTATATTAAATAGCTACTCTAAGATCCTGACCCACTCAAAACCACCACTGTCAGCATGACCAGTATATGCAGACATGATGCACAGGATGATGGCTAAAATCACAGACCCTAGAACCAGACCCCTTGGCTCAAATCCTGGCTCTGTCACTAAGTATCAGTTCAGTTCAGTCTCTCAGTCATGTCCGACTCTTTGCGACCCTATGACTGCAGCACACAAGGCTTCCCTGTCCATACCAACTCATGGAGCTTGCTCAAACTCATGTCCATTGAGTTGGTGATGCCATCCAACCATCTCACCCTCTGTCGTCCCCTTCTCCTCCTGCCTTCAATCTTTCCCTGCATCAGGGTCTTTTCCAGTGAGTCAATACTTCGCAACAGGTGGCCAAAGTACTGGAGCTTCAGCTTCAGCATCACTCCTTCCAAAGAATATTCAGGACTGATTTCCACTAAGTATGATGGAATCCTAAGCAAGTTACTTAACTAATCTATAGCTTAGTTTCTTTATTTGCAAAATGAATATAAGAACAAGACTTTCACCCTAGGGTTGTTAAAAAGGCTAAATAAAAGTAAATAATAAAGTACTGGTATTAGAGCCTGGTTTATGGTAAATCCATCCACAAAAGTGTTTACTTGTCATCGTTAATTATTAGAGAAATGCAAATCAAAATTACAATGAGGTATCAAACTCATACTGGCCAGACTGGCCATCAAAAAGTCTACAAACAATAAATGTTGCAGACAGTGTGGAGAAAACAGAATCCTTCTACACTGTTGTGTGTGTGCTAAATCACTTCAGTCGTGTCCAACTCTGCAACCCTATGGACTGTAGCCCTCCATGCTTGTCTGTCCATGGAATTCTCCAGGCAAGAATACTGGAGTGGGCTGCCACTCCCTCCTCCAGGGAATCTTCCCAACCCAGGGACAGAACCCTTGTCTTACGTCTCCTGCATTGGCAAGTGACTTTACCACTAGCACCATCTGGATAGCCCGCTACCGTGTTGGTAGGAATGTAAATTGGTACAGCCACTATGGAGAACAGCATGGAGGTTCCTTAAAAAATTAAAATTAGAAATTTTGTATGACTCAGTAATCTCACTCCTGGGCATATATCTGGAATACCAAAACTCTTTTAATTCTTTTATTCAAAAAAGGATACATTCATAGCAGCATTATTTACAATAACCAAACATAGAAGCAACCAAAACGTGCATCAACAGATGAATGACTATAGAAGATGTGGTATGTATACATAGTGGAATATTAGTCAGTAATAAAAAAGAATGAAACAGTGCCATTACAGCAACATGGATGAACCTAGAAATTATCATACTAAGTGAGGTCAGACAGAGAAAGACAAATATTATATGGTATCACTTAAATGATGCCAACGAATTTATAAAACAGACTCACAGACATAGAAAACAAACTTATGGTTACCAGAGGGGCAAAGAGGGGAGAGGATAAATGAGCAGCTTGGGATTAACAGATACACTACTGTATATAAAATAAACAGCAAGCACCCACTGTATAGTACAGGGAACTATATTCAATATGCTGCAATAACCCATAATGGAAAATAACCTGGAAAAGAATAATATATATGTGCATGTATAACTCAATCACTTTGCTATACACCTGAAATACAACAGTAACACAACAGTGTGAATCAACTACACTTCAAAAGAGAAAAAGAGCGTCACTCTTACCATCACACGGATGTGAAGCAGCCCTAAAGTAAACAGTGATTAGAAGTAATAGATCGGGACTTCTCAGGTGGTACAGAGGGTAAGAATCTGCCTGCCAATGCAGGGGACACAGATTCGATCCCTGGTCTGGGAAGATCCCACATGCCTCAGAGCAACTAGGCTTGTGAAACAAAACTACTGAGCTCACCTGCCGCCAGGACTGAAGCCTGAGAGCCTGGAGCCTGTGCTCTGCAACCAGAGAAGCCATCGCCATGAGAAGTCCTTGCACTGCAGTCAAGAGTGTCCGCCACTTCCCATAACCAGAGACAGCCCAAACATAGCAATGAAGATTCAGCAGCCAGCACAGCGAAAAATAAATAAATAGTTTTTTAAAAGAATACCCTATTCACAGAAGGAAGGGAAAATAATGGCTATATCCAGATCTTTAATAGGCTAAAACTATCACAGAAAATAATCTATTGTAAAAGGGAAAACATAAGCCTAGACAATTTTAAACTAAAAAATTTATGCCCAAAGCTTGAACCCTTATTTTCAAGGGAAATTTAAGACAGTGAACTAAGTTATAAAATTTTTACTTTTTATCACTTGTTCAAAGTTAAAATGTATTAAAAAATAACTTATTTCCCTACTTTGTAAGTTAAGTGCTAAGTTAAGCAGCTAGCTCAACTAGTTCAGTTGTGTCCGACTCTTTACGACCCCATGGACTGTAGCCTGCCAGGCTCCTCTGTCCAGGGAATTCTCCACATAAGAATATTGGAGTGAGTTGCCATTTCCTTCTCCAGGGGATCTTCCCAACTCAGGGATCAAACCTTGGTCTCCTACATTGCAGGCAGATTCTTTACCGTCTGAGCCACCAGGGAAGACCTACTTCTCTAAATTTGTTTTTAATGCAATACCAATTTGGCCACTTTTATTTCAAATTGCCCACATCTTAAAGAAAAAAACTTTTTTTCTTCAATGCTTAAAAATTTACTACAGTGCTTAAAAATTCATCTAGAAGAAAATATCACATTTAAAAATTTACCACCATAATTAAATAGCACTTTTATTCTTCTCTATCAAATGTACCAATTAAGGCTTACTCAGAGAGCCACTGTGAAGAATTTACATGTAATCTTACTTATTCTTTAATGAGAAGTGCAAAAAAAAGAAAGAAAAGAAAAAAAAAAGAAATCCAAAAGTTACAACCAAAATAAAGCAAGCCTTGAAATTTCACTAAGGATAGCAAGTAAACATTCTGCATGTCAAAAATCAAGTTCTATAAAGATTATTTCGTATAAAATTATGAATCTGGTTTTCAGGTACAAATGATATGGGATTCAGCTCCTTATTTCAGAGAAACACCTCATCTATCTTCCTTATAAGACAAAAGGGCGAAACAGTCCAAAAAAAACAGCTTGTTAAAGACATCTGTGCTTCTCCTGCCTGGTGCTGCCTACATCCTTGGGAAGACAACTCAATTGCTTACTAGGCATGCCACATTTTATTATGCATCAATTCCACAGTTCCTCTGATCCACCGTGTGAGCATTTAATTACCACCCAATTAATTCGTAGCAGTAACTCAAGCTCATGGGCATTTCTGCTTTAGTCACAGCAGTCAAACCAACCACCCAAAGCCCATCCTGCACTTCCCATCCACCTGTGCTCTGTCTCCCAGGCATTTCTCTGGGCGATGACTGCAAAAGTCTACAGAACATCAATTCTTCTCCAGCCCTAGCCACAGCTGCCAAGAGGAGAACCTGTCTTGGGTTCCCAGTGCAAATATCCCTACTGGATGGGGACTTGGTAATAGGAGGAGGACAACTCAAGCATCCAATAGGGTTTCAACTAGATGAGTGGTTACCAAACTAGAAGAGTGGTATCCCTCAGCAGAAAATCCCCACTCCTCCCTAAGCTATGCTGATTGATAACTTTCCCTTCATGTCTTCCCTTGAGAAAACCACCTCAAGCCATCAATTCATTAAAACCAGCCATTTTAAAACCTAAAAAGTAGGAAGGATATCATCTCTCAGTAAAAGGTGGTGCTTTGAATACATTTACCTTAATAGAAAATATCTTTATATTTTTTCTCTTGTTGACTTTTAGAATGATTCATGTATCAGTTCTTTGGGATACACCAGCTGAAAAGGTTTTAAGGTCCCTACTGACCCTTAAGTTACTTAAGCACAGCCCAGCAAGTGTTTTTAAGTTAAAGAGAAGTGAAGATGTTTGATTATTTGTCAACAATAAATTTTAAAAAACAGGATTGTTGGGTCATATGGTAATTCTATTCCTAGTTTTTAAAGGAATCTCCATATGTGATGACCTAGAGGGATGGGACGGGGGCGGGAGATGGGAAGGAGGTTCAAGGGGGTGGAGATATATGTATACCTGTGGCTGATTCATATTGATGTATGGCAGAAACCAGCACAATACTGTAAAGCAATTATCCTCCAATAAAAAATTAAAACAAATAATCTGTGGATCATTTCACATATGCTCATCAACAAACAGATATGCAAGCCAAAAACCACCACCGCAACAGGGAGGTAGAGGAGGTAGCCCTGTAGGGTTAAAATGAAGCATTCTGCTTTCCTGGTATAATTTCTAGGAAGATTAATATCCTGTCAGAATGCCATTCTACTCATACAGTGATTCCAAAAAGATGTTTTTCTGACTACAACACGAGCAAAATCAGCTGTTTTAACTTGGGGCCCTAGAGTGTAACTCTCCAGTTGCACAGCTATTTATAACTACAGAGAAATGCTTGCTTCTGCCACATCAAAGTATGCAAGACCCCAGGGAAAGGTCACAACACATTGTTACTTGTTTCAAACGCACAGCCAATTTAAGACTCCCTCAACCTTTGGGTGCACTTCCCTATTAAGAAAGCTTCAGAAAGGAACTAAAGGTTTTCCTGGCAGGAGGGCTCGCACCTTACCTACATTCAGCAGATTTCCTAAGAATTCAAAAAGCTCGCCTGAAGAGCTGGATTCCAGTTGGCTGTTTGTAGGATGATCTGAGTGATTCTCCCATGCAGATATGAACTTGCTCAATACATATTTGCTGAACATTCCCTGCTAGGAAGGCACCCCAGAGACTCTCCTCATTCTTCTCCTCCCACCACACCCAAAAAAGGTCCAGTTTTCCAGAGGGTAGCCTGGGCTCTTCCACAAAGTGCCACAATACGATGTGCTGTAACAAATGCCACACTCTTAGACCCAGCAAGGCACACAAATGATTTCAGAGAATAGAGAGGTCGCTTCCTCTTAGGGAGATGATGGTTGGCTGGATTTGAGCTGAACGCTTCAAGAAATTGACAAGGGAGAATGTATATCAGGAAGCCTTTAACCCGGAACTGGAATGTCAGCTCCACTAGGGCCGGATGTTATGGGTCTTGTTCAAAATGGTGTTCCCCACATCTTAGAACAATGCCAAAAAGTAAAGCTCTCTAAATATTTAAGAAAAATAAAGGAAAGAATGGTCCTAGATCTATCACTGATTTAGCCATCATGTCATTAACTCCAAAGCATTCAACAACCCTGGATTAACCTAAGAACCAAGTTCAGGATGCCTAAAGGGGCAAATTTCTTCCCTCCACACTAAAGGGGAGAGGCAGACAAGACTCCACACTGTACATCAGAGACTGGCAAATGGGGTGCAGGGAGAACTTCCTTCACCCTTCCTCACATCAGTCATGAATTCTTTAATTTCTACTGATGTCACAAAGCAGTCCTGAACCCAGCATGCAGAAGGGACCGAGTTGAAATTTCATTTAACATCTAATACTTGTGCCTACAAGAAGAAGACAGAGCCAACACTATGGTTGGGAGAAGTCCAGGAAGGGCACCAGCCTGGGGCCACCAGAGCAATTACAGAGCTGAGTGAGGGCTCACCACCAGCTGTGCTCCCCACCCCCAGGCCCCGATTAGAGGGCAGGTGGGCCCCAGTGGGCAAAACCCCAGGACAGAACTGCCGGAAGAACACTAGCTAAACAGGAGGAGTCCTTGCTTACTAACGTGATGCCACAGGACTGTTTAAATGTCAGGATTTCCTAGTACATTTTAAAATAGGCTTGTTTAAATGAACGTAAACCAGGTTTGAGACCACTTTTCCTGAGCTCTCTACATAAGCTAAAGAGAGATTCACTTGTAAAACAAGAGGAAGAGGACAGTAAGAGAACCAAAATCTACTCTCTGAAGGTACCACCAAGAACATGGCTTTGGGGTTTTGTTTTTTGCTTATGTTATCACCCAATAAAAAGAGGACAGTGTTAAGAATGCTCCAGAATCAAAAGAGAGAAAACAACTTCTTCCTCTGTTACCCTCTCAGCATTTAGCACACTCTTCCTCCCTCATGATTACATGATTACAATAAAATGTAGTTAGTCCTTTGATTACAAAAGAATCAACTATTAGGGTCTACCTAAATGAGCTATCAGAAATATTTGTTTATGATCTATCTCGTTTTTTCTTTTTATTACAGTATAGCCTAACAATCAAGGTTCCCTTTTTTCCATCTAGATACCCAATTGTTCTAGCATGACTTGTTGAAAAGCCAGCCCATTCTCCATTGAATTAGTTTGTCTCTCTGGTGGAAGTCTGTGGACCATTGATCTGTGGTCTATTTCTAGACTCTCTGGATTTCCCTGGTGGCTCAGATGGTAAAGAATCTGCCTGAAATGCAGGGTTCAATCCCTGGGTTGAGAAGATTGCCTGGAGAAGGGAATGGCAACCCACTCTAGTATTCTTGCCTGGAGAATTCCCTGGACAGAGGAGTTCGCAAAGAGTCAGACACGACTGAGTGACTAACAACAGTTTCTAGACTCTCTAGCCTGCCCTAGGGATCAAGTCTGTCTGCCTTACAGGATGCTGCACTGTCTTTTATCTATGCCATTTCATAGGAAATCTTTAAATTACATAGTGTAAGCCCTCCCACTATGTCCCCCCTCAATTATTTTGGTTACTCTAAGTCCTTTGCATTTCCATGTAAATTTTACAGTTTGTTGATGTTCTTAAGATTTTTTAAAATACCTTTCTGGGATTTTGATTGAGACTGCATTGAACCTTTAGGTTAACTTGGGGAGGGGAATCTCTTAATGTTAAGTCTTCCAATCCTTAAACATGGTACCCATCTCCATTTTCTTGAGGGTCTATCAGAATTAAGCAAAAACATAAAATCTAGGGCATCTACCTTGTGTGCCAGGAAAGAAAGAACAGTTGGAAAATAAACAACCTCTACAAATTTACAACTTCACAGTTTCTGCACGAGCTCTCCGTGTGATGAGTTATATTGATGGATAAATAAAGGCTCAAGAATGCAATTATTAAAAAAAAACAAAACAGCCAGATGTAGAACTAAAATTCAGGTACTCTTTCTCCCTCAATTCAGGTTCTTCAGTCTTAGATACTGCACAGTTTGCTGAAAACTAAGAATCAAAGGGAGGTTTGTCAGGAGAGAGGATAACTGAGGAAGTAGTGTAAGCCCCACTATAGGACAGCCACCTGCCCCTAGAAGAAGCTCGGTGGGGCTTCCATCCTCTTCCTTGTCCTCAGCCAAGCTCACAGGACACAGGAGGAGAAGGAGGAACCATCACAATGTGAAAAGAAATTCAAAGCCAGAAAAAAACCCTTCTAGAAAGGCCCCAGCTGGAAAAGAGCCAGGAGAGGAAACGGGCAGGGCATTCTAGGGGAGCTCCACAGAGCACAGCCAAGGGCGCACGCATGGTCACTAGGAGGCCTGGGAATTTCTAAGAAGGGAAAAGCTAAGGAGGAGGGCGGGCACTGTGATTTCCTTTTCACTCTACAGGGGAAAAAAAAAAAAATCAGTTGCCTAAGGAGCTTTAGAAGGTGGTGACAGTGAGTAAATCTACAAAGCACTTAAGAATTCTCTCAATGTATAAAAGCACATTTGGGTTAAGTAGACAAGTCCACGCTAAGAGGTGAAGTGGAGGATTCAAGTTCAGTGTAGGATAAACACAAATCACATCAAGATATGCAGTTAAGGGCTTCCTTGGTGGTTCAGTGGTTAAGAATCCACCTGCCCTGATCTGGGAATATCCCACAAGCAGCAGAGCAACTAAGCCCGTGTGCCACAGCTATTGAGACTGTGCTCTAGAGCCCACGTGTGGCAACGACCGAAGCCTTGTGCCCTAGAGCCTGTGTTTCACAACATGTGAACCACTGCAATGAGAAGCCTGCGCACACAACTAGAGTAACCCTGGCTCACCACAGCTAGAGAAAAAAGCCCGAGCAGCAACGAAGATCCAGCACAGCCAAATAAAGAAATAATTTTTTTAAAACACATGTAGTTAAGTCCTTACTGGTCCCCTGTACCTGAGGATGGTGAGTTCAGACCTCAGAGTCACTGACACAGAATTTTAGGGTCAATTCTGTGCAGAGTCAGGCTGTTTGTTTTACTGAGTGAGTGCTTTTTATTCTCTAAATGTTTTACATTATCAGAGATTATCTACAGTAAACACATTACTTCTGAAATTAAAAAATAAATGTCTTAAATGGCTATGGAGGGAGTGTATTTACTCTGCTGCAGCTCTAAAACCAGCCACATAAATCCAGGCAACATGGATGAGCATGGTCAGGTCACGAGGTACGAAGCACTTGGCCTTGGAAGAATGGGCAGCTAATAGAGTGGTATTTGACAACACAGCAGAAACAGCTGTAAAGTAAAAGCCTTTCAGGCTTTACCGTGTTACTTTTCTCCAACCCACCTCTAGATTTTATGATATCTAAAATGAAAGGATTAGCCTCAAAGTTGTTACCAGGAATGCAAGAATAAGAAAGGGAGACAGAGGTGACGTGAAAGTAAAGTCTAAGACCATTTGTCACCCAGCTTTTATATTTCACACTGCCTTGCAATTTTACAAGTGGCAATTCTCACAGCCTGCCTAGGTGCTCATGTTTCCAAATTCCATCTCCAAACGTGGATGCAGAGCCATTGATCACGCCCCTCTGTCTTGTTCTCCAGCTGAGCCAGAAGCCAAGCAACAGAAGACATAACATGAGATTTTGTGGATCAATAGAGTTGTGACAGGGGCTTCCCAGGTGGCGCTAGTGGTAAAGAACCTACCTGCCAATGCAGGAGATGTAAGAGACGCAGGTTTGATCCCTGAGTCGGGAAGATCCCTGGGAGGAGGGCATGGCCTGGAGAATCCCAAGGACAGAGAAGCCTGGCGGGCTACAGTCCACAGGGTCACAAAAAGTAAGGCACAACTGAAACAACGGAGCACGCATGCATGCAGAGTTGTGATAACAAACTTTTGGGTCCAGAGTGCAGTAAATTCCTTTCCAAAATTCATCATTTCAGGAGAGCCCAGCCATCACCGGCCCAGTGCTCCTTCCTGGCAACAAACTGAGCCTGGAATGACTCGTCCAAGGTCAGGCACCAGTGGGCAACACAGGCTTGCCACCCTGGCTGACCCCCTCACCGACTGCTTTTCCCGTTATGTCACAAAGACAACCTTCCTCAGAAACATCAAAGCCTAAAATCTCAATTTATATCCCCTGAAGGGGAAGCTGGCAATGCAAGCATTTGCTCCTGGCAACTCTGTGTTCTATAACGGCACTTAAGAAAAGCTGTCAAAGTTAGAAAATTCAAGCTACAAGGTCTTTTCCAAGAAAAACAGGGCTTGTTTAAAAAAAAAATAATAAGAAGGAAGTAAACAGCCTTGTCAAGGGAAAATAGATTCCAAATTCTGTAAAGCTTCATGCCGCTGAGGAAAGCTGTGGTGATTATCAACCATTCAATGCAGTAGACTGTACTATTCTTTTATTTAATACTTATTTACTCATTTATTTATTTTTATTTATTTAGCTATGTCAGGTCTTAGTTGCAGCATAGACGCAAGTGGGATCTTAGTTCCCGGATCAGGGATCAAACCTGTGTCTCCTGTATTGCAAGGCAGATTCTTAACCACTGGACCACCAGGGGAAGACTGTCCCATTCTTGAAGGTGGAGCCATCTCTCACTGAGCCCATCAGAGGCCTAGGACTAAGAGGGCAACGCAGACCACAAAACCATGCCATATGCCAAGCTGTCTGCATCCCACAGACCCTGCTTCAGTGCTTTTCAGCCAGTGTCTTAGTACCTGACCCTCCATGGACATGATGCCCATTTATTAGTTATCTACCTTGGAAATCAACCTCTCCAAAATCAGGTGTCAGTCATGAGATTCTTCCAATTACATCTTTAAAAACTAACTACAGAGCAATCAGAGTCTTCATTAGATACAGCATAAAATCATTTACCACCCTAAAATCCTGCTAGTAAAAGTAGGTGCAATCAAAGAAAAGACAACCACTTCCAGAGATAAACCCACATCAGTGTGGATGAATCCCGCTCACTGTTCCTTTTCCTTCCCAAGGATAATGTACAGTCACTTCTGTCACTAAGATATTCTGCATCACAGCAGATGGCTTTACAATGCACAGAGTGGCTGAATCATGAAAAGCTCTAATCAAGAATTAAGGCTTGATAAAGTAGATATGGGGTGTGTGTGTGTGTGTGTGTGTGTGTGTATATATATATATATGTATGTATGTATGTATGTATGTATACACATACATACAGTGGAATATTACTCAGCCATGAAAAGGAGTGAATTGGGTCATTTTTAGAGATGTGGACGGACCTAGAGATTATTAAACAGAGTGAAGTATGTCAGAAAGAGAAAAACAAATAATGTATATGAACAATATAGCTTCCCAGGTGGCACAGGGCTAATGAATCTGCCTGCTAATGAAGGAGATGTAAGAGACTCGAGTTCGATCCCTGAGTTGGGAAGATCTCCTGGAGTAGAAAATGGCAACCCACTCCTATATTCTTGCTTGGAAAATTCCATGGACAGAGGAGCCTGGGGGGGCCACAGTCCATGGAGTTGCAAAGTTAGACACAATTGAGCAAGCACTCATGCAAGCATATGAACACATATATATGGGGAAAAATTAGTAATAGACTATCTTATTTACAAAGCAGAAATAGAGACACAGGTATAGAGAACAAACATATAGACACCAAGGGTGAAAGGGAGGATGGGATGAATTGGGAGGTTGAGACTGACATATATACACCATTGATACCGTGTATAAAATAGATAACTAATGAGGACCTACCTTACAGGACAGGGAACTCTACTTAATGCTCTGTGGAGACTAAATGGAGAATTCAGTCTGCTGCACAGCAGAAACTAATAAATTTTTCTAGGCAAGATTATGCAAGTGGGTTGCCATTTCCTTCTCCAGGGGATCTTCCCAAACTAGGGATTGAACCCAGGTCTCCTGGGTTGCAGGCAGACGCTTTACCATCTGAGCCACCAAGGAATCCCAACATTATAAAGTAACTATACTCCAATAAAAATTAATTTAAAAATTAAAAAAAAAAAAAAAGAATTAAGGTTCTCCCAGGGCAGTGCAAGTACAAGCTTCATTTTGAGAAGAATCCATCAAAACCTCAGGGTGTTGTTTTATAGTAGAAACCAACACAACATTGTAAAGCAATTATCCTACAATTTAAAAAAATTTTTAATTAAAAAAGGCAAATGTACAGAGTAGGAGAAATGGGTGAAGAAGACCAAAAAGTATAAACTTTCAGTTATAAAATAAGTTCTAGGGATATAATGTACAGCACTGTGACTATAGTTAATAATACTATATTGCATATTTGAAAGTTGCTAAAAGTTAGATCTTAAAAGTTCTCATCACAAGAAAGAAAAAAAGATCTAACTATATAAAGTGATGGATGTTAACTAAACTTACTGTGATGATTATTTCACAATGTATACAAATACTGAATCATTATGTTGCATACCTGAAACTAACATGTTGTATATCAATTATACCTCAAGGGAAAAAAAAAAAAGGGAAAAAATTCCCACCTCAGGTTGGTATCCAAGCAACCCCACGGAAGGGGGTTCATTTCAGTACGAGTGATTCCAATAGAAGCCTAGCAAGGACAGAACTGACGGAAGTTCTCAATGGCCAGTCATGAATGTCCACGCCAGCCTTCCCCATGGCCTCCGCCAAAGGCTTGTTTGATAAATGCAGGCCAAGAGACACATGTGACTGGCTCAGGAGGAAGGGGAACAAAGGGGACTTTGTATAGTCCTGAGTATGCCATCCGATGGCCCAACCCACGTCCTTCGGCCAAATGGAAGCTAGGAGTACAGACAAATCTCCTTTTCTTAAACAATGCATGGAGGGAAGCTTACCTGGCCCAGTCTTTCTCAGCCTTTTGAAAAAGGTCACTGTCTGCTCACTGGGATGGTCTCTAGCATGCCACTAAACCTTTATTTAAGCAGAATATATCTACACTTCCAAATGTACACAAAATGCCTTTCTCAGTGGCACAATTAGTGAGGAACAGAAGTGCTTTGCCAAGAATGCAAGCCCCCTCAGGTTCCCAAATTCTGAAGATCAGGTTCAGAAAAGATGGCAAAGAATGGCCTGTGAGAACTGTCTTGAAACAATGATATCTTTCTTCTGCATCTTTAACTGCTCAAGAAGATTATGCATGTTAAATAGCAGGACAAAGTTACTCAAATAAAGCAAAAATTCCTTTCCCAACAGTGCTCCCTCAAGAAGGAATGTTACATTATGTTCAACTCCAAGTAAGAACTGGTAGAGCTTCGGAGGGCCACAGCAGCAATTCCAGGTCTTTCTCAGCCATTTCTAAGGATGTTTTGTTAAACATAATCTTTCTCCCCTTGCCTTGTTTTAGGTTTGCCATCTGTGAGCCTGGCTGTGTTTCAGCACCATGAATACAAAGGCAAGTCAGGGACTTCTCCTGTGGTCCAGTGGTTAAAACTCTGCACTCCCAGTGCAAGGGGTCTAGGTTCAATCCCTGGTCAGGGAAATAGATCCCAGGTGCTACAGATCCCGCATTTCGCAACAAAGATCTAATGTGGTCAAATAAATTTAAAACAGCAACAACAAAAAGGCAAGTCAGACTGCCCTTGCCCAATTGAATTCCCATTTAATCCACAACAAAGGTGCCCTCTTGTTTTATGATACAGAGACCAGCCATGATGCACCTCCCTATATAATGAGCAAATGAGAGACAATGAATATTTGGTTTCTCAGTATGGTCTGTGGCACCATCTTGGCCAGGAAGTCCTACTACACACACTTTAAACATGAAAAAAACCACCAATGGTTACCACCCATTTGGACATTCATTCTTCTAACTTTCACCGAAATTGCAATTTTGAAACAATGTGAGGAAAGAATGTTTAAGGAATGACAAATTTTAGCACTTACACTTTTCAACCACCTTTCTCTCAATTTCAAAATATGTTTGCTTAAAGGAAGCCTGGTTTCAAGTCATATCCAGGTCATTCTCTATTCAAGTTTTTAAGTAAAAATAATGTCTGAGAGCAGAAAGATCAGACTGCAAATACAAATGCAGGCCCAGGGGGAAAAACTGTCATCAAGTTATTCCTAGAATCTTCCATGAAGTTAGCATGGCATGTAATTCTGTCTTAATAGGTACTAGAGCAAAGATCCAATCTTCTCTTTCACTGGTCATATCATCATCAATGACTTAAGACTCCACTATATTCCATTAACACATTTATATTCTGTTTAACAGTAACCTTTAAACAGCTCTCCTCAGAGCCTATTAACTCCTTGAATGGTTTTGCCAAATTTCTCTTAACAATTTTCCATCTCTTCACCAACTTCTCCCTACTCTTCCTAAAAGGTAATGGATCAGTAATGAATATTTATCCATAAAAAGAACTGAACTTTAGGAGAAAAAAATCTCCTAGAAAGTTAAGATCTGTGGAAAAGATTTCACCACGTGTTGGGGGTCATTTGATATCAGGATGCACCTTTGATTCCTGTGAAGTATATTCAGACATAGGTCAGACTTGTGGCCATCTCGGCTCTCCAGGATACAGCCATCAACCCAGAAGCATATTAAAAAAATAAATAAATAAATCTCTTCAGGCAGATGAAGGGATTGTCCAATAGCTTAGCGCACTTTGTTTCTTTTTAAAAAATATTTACTTGGCTACGCCGGATCTTAGTTGCAGCACACGGGATCTTCAATCATTGTGGCATGTGAGATCTTTAGTTATGGCCTGAGAACTCTTAGTTGCAGCATGTGGGATCTAGCTCCCCAACTAGGGATCAAACCCAGATCCTCTGCATTACTGCCTTAGAAGTATAGAGTCTCAGCCACCGGACCACCAGCAAAGTCCCCCAACACACTTTCAAACGAAAGCAAGTCCCTCTTACATGAACTCAAAATTGTTGACCACTGCATATGTTTAATTCCAACAAACTTCCCAAGTGGCTCTTCTGCCAGAGAGTAAGTAGCCACTAAGAAGTCAAGAAAGGATAGGCACAGTGACAGTGGGGGAATTGACCGCTAACCACAGGGGAGCTTGAAAGACTCAAAGACTTAGCACTAAAACTGCAGAAAAGGTTTGAGGACTTACTTTGTAGGATTCTAATAGTTCTACTCAAATCACTCACTCATGCACCACGGAAGTTATAAAATGACAATGATTCTGAATTATCAGGAAACATGTTGTTGTAGCACACACTTGAAACAAAAAAAGCAGAAGAACTATTAAGAGATTTCCAAAGGGTTTTAAAAGAATTAGGTTTAAGAGCTTTCAAGGGTAAGAACCTATTCTCTAAATGAAAAGATCACACAATGTGAAATACACCTCATCCCACAGTGAAGCTGGATAAAAGAAGGGTATTTAGTAGAGACAGTGCTGTTTTCACATTCAATAGTTAATCCTTCATAGTAACTTTACTACACTGTATGACTGCTTCGTGTCATCCCAGATCCTTGGAAAGCCAAAGATGCCTTTCTGTCACCTCAACCATGTAGGGTTTGTGCACAAGCTTGTAAGAAATTTCAAGTAGTTACTGAAGGTATAAAAAATAAATAGCCAATCAGCCTTTTAATGACCGCAAAGACAGCGTCTTTTTAACATAATCTCACAGGTCAATGGATGATGCTAGAGGCTGCTCCGTTATACCAAAAAAAATGCAAACAAAACCATAAACCTACATGAGAGACATTAAGAAAAGCAAGTTCAGGTTAGATAGAAGAGCCAAAGCATTTACTTTAAAATCTAATTCTGACTTACATTTATAAGAGGTATACAATTCTAGACTTAATTTCTCAATTAAGACACAAAGCTGGGGATGTTCTTAGTTTTCAGACAGCAAACGAAAAGCCATCAGGACTTGGGCATCAGCAAAGAGGGACCAGATGATGTAGAATACAGAGGAGAACCCACAACCCATTACCAAAAGAAGAAATTATATGGATACTGGAGTGCATTTCTTTTTTCTTTTTATTTTCAACATTAATATGCCTTCTCAACTTAGTAGCTTATGCTTATATTAAGCTGACTATGAGTCTCTGGCATAAAACCATCCTCAGGAAGAAAAAAATATCATCTTGTGATAAGGTTTTTGAGTCACCTGTGGCTACTTGAGTTCTGGGTGGCTACAACTTAAGGACAGAACTTTGTGAAATCATTTCAAAGGTCATCAACCCAAAGATAAGGCTGGATGGACCTAGAAACAAACTTCTTCCCATCTAAGGATGCAGGAGCCATTGACTGATAGGAAGGCACTTCCAGAAGGAGCTGAGAAAAATACTAATAGGCTGTGAGTGACTCACAGACATTCTAAACAGCCATCCTAACAACTCAATTAAAGATCCATCCATTTAGCCTAATTTTGTTTCACCTCCACAGGTTTAATCTTCTTAGAATCAAGTACTATGATCTCCAATAGAAAACAAAGTAACCCTCACTCTCGATGCGCAGGTATGTTGGGGAGGGAGTAAGAGAAAAAACACAAGTGCAGAGATACCATCCCCAGACAGAAGAAATAACAGAAGTCCTCCATGCTCAATAAACACTCATTCATTTACTCCCCCAAAGAACTTTCACTGAATCCCAGGTATGTATCAGGTATGCCCTAGACAGGGGATGCAGCCATGAATAAAACTAGTGCCTTATTTTTGAAAACCAAAATTTCAACACACTGAGGAAGTGCAGCAATAGTCAGACACTAGAGGAAAAATCATAGCCCAAAGGAAGAGCAAGGAGACAGAGTCAGAGGTTGCTTCACATCACAGGGAACACACACAGGAATAATGAAAATAGAGCACAAAGAATCCTTCTTATTTGGCTACGGAACATTGTTCATTTTACAAGTATATTTAAATGAAACATTAATGTGTATTTGCATACTCAACAATAACAGGCAAAACAACTAGACATTAGTCACAATCCACAGAGGTGATTCACATAATTTTAACAAATTAGACCTATGCAAATCACAGCCCAATCCTTAGGAGGAAAGGCATTAGTAAATTAAATACATAAATGTATACAATCAATATTCCATTGCCAGGGAACAGTCAAGCAGTGATCACACAACATAACCACATGGGAGCAGAGCTTCTCAAACCTTAATGTGCACACACACAAGCTGGGAGCTGGGGTGGAGCCTGACAGTCTGCATTTCTAATAAGCTCCCAGGTGATGCAGACAGGGCTGGGCCCATGGCCCACTCTGAGTGATGAGGATGAGAAAGGTCAGTGATGCTCAGTTCTGACTGAGAATCCTAGACATCTACAGAGGGGGTTCATAAACAAGACAAATGCCAATCCTCCTCTGAAACCTAATGAGCCAGAATCTTAGGAGATGAGGTTCTCTGTAATTTCTCTCTAAGCTATACAGGTGGTTCTCAAGTGCAGCCATAGACTTGTGAAATCACAGTCACATAGACTTTTTGTATACCTCAACCCAAGAAACAGGTCAGTTCTTTTCTGTACATAGAAAATGCCAGAAGCTGTAGAAGACATCCATGGAGATAATGAGTCAGAAAGAGGAAGCCCAGCTAACCTGACCAGGCTGATCAACTCGACCATAGTGATGCCTAGAATCACAGCCTCCACAGGTTGCCTGTGGTAGAATCTATCTTGACCCTTTTCATCCACTTTAACTGCTTTCCAAAGCTAGTGCTTAGATCATTATTATCTCTTTAGCTTCATAAAACCACCAAAGAGGAAAAGGACTTTTTTTTTTTTTTTTTTGCCTAAAAATTATAGATAAGGGGTCATCCATGATGAAAGACTGGAAAGAAGCCAAAAGACAAACATGCAATTAACCAGTCCAATGCCTCCAGGCTCCAGTCTTGAAAGGGCTCTTCAGCCACACAAACCCTCCCTGCAAAGTGCAATTGTGTTAATAAAAGGGACTGAGTGGAATGTAGTCTTTCAAGGTTTTCATGCACAAAATCGCTTCTGGAAAAAAGGAAAAGTAATAGTTTACCATCTCCAGTGGAATAGGTGATAGACCCTGGTCCATTTGAAACACCAGCATTTCATATTCCTCTATGGCCACTTTCCATCGAAGGAGACATTTCTGTTCCATGTATTCAGCCTCTTGCTCCCAATTTCTATCCATCTCATTAAAAGTTGTAAGCTATAATCTCCTTCTTACCCCTGCTTACGCTGACAGAAGGCAGGAAAATTGGAAAATCTTCAACTAGGATGAAGATGTTCATAGCAGTACTATTCATAATAGCTGAGACATGCAAGCAACCTAAAAGTCCATCACCATATAACTGGATAAAGAAGATGTGGTACATATGAACAATGGAATATACCTCAGCTGTGAAAAAGAATGAAATAATGCCGTCTGCAGCAACGTGGATGGACCTACAGATTATTACGCCAAGTGAAGTAAGTCATAACAGAGAAAGATAAATACCATATGAGATCACTTCTATGTGGAATCTAAAATGTGACACAAATGAACTTATGTACAAAACAGAAAGGGATTCACAAACATAGAGAACAGACTTCTGGTTGCCCAGTGTGGGTGGAGTGGATTGGGAGCTTCGGATTGGCAGATGCAGTTATCTTCTATGGGATGAATAAACAACAAGGTTGTCCTGTATAGCAGAGAGAACTACACTGACTACCCTGTGATAAATCATAATGGAAAAGAACCTGAAAAATAGGTATTTTTTAAAGACATGGTATACATACACAATGGAATACTCCTCAGTCATAGAAAGAAATTTCTCCACATGCAGCAACATGGATGGACTTGGAGGGTACTATGCTAATGAAATAAGTCAGGCAGAAAAAGTATTTACTCTATAATATCACTTCTGTGTGGAATCTAAAAACCATAACAAACGAGAGAATTAAAAAAACCTAGTAGATTCACAGACATAGAGACAAACTAGTAGTTACCAGTGGGGCGTACAATATAGAGGTAGGGAGAAAAAAGGATTATTATGGGATGATATGAAGTCATGAATGTGAGTTGGAGAAGGAAATGGCAACCCACTCCAGTATTCTTGCCTAGAGAATTCTGTGGACAGAGGAGCCTGGAGGCCTGCTGTCCATAGGGTCGCATAGAGCTGGACACAAGTGAAGCGACTTAGCATGCATGCATGCATGCATTGGAGAAGGAAATGGCAACCCACTCGAGTGTTCTTGCCTGGAGAATCCCAGGAACAGAGGAGCCTGGTGGGCTGCCGTCTATGGGATCGCACAGAATCGGACACGACTGAAGCGATGCAGCAGCAACAGCATGTATGTGAAACTTTTGAAAACTGTAAAGCACTATAGAATTTAAAGAACTCTTCATCCAATGTTTTTTTTTAAGTGTTGTCAGTTCAGTCGCTCAGTCGTGTCAGACTCTTTGCGACCTCATGAACCGCAGCACGCCAGGCCTCCCTGTCCATCACCAACTCCTGGAGTCTACTCAAACTCATGTCCATCAAGTCGGTGATGCCATCCAACCATCTCATCCTCTGTCGTCCCCTTCTCCTCCTGCCCTCAATCTTTCCCAGCATCAGGGTCTTTCAAATGAGTCAGTTCTTCGCATCAGGTGGCCAAAGCTTCAGCTTCAACATCAGTCCTTCTAATGAATATTCAGGACTGATTTCCTTTAGGATGGACTGCTTGTATCTCCTTGCAGTCCAAGGGACTCTCAAGAGTCTTCTCCAACACCACAGTTCAAAAGCATCAATTCTTCAGAGCTCAGCTTTCTTTACAGTCCAACTCTCACATCCATACATGACTACTGGAAAAACTATAGCTTTGATTAGATGGACCTTTGTTGGCAAAGTAATGTCTCTGCTTTTTAATATGCGGTCTAGGTGGGGTTCCCTGGTGACTCAGACGGTAAAGCGTCTGTCTGCAGTGCAGCAAGACCCAGGTTTGATCCCTGGGTTGGGAAGATCCCTTGGAGAAGGAAATGGCAACCCATTCCAGTACTCTTGCCTCGAAAATCCCATGTAGCCTAGTAGGCTACAGCCCATGGGGTCGCAAAGAGTCGGACATGACTGAGCGCCTTCATTTGCACTAGGTATTATAGTCAGGGTCAATAAGCAAGGCCATGTCCTCCTCCTCTCTATTTAATGCTCTGGGGAGAAAGATCCAAAGCTCCCTCAACTATACATGGATCACATCACTCAAGTGAAAAAAAGGGGGCAAGGGAGTAGCAGCTTGCAATTCCTACCACGTGCCACACATTGCATGTTCATCTTTCTATCTTGAGTCCTAAGAAGGTAACTGTATAAAGAAATGAATGACTGGATAAATGACTGGAAATAACAGGATGAACAACATCCTGTCCTCCAGGACTTCCATTTTCTCTCGGGAGGACCAGACAGCACAGTGTAATTGCAAGTGCAGTAACGGAGGTTCAGGTGAGGCCAGCGTCAGGACTCAGGTCTTCCAAAGCCACGTCACTGTGCTCCGCTTTAGCCCATGTTGTGTTCTTGGAAACAGATGTCAACAGCCTTACGGGGACAGAGAAGGAGGAGGGCTCAGCTGGGGGTGGAGGGGCTGGGGAAGGCAGCAGGATGGGGTGGCATGTGACGCAGGCTCAGGGGAGGAACCAAGCTGCCTGGCTGTCAGGGGCCCATCATTTGCACAGCTGTCTAGCAGTGAATCTGCTTGGAATCGGCTTCCACTTGCTGGTGTTGAATAAGCAAGGAGGGGGGATGGGGAGTGGAGGTGAGATGGGGGAGGAGACAGGGCAATGTCTTTTCAAATGTATGTATTTTTACCTCTTCTTTAAAAAATTTTTTTTTAAATCCTTATCTGCTAGGACTAGGAAGGAAGGGACAAAAAGCCTAGGATAGGAAAGAAATAAGGATTCTTTTCCCCTCCAACCAAAAAAAATACACCATGGGGACAGTCAGAGGTTCCTGACAATTTATCCCATCTGTGGAAGCGTGACTCTTAAAATGGAGAATCACCCAGAAAATCTCCTATGGGGCCTGAACCTCTGCCATGTAATGATTTTTCCTTCTTAAGGGAATAAAGGTTAACAAAGTGCAACCTTTTTTCTAAATAAGGTCGCACAGTCCTTTTCGTAATCAGATACCTGCTCTGAGAATTAACACATCCAAATCCCCTGCTTGAATGGACATCTCCCTAATCTACTTCTGGAGAGGCACATGCTTTTGTTTAAAACCCCCAAGACCCTGCCAGCTGAGGTCCAGCCATAAGCAGAGACTGTAATTTAATTTTGCCGAGAGCTCGGGACCTCAGCCCTAGGGAGAATGAGCCCTTAGTGAAGGCTCCAGGGCCGAGGCAGCCCCCTAGCCATGCCCACCCCAACTATGAGGGAACACACAAACCCAGGGAGTCTCAGGGCCTTTGGGACAATTGAAGATGCTAACTACAAACAGCGAGGATCAAAATGCATGTGACACCTACTGCCCCGTCTGCTGTCCCTTGGCCTCCTACCATTTGTCTTCCTGGAAATAAAGGAATCCCAGTATCACCCCAACAGAGGGCAGCTGTACACCTAATTCAGGCAGATCTAAAATCCACCTTCCTCACCAGGAGCCTCCCTTCTTGCAGACAAGGAGGTTCAGTGCTGCCTACTTAGACGTTTGATTTAGCCGCCCTGCGATGGACCTTATAATGTGGAAGAGTAAAAGGGGTGATGCTGGGTAGATTGGGGAGTACTTTTGGCAAGGCAAGCTTAGAACTGACAATAACATGCTCAAATTCATCCTACACTTGTTAAACAAAAAAAAAAAAAGCCAAGGGTAGATGGGAAGACAGTTACTCACTGCACAAGTATTATGAGCCAGACATAGGGATGGAGGCTTCACCTGCGTTATCTTGTTTAGTGCCCTTCTCACAGCAACCCTACCAGGTGGATGGGTTACCAGCATTTCACAGGTGAGGGAACTGCAATTCAGGAGCTCTCTAGCTGGCCTGCACTCACGCAGCCATTAGATGCTGAGGCAACATTTGAACCCAGATCTGGGTGACCCGTATCAGGCAGTATGGCTCTGCCCTCAGAGTCTCAGATGAAAGTTTACTGTTTACTGAGTTACCAGCGCTGCAGCTGGCCAACAGCAGTTCAGGGACCAGACTTCCCAGATCATGGTTTACACCCATAAACCCAGACTACACACATCCTAACCCAGCATCCCAAAGGAGGCAGAAGGGAACACAAAGCAAATGCAGACTTCAATCCTTCCACCCCAACAGGAAGGCACACAAACACTCCAAGTGCTCCAATCCAGCAGTGAGAAGGTGGCCAGGGCATCATCCTCGGCTACTGTACTCTTTCCAAAGCACCACCTCAAATCACGTCCCAAGGGTCACCAGAGGCTTCAAAGGTGACCACGTTCTCTGTGATTACAGGAATTCCACCATAGGGGCACTTACCCTGGTAGTCCAGGGGTTAAGAATCTGCCTGCCAATGTCAGGAATACAGGTTGTATCCTTGGTCCAGGAACTGACATCCCACATGGGGTTCCTGAGGGAGATGGTCAAATGAGATACCACACATCAGAGAGAGGGGAACAACCCAAGGACTCTTATCAGTCTGGAGGGTTTTGAAGTCAGCACAGCATCCTGAGTCACAGAGGGAAAAAGATAAAACTGTGATACTTATCTACTCCTTTTTAAGTGGGAAAGTATACAAGATACTTCAGCCATTTGCAAGAAAAACACAGTAGTCTCACCTGTAATTGGAGGAAAGCTCAATCACTTAGCTAAAACTTGCTAATCCTGAATTCCTCCTTCCTGGAAGATACCAACGTAAAGGAACCACCACTACATTCTCAGCAGGTTGTGTGTGTGTGTGTGTTTTTAAGATCTTTCTGATGTGGGCCATTTTAAAAGTACTAAATTTGTTACGATGTTGCTTCTGTTTAGGTTTTAGTTTTTTGGTTGTGAGGCATGTGGGATCTTAGCTCCCCAACCAGAGATCAAACTCACATGCCCTGAATTGGAAGATGAAGTCTTAACAACTGGACCACCAGCAAAGTCCCTTCAGTGTATTACTTTTCATCTATCCTAGCTCTTCTCAAAACCTTATTCTTCACATTTTCTGGACATCTTTGTTTGCATCCATCAACCTCACCTTCCCTTCCCACACCTTCCCCAACACCTACTCCCCATCACAACCACCACCAGATCACATTTATCCAGCATTTCTATATTAGATACAGAGGATCCTGTAAAAAAAAAGTGATGCTTACTTGGCCAAAGCCCCTTCCTCATACAAAAATACCACAGGCAGAAAATTAAGTGATGCTCTGTCAGTGTCTTTAAAACTTAAGAACACATTAACAACTCAGAGAAGCTTTTGCTGATACCAAGACACAAGACAAGGAATTAAATTATTAACATTCTTCTAGGAAAGACGGACAAATGGCAACCCACTCCAGTATTCTTGCCTAGAAAATCCTGTGGACAGAGGAGCCTGGTGGGCTGCTGTCCATAGGGTCGCAGAGAGTCAGACATGACTGAAGCGACTTAGCATGCATGCATGCATTGGAGAAGGAAATGGCAACGCACTCCAATATTCTTGTCTGGAGAATTCCAGCGACAGAGGAGCCTGGTGGGCTGCTGTCTGTGGGGTCACAGAGTTGGACACGACTGAAGCGACTTAGCAGCAGCAGCAGCAGGAAAGATGGACTGTCTCTAAATCTAGTTGTCCTAAGGCTGTCCATAATTTTTACTCAAATTCAGGCATAAGTACAGCCTGAATATATGGCCTGGGAATATATGGCCAGGCATATTTATTTTTCCAAGCTCTGTCTCTGGGATGTAGTGAAGGTCTGCCATTACAATTCTTCTGATGACATGGACAAATGTGCTCTAAGTCATGAAGTGATAACCCCACAAATAAGTTAAGGCACTACAACTGCCTGGAACAAATCAAAACACTATTTAAGAAAAAAATGAATTCATAAATCAGCTTAATCTTTATAACAGTCCCTTTTTGAAAAGGGCCACATCCTTGAGGTCAGGGGTTGTGTCATACTCCTTTATATGTTCCCCCCCTCCGATATTTAGCAGGATACTGGGTAGAATAGTCAAGATGTACTGTTACTCATGAGTATTTGTGATCATTTACTATATTTCACTTTTAAAAATACTTTTCCCCCTGTTTTTTATCTTATTTTGTATCTTATTTTACTGACCCTAGACTGCATGTGGTTATGTTGTTTGCTTCTTAACAAAAAAGTGGGATCAACAGCTCTAGGGGTCAGCAAGGTCAAATATTCAACAGGAAACAGCGCATAAAGTGGAAGAAGTTTGAAGTAGAAGTGTTAATCAAGGTAATATGGCCAAGGACTTCCCTGATGGTCCAGTGGTTAAGAATCCTTCTTCCAATGCAGGGGACACAGGTTTGATCCCTGGTCAGGCAACTAAGATCCTATGTGCTACAACTAAGACCCGATGCAACCAAATAAATTAAAAAAAAACAAAAAAAAAGGTAACACTGGCCACAAACTGAAACGCCCAGAGCTCTAAACAGCACATCGTTACCACGTGGCAGTCTCCTGAGTCTTGAGTAACATCTACAAGGAATCCCATGATCGCTTAATGGGCTGGGAGCAACCATCCTAGGTCTTAGGAATCCCATGATCAGTCCAGGAGCTTACACACCTGATATTCAACACCATGCAAGCTAACCAGACCCAAGCAGCTCAATGTCAGAATCCATGTCAGAAGAGATCATCAAAGGAAGAATGCAGCGGCAGCAGCCTGGATCATCATCTTTTGCATTTGTCAAACACATGTAAACAAGAGATTTCTCCACATTCTCATCGATCCTTTCCACTCCTACATAATTTGGAGGCAGGCAGGACAGTCGGATGGAGTCAAAAGGAACGCAGGGTTCACAAGGCTTTTGTACTTCTGTCTCCAGGATTTACTCTTGCCACAGGGCAGAGAGGATGCTCTGTTCCTGCCTCAGGCAAGTTTTTCCTATATGTGGGCTCTGAGGACATCAGCCCTTTCACCTGCATTCAGGAGCAGACCCTGCAGAGAACAAGAGTGCCCACTTCAGGCAAGTCCCAAGTACAAAGAGCACTTGCACACCAGACTTCCCTTTAAAGGAGGGGGTGGTCCTCTGTACATGCTCACCTCCTCTGGGACACACAGATTAAATGATACAAGCTCAACACCGTATTCGCGACTAAGATTAGTGTAGGAGAGAAAGACATCCTATGCTTTCTGACGTGATATACTGAGAAAGATTCAAAATATCAGTTACATAGCATTCCTGACAGAAACACATCCAATCATGAGGAACCTCCTAGTGAGGAATTATCATACAAATCCAAACTGCTAGGTAGTAACTGACATTTTTTTGAGTGTAAGTCAGTCATCAAACACACACAGGCACACACAAAGGCAGAGGGACTGTTCCTAATTAAAAGGATGACAGAGATGTGACAACTGAATAAAATCAGCATGATCCTGGACTGAATCCTAGGTCAGGGGAAGGGTGGCCATAAAGGATGTTATTGTCATAAGTAGCAAAATTGGGGTATGAACTGTATATTCAACAATAGTACATCAATGTTACATATCCTCATTATAAAGCAACTATATTCCATGAAAATTAATTCAAAAACAATTTTTTTAAAGAAAAAGATATGCAGATTGGATAAAATGTTATATATGTCCTGTTTTACTAACTGAACTATATAGTTACAAAGAGGAATGTCTTTGTTCTTAGGAAAAACATGCAGAAGCTATCTAGGGGTCAAGTGGCATGATGTGTGTAACTTCAAATGGTTCAAAAAAGATAATAGGCATCAATATGGAATGAAAAAGCAAATGAGGCAAAATATTCATAATTGATGAATTAAGGTTAGAGTATATAGGAGTTCTTTGTATTCTGGCAACTTTTCTGTAACTTTATTTCAAAATAAAGCCTTTTAAAACAACATAGATTCAAATCCAACTTGCAAAGCACTTCTACAGGAACACTGGTTGAATGAGGCAAGGTCCCCACCCCATAGGAAAAGCACCTGTCACCAGCTACCCACCCCCAGACCCAGGGGACTGTGCCCATCTTCCACCTCGAAGTCAATATCTGGTCAAGCTCAGCCATGGAGATTCATCTCCCAGGAATCTGAAATGGAGCCAGGAAGAGGTGAGAACACTGAGCGGAAGAGAGGGCAACTTCAGGTATGGGGTCTCCGCATCAAGCGGGCAGAGGAGCGGGTCTGGTTTTGATGAGGAGGACGTGGTGACACTGGACAGAACTGTCTCAGAGCACAAATGAGCACATTGGTGGTTATGCCTCAGGTACACAGCAATCCCTCAGTACAGCTTGGCTGCAATCAGCAATTACTGGACAGAAATGTCTCCGAGCACGGATGAACACATTGGTGGGTAAGTCTCCAGTACACAACAACCATTCAATAAAGGCTGGCTGCAATCAATCAGCAAGTGCACTGAACAACTCCACAACTCCACCCAACCCCCACTTCATTTTAGCCACCTCAACCGTGTCTGTTCCTTGGCACAGGAGCCTTGCCAAGAACAGACTATCAATACAACAAGATGAAGAGTCACCATGAACTCGTACCCACAAAGGTAGACTGCGGAGTGCGGCCACCCTCCCCTCCCCGGCTCCCATGCTGCTGCCCTGTTTCCACAAAAGAAGGGATGGCTCCTTCTCTTCTCATACCCACAGCCTGTTAACCAGGGACAAACTGGCCGCAGCAAAGGGTACAGCCTGTAACAGAGACCATGCAGCCTCCATCAGTCACAACACAATGTGACAAACAGCCAGAAGGAAAAGACTTGGGCCCTGACCAGGCAGGAAACCTGGATCCTTGTACCACTAACCTCAGTGAAAACCTGGTAAATTACCACCCTCATCTGACCTGCAGATAGACAGAATAATGGTACCCAAAGTTGTCTATTCCTCATCTCTATAACCAATGTGCATGCTACATTACATGGCAAAATGGACTTTGCAGATGGGTTCAATTTAAGGATCTTGAGGTAGGGAGACTTTCCTGGATTATCCAAGTGGAACCAATGGAGTCAAAAAGATCCATAAAAGCAGAGAGAACCGTTCCCAGCTATGGTCAGAGGAAGATCAAAATGTAGCAGGATTTGAAGATGGAAGGAAACAAGCCAAGGAAAGCAGGTGGCCTCTAGAATCTGAAAAGGCAAAGAGATGGAATTCTCCTCTAGAGCAGGGGTCCCCAACCTCCAGGATCTAAGGCCTGATGATCTGAGGTGGAGCTGATGTGATAATAATAATAGGAATAAAGTACACAACAAATGTAATGTGCTTGAATCATCCCAAAACTATCCCCACCCCCCACCTGGCCCATGGAAAAACTTTCACAAAACCAGTCCCTGGGGTCAAAAAGGCTGGGGAGAGCTGATCTAGAGCCCCCGGAGGAACAGAGAACTTGATTCTAGCCTCCTGAGAAACGTATCAGGCTTCTCAGCTGCAGAATTGTAAGATCAAATAGATTTACGGTGTTTTAGGTCACTAAGTCTGAGGTCATTTGTGACATCAGCACTAGAAAACTAACACAGACTTTATTCCCTCCTCTGGAAATGAAAGGGTTTTCATCCTTTCTGAGAAGTGGGCTTAGTAGAACCTACAACCCATCACTTATCCTCCCAGAAGCTCCTGGGGCACCCCTGGAGAAATATTGGCCCTTGACCATAAGTTCTCTGAAGGTAAGTAATTCACAAAACCAACAACCTCCATGTCAGATGGATTTTATTTAGTATCATCCACCCTTGTTTTGTGGGCTTCCCAGCTGTCTGGAATCAAGATTGCTGGGAGAAATATCAATAACCTCAGATATGCAGATGACACCGCCCTTATGGCAGAAAGTGAAGAAGAACTAAAGAGCCTCTTGATGAAAGTGAAAGAGGAGAGTGAAAAAGTTGGCTTAAAGCTCAACATTCAGAAAACTAACATCATGGTATCCGGTCCCATCACTTCATGGCAAATAGATGGGGAAACAGTGGCTAACTTTATTTTTCTGGGCTCCAAAATCACTGCAAATAGTGATTGCAGCCATGAAATTAAAAGATGCTTACTCCTTGGAAGGAAAGTTATGACCAACCTAGACAGCATATTAAAAAGCAGAGACATTACTTTGCCAACAAAGGTCCGTCTAGTCAAGGCCATGGTTTTTCCAATAGTCATGCAAGGATGTGAGAGTTGGACTATAAAGAAAGCTGAGCGCTGAAGAATTGATGCTTTTTAACTGTGGTGTTGGAGAAGACTCTTGAGAGTCCCTTGGACTGCAAAAAGATCCAACCAGTCCATCCTAAAGGAAATCAGTCCTGGGTGTTCATTGGAGGGACTGATGTTGAAGCTGAAACTCCAATACTTTGGCCACCTGATGCGAAGAACTGACTCATTTGAAAGACCCTGATGCTGGGAAAGATTGAGGGCAGGAGGAGAAGGGGACGACAGAGGATGAGATGGTTGGATGGCATCACTGACTCAATGGACATGGGTTTGGGTGGACTCCGGGAGTTGGTGATGGACAGGGAGGCCTGCCGTGCTGCAGTTCATGGGGTCACAAAGAATTGGACACGACTGAGCGACTGAACTGAACAGGTGGCTCAGTAGCAAAAAATCTGCCTGGCAATGCATGAGACTCAGAAGGCATGAGTTCGATCCCTGCGTCTGGAAGATTCCCTGGAGGAGGAAATGGCAACCCAGTCCAGTATTCTCACCTGGGAAATACCAGGAACAGAGGAGCCCCTGGCAGGCTGTATATAGTCCATAGGGTCACAAAGAGACAGACACAAGTGAGTATGGGCATGCATGCCCTTGTTTTGTATTTTGCCACTAGAACTCATTCTTTTTTTAGTAATAAAAATAAAATGTTTCCCAAGTTACTAAGTAATTGGCAAACCCCAGGGGCCCAGAACACCAGCATCCACATTGTATCCGCTCCATCGGTAAACATTCCCCAACAACCACGCCCACCCCAGAGGGCTTTAGCGCTGCCTCAGATCCAATAGTGAAATCACCATGGCCACCTTCCAGATTTCTGAGTCATCTTCACCACTGCAGGTCCGAGCAGCAGCAGCTGGATTTTGACCTCAAGGCACCAAAGCCCAAACCCAGCCCTGGAAATTCAGCTGCTGCACAAGGCCCCCCAACCCCCACCTCCCTTCTCTAACATCTTCCCTATGCAACTGCCCTGCTGTCTCCTGGGAGCTGTGCAGCTGGCTGAAGGACACGCTGCCAAGTGTAATCCATGGGTGTAGTGATGCGCTCCAGCTACATCACGGGAGCTACTTAAACTGATTGCCTCTGTTCTCAGGAGGGTGTTTGAGGGTATTTCTTATCACTGAAATATTTCCAATGAATGAAACATCTGGGGAAGACAGCTACTGTCCTAACTTTGATGCAGTCTCACTAAAAAGGCCTATGCCAATCCTCGTGGCTGTAGTGAAGATGGTAGTTTTTTTGAGCCGAGCCTATTTGTAGCTTCCACTTCTTTATTCTCCCAAGAGCTGGAGAGTGTGTGTGCCCCCTGCAAGTGCAGTTCCAAGGACAAGAGGTCAAAGTCCATCAAAACAGATCCAGGAAAAAGGAGCTGTCGTTCCTTCTGACAATCTTTGCTGCATCTACTCAAAACTGGGGTCACCAGGTGGGTTTCCCAGGGGATTTATTCAAATAGAAAGAGCATCACCTCTAAAGCAGAGAGCACCTAGATACCAGGGACTTGTACTGGAAATGGTTCTGGCCCAAAAGGGAGTCTGTTCTAAGCACCAGGGTGCAGGAATTGGCCAGACAGGGTGCCGGCTGCTTTACAAAAGGAAGAAGCCTGTTTTAGGGTGGGCAGGCCAACAAAGCTCAGCCACAGGGAATTTGATCACCTTTTTATCATCCTGTCATCACCCACTCCAGTTAAACCAAGATCTGCCACAGATGCCTGCCAAATGACAATGCAGGACCATGGCTCTGCCTTGGAGGAAAGTGCCCCTGAAACGTCACACAGTCATTCTGGGTGCCCGGGAGACCCTGGCCACAGACAGCCCAGCACGGCCACAACAATGTGCCCAAGAGTCTCCCTCTGAGCAGGAGCAGAGGTAGGGAACTGGAGAAGGGGGTGAGCCCACGACTGCCTGGGCAGAAGGGAGCCGCCTCCAGCCTGACCCACATCTTCTCTCTCCCACGTGCTGCAACACACGCTCCGGAGCATCCATCAACAGCACCACTGCGTGTAAACAGAACAGGAAGGATGCAGAGAAAAGGAGCCTGGGGAGAGGAACGGCAAGTCCAGAGATGAGGCCTCAAAGGCTGAAATATAGAACCAGAAAAGACATCCTGGCAACCCTTGCTACTCAGAGACTTTGTCTGAAGCCCTAGAAACTCCTAGACCTCGCATGGCAATACTTTTTTTTTTCAAGTCCTCTATATATTAAGCTTTCAAAATGACAAATTTTCAAGACTAACAGCATTCTGTGCTAGTGACATATCTTAGGTCACTGGGCACCTAAAAGTATCATTTTTTAAAGGTGAATTTTTAAAGGTGCATAACTTCTGACCTCAAGATTCTACAGAAATGCCACAGGGTCTACAAATAAATATTTTAAAAATGCTTACTGCAGTATTACCAAAATGTAGGGAGAGGGAGGGTAGGAAGCCCAGCCAGCAATGAAAGAATGAAAGCTCATACAACTTACATTTTCATGTAAAAAATAAGACACAACAATTAACAACAATAACAAAATAATAATAATATGTGGTCTTTCAATATAGGGTCAATTTTTTTTTAGCATGGAAAGTGTCCATAATAGTTTTTAAAATACATTACACAGATTATTATATCATATTAATTTAAAAGGAAAAAACATGTTTTCTCATGTTTTTAAAATAATGTCAGGAGTATAAAGGGTCCTACTACTACTTTGAAAATACGTTCCCTTCTCACAAAAAGCGAAGGGTGTCAACAGTATCCTTTATTGTTCTTAAAGCAGGTAAGAGCTCTGTCTGCAAGGAGGGAACAGTTGTAAAAAAAAAAAAAAAAAAAAAAACTGCCAAATCCCCAGTCAGTCATTCCTTTAATTAGACATCTTGCTTTTTTAGGTTTTTCTTTTTTTAATAAAGAGAAACATGCCCCTGAGGGTCCCAAATGAGAGAAAGCATTGGGATTGGCAGTTACCATTGGCCCACAACTGCAGACAAGGTCATACAACAGATCAGAACATCCCAGTTCGCTGGATAGGGGTACCTCTGGGTAGTCAGCCACAGGCTGCAGGCGAAATCCTTCCATGCCCCAAACCCCACGTGCCCTGTGTGCAATGTTGGCTCTAGGGTTGGCATGTTTTGAAATGACGGAGTTTGAGAGAATCCTGCATTGAGGCGGAGGCAGGAAGAGCTGCAAATCACAAAGTATCTGAATGCTGTTTATTGCTTCATTTGAAGGTCCGTATCTACCCTTCGGCATCCTAAAATTTATTACATTGTGATTTTTTAAGTATATCTGGTACAAAAAGGGAAGATAGTCCCAAATTTCTCAACCCTATAGCATGAAACAGAGGTCCAAGAGGCTGGACAGCTTGACTGGGATTACCGGATGGGAAGAATGTCATTACAGGGGGAGCTATTCTCTTTCTTTCTACAAAGTTTTTACTCTTCTTCTTTAATTACATGTTGTAAATTACCTTTGTAACTTTGTAAAGTAAAATTACATTTTAAAGAAATATAAGCAAAACCTGTTACAGGAAAGCGTATATTTACTCTTCCTTTTTTTTTTTTTTTTTAAGACCCTCATCCAGCCTCTCCCCTATTACTGAAAATAACTGAGGAACCCAGAGAGGAGTACTTAAGTCCACAAAAGGCAAGGACTTACTGTTGTGTTTACCTGTTAAGGCTTGCAATTACCAGAGATCCATCTGACTACTGTTACCAGCAGCCTGTTTGCTCAGGGGTTCATCAGCAGTGCTTATTAAGCCATTGCTCTTCGATACACTGGTTTTAGACAGGCCAATGAAACAGAGAAAATACATCATTGGGTTCATTTAACAAATATTTATTGAGCCTAAGGCTGAGTGCTGGGCCCTGGGATACAGGATAGTAAAGCATAATCCCCCTGTCCTCAAGGGCTCGTTTCTACAGACCAACAAATTGGCTTCAGACATGAGCAAAGAGCTCAACCAGAGGGAAAAGAGCCAAACATCGGGGGAAAGGGGCACTTCAGCTAGTCTCCGAAGAGCGAATGGCCAGGATGAATACACAGTGCTCCTAGAGCATCATAGCTAAAACCATTCTCTTGTCTCACCTCCTTCCTTTCACTGTTGAGGAAACAAGTCCAGAAAATAGAAGCCACTAGACATTGGTGCCAGTATGAGAAAGTAAAGTGCAGGTAAATATTCTCGGGCCCAAGGTTACCCACTCCAGAGCAGGGAGGTAAATCCAGCTCCCAGTTAAATCCTTAACTCTGGATGCAAAAGCCTAAAGAAGTGAGAAGGAGCTGCTTCTAAGATCCAATTTTATGCTTCATGGGTGGGTGGGCCCACCTTGCCACTCCAGTCGGGAAGTACAGGCATGAACTTGGTAACACAGAATTTGCAACACAAGCCTAATAATACAGTTCCTCCATTGCCTAAAACATGAGAATAGGAGTGCACACCTTGCCTCAAAAACCTAGTTATAGGGATTCAACTTAACTCTGCATTTGGTGAGTGATTCAGTGGCTCAGAACGTAAAGCATCTGCCTATAATTCGGGAGACCTGGGTTTGATCCCTGAGTCAGGAATATCCTCTAAAGAAGGAAATGGCAATCCACTCCAGTATTCTTACCTGGAAAATCCCATGGACGGAGGAGCCTGGTAGGCTAGAGTCCACGGGGTCGCAAAGAGTTGAACACAATGGAGCAACTTCACCTTCACTTTCACTTTTCAGTTTATACACAAACTCAGCATATATATGAAGCCAAAATCAAGGAACCTCATTCAAAACTTAAAACCCATAAACTCTAGAATTGTGTACCTGATACAGAATAGACAAAATAACCCTGAGCAGAATGAGGTTATTTGGAAATGGTCAGATACAGGAATCCCATACAGTGATCAGAAAATGGTCTTCAGAAACAATGCAATCAGGGCTTCCCTGGTGCTCTAATGGTTAACAATTGGCCTTGCAATGCAGTGGATGCAGGTTCACGCACTAGTCAGGGAACTAAGATCCCACATGCCTCAGAGGAACTAAGAGTCCATCCAGCCAAAAATAAAGAAATAAAAATGTTTTTAAAAATGCCTTCAACCTGACTTCTCACCTTCTGCCTCCAGCAGGAGCCATCGAGGACTAAGTTGTAGCCCTGAATCTTAGGGCCAAAGGCAGTCACATAAGCCCCCTAGAGACCTGTCACTGGGGAGGCTGGCAGAAGCTAGCAGGGGTGGGGTGAAAAGTCAGCCTCCCAAGTGCACTTGTCTCTTCCCTGTTCATTTTTGCAAAGCAATGACCAAGTTCCTTCTATAACTCAAGAGGCCAAAGTACTACAGAAGCAATATTTTATTTTATTTTATTTATTTTTTTTTTTCTCACACTTTCCTTTAATGTTAATTGAATTTCAGAGTTAGTAAAATATAACTAAAGAAGTCACAGCAATGGGACAAAGTGCTGCTTTGTTTTAAAACTGTACATTTGCTTTGTCTTTCAAGAACCTTTGGTTAACCTTGTACAGCGGGCTACTTTATTACATATGATTATATTCCCCATGTAAGACCTTAATTGATACACTCAGTGACGACATTCTTATAAATTAGAACCAATTACAAGTCCTCTCTCAAGCATCTCCTCTGTGCTTTGTAAATATGTACGTCTTTTTCAGAATCATAGTGAACCTTGCTCACAGTAAATTGCCTCTCCAGCATTGCTAAGAAGTTGTAATCCCGTTCATAGCGAATTCGGCAAGCTAAAAGAACCATTGAGTGGTTGCTACAGAGATGCTCCAATGTTTGAAGAAGATCTGCGAATGTTTCTTCTAAATATATGATATCAGCTCCAAGTATCAGGTCAAATTCTCCAGGTGAAAAACTCCCCAAATTTTGTCCCCAAGTCAGCTCCTTAACAACAGCTTTGGGCTGGATATGGGGTGGTAAATTGGCTTGAACGTTTGATTTAAGAAACTCTAATGCTACTTTTCGATCCGTGATAGTCACGTGAGCACCGCGTCCCAAACCACCGCTGCGACTCCCAGTTGCTTCCAGTCCTGCCGGATCTGGATCGTGTGGTTTGCAAAGGAGAAGGTGGCCAGAGGCTTGTGGAATCTCTGCAGTCCCATCTCCGCGGTCTCCACATAGGGCACCAGGGCCATCTCGCCCCCGCCCAGCTCTCTGCTCCCTCCAAGCTTCAGCCTGGGGTTAACGTTGTGATTATCCTGCTTTATGATACCAGCTGGGTATACACGGTCTACGCAGATCCATTTCGGCTCCGGAGACAGCCTCGCGTGGCGCGCGCGCCGCTTTCCCCGCCCCCCAGAAGCAATATTTTAAAGATGACACACAGGGAAGGGTCATACCCTCTATGGGTAAAATGAGGGTGAGATGGAAGAAAAATAGCACAAATAATCAGCAGTTCAGTCTTGCCACCAGTAGTAAAGTTCTCTTTCTAGCTATGATGCAGGTGATGAAAGAAAGAGGAGATAAAACCCTGCCCAAGATCCAGCAGACCAGGTTGGACCCTCATCTTACTTGCTACGTGATCCCAGGCAAGTGCCTTCACCCCGACCTCAATCTTGTCCTCTATGAAATGGTCACTACCTGCCTTGTGAGTCGTCAGGAGGGTTAAGGCACAAGGTCATGTGCCAAGTGCTTTGCCTTAAACCTCGTGTGTTGTAAGTATTCCATAAACAGCCACTAGAACCATTAACTACCCAAGAGGCAAATCAGTCTGGCTCCTTGTAAAAACTACACGACTTTTGAGAGGCCTGACTGCAGCTGGTAGCGTAGTGCTGAGCCGGCAACAACACACCCGCATTTCGGGAGAACAGCCCCAGGGCCAGTTCACCAGCTGGATTCAAGATGCCCTCTTTGGCAGCAGCGTCCTGAGCCTCCCCGATAGCCCCTTGAACCGTCTCTCTGCCTGCTTTTTCTGTGGTCAGTTCCCTGCTTCCAATATAGTCTCTTCTCAACAACCCACTTAAGTGCGTTAGCCTAGCTGAGGCAGCCTGCTCTTAAAAACAAGAAACAGCCTCAGAATTTTCAGAAATGCTGACTTCAAAACAGGCACACTCATCCTATGAGGCAAAGACCTCATAGGATTCCACCTCAATAATCTGAGAAGCTCAGAACTTAAAGGGAGGATTTCACTCACAACACCATCACACACAATAATGAGGTAGGAGCTCAGACACTGGTGAGGGTAACTTAACGGGCTCCCACACTCCCTGGTCGGGTTCATATCTCAAACCACTCAGCCTCACACTGTTAAGGAGGCGAACCCACCAGAAAAACTCCCGCCGGGTCTCTGGAGGTTTTGCAGGCACACACCCCAGGGAGTTCACCGAGAGTCACACTCAAGGACAAGTCTCGTGGGCATCAGGATGCTTAGACCTTTCTTCTCCAAGTGTGAGATACAAATCAGCAGCTTCAGGATCACCTGGACCTTGTGAGAAACACAGGCTCACAAGCCCCACCCAGACCTACCCCATCGGGGTCCCCCTTTTAACTAGATGCCCAGCTGACAGTGCTTGAGAGTATTTAGAACAAAGTATAGCCAGAATGGACTGTGACTGTTGACTTAGGTTTTCACCTAGTTTTTCCTTTCTTTGTGGAAGAAAGCCAACTTTAGCCACTGGCACATAGTAGATAATCAATATTCGTTGAATGGATGAACAGATGAATGGGTACCCTACCAAGTAACTCAAGAAACTTATCCTGTATTAAGTGCAAAGAAAGATGCAAGCATGGGCCTGAGAGAGAGAGCGAGAGAGAACATTTGGGGGCAGGGAGAAGGCGTCTTTAAATGAGGTTGTCAGTGCAGGCCTCTCTAACAGGAGTTCACATCAGGGGCGGCATGAAGCTACGGTGTGATGGATGAGCAGGAGCATGCTGGGAAGGGGATGTCAGCCCTACAGGTCAACACCTACACTTGCCACCATAAAGGGTCTCTGGCTGTAGGCCAGTAAGGATAGATATGGCTCATAAGTTTCTTGGTCCAATGGTTAAGAATCCACCTTGCAAGACAGGGGACATGCGTTCGGTCCCTGGTTGGGGAACTTAGATCCCACATGCCGTGGAACAACTAAGCCTGCACGCCGCACCTCCTAAATCCATGTGCTCCAGAGTCCTTGAGCCACAACTAGAAAGTCCATGCAGCACAATGAAAGATCCCCCATGACTCGATGAAGATCCTGTGTGCCACAACTAAGATCCAACATAGATAAATAAATAATTTTTTTTTTAATTTTTAAAAGAACCCTAGAACTAAGAAACTAAAGGGAAAAGAAAAAAATTATTTTAAAAAGACCCATAAGTTGGGCTCTGATGGGAGAAAAGAGCAGCTCTCAGGAGGCACATTCAGCAGGTCCCCAACTGTAAGACAGCTGGGGTCAGGAAGGCTGTGTCTGGAGTCACAGTCGCCATCTCCATGGCTCCTGGAGGTGAGTGTGCCAGAGCAGGGCTGAAGAGGGAAGCGGTCCATCAGCTAGACTCTGTTTCCCGGCCACAACCCCTCCAGCCCTCAGATTCCCAAGTAGAGACATGGAGATTACTCACTGTTTTCTCCCAGTCGATCCAGGAACTTGCAGCCGAGCATCCAAGGGTCCAGGAGCCCAGTCCAGATGTTACCCTGCAACAGCACGCTGGCCAAAAAGAGACAAACGACACGAGTCAGTGCAAGCAGCCTCGTTAGTGAGTAAGCAACCCTGTCTCAGCATGGAATGACCCTGACGGGGTTCAGATGATAAAAAGCAGAAAAGAAAATGCCCCCTCGGAGCCAGTGGTCTCAGAGCACTGTGTGGTGATACAAATGGCAAACTTCTCTGCCCTCAGCATCGAGAGAAGCACCGTCCCACCAACAGCAGCTCCAAAGCAGTCTCTCTGCAAATCCCCCAATATGGAGTCTAGACACAGGGCTGCAAAGTGCCCTTGGAGAGAATCAGGCCCAACCCCTCTCTTTCAGACAAGAAAAGCCAAGACTTAGAAAAGACAACAGGCCTTGTCTAAAATCAGCAGAGTATAAAGGCTAAGCCAGGAAGGGAATCGAGGAAGCAAGTCTATAAAAAAGCTTAAGTTTACCTGTAAATTACCTTCCTTCAAGAAACCTGGGTTCTAAATAAATGTTATTCTTATCTGTTCTGGCTCTTAACAGACAGACAAAGCAGCTGCAGTTCCAGATCTTAATTGTTTCCCGAGTTCTCCCTCCTTTATCCCCAAAGACTTTGAAGAGCCAAGCTGAAACTCCTGGTTTTCTTCAAAAACAAAAGAAAACAAGGGAGAGAAAGAAAAACCCCAGGACTGTTCATATTTGAGGACAAGACGAAAAATCTAAAAACTCTGGAGAAAAACCTGAAGACCTAAAAATCCCGAATTTATAAGATATAAACAGCACAGAACAAAAACAAAAGCTTCTCTTCCATACATCAGGTTTATAGACCCAAGAGACTAGAATGTTCCAGGGACATGCCTGGAGACCATAAGAAGTGGTACACTTCAAAGATGAGGGGGCTGTCTTGTTAAAATGAAATGGATGATCAAAATGCCAAGTCTTTAAAAAATGACGCTTCTGATAATTTTTTTTTTTAATGAATTGTCATCTAACTATATATTTAAGACATAATCATGTAAATAGGTACCTCTTCCCCTGGGGTTCTAGTTCCAGCTGACCTTGACAAATCAATGTAACCTTGGGCACATCACACCTAACTAACCATGCCCGTCTTCCATCAACTCATCCATGAAAAAGCAGAGATAAGACTCAACTCTTCAGCTGGAGAATTCTGAAAATCCCCTACACTGCTGAAACAAACTAAAAGTACTTCCCATTAAGTCAGCTTATACAAAGCATAGTTACTCGCCTACTTTGAAAAAATGAATGTCAGTCATTATAAATTTAAATTGCTATCTCTTAGGGAATAACTACAAAGCTGGTGTAACAATAGTCATGTTCTGTTTCCAGGGAGTTTACTTCAACAGTGACAAATCTGCCCCCACCTGCACTAAATGGGGTATCTGGGTCTGTTTCCCCAAAGGTCCATTATTATTTATAAGGATGAAAGTTAGGGTTTCTTTCGTATGAAGTGGAATTTAGGCAGTGAGGTCATTTGTTTTGAAACTACAGCAACCATTCCAGTTTTTTTCCCCCATTTTAGCATTTCAGTTGCTCTGGGTCAAGAGTAAAAGATGAAGATTTCAGAGAAAATGCAAAGCCTGTTAGGCCACCCACAGAACCGTCAAAGATTCTGCCCTGGACAGTCCAGGGCACAACTAACTACGGGGGTTGCCTTTCCCAAGTTAGGCAAGTTCACTGGTAAAAAGTCAGCGCAGACTTGCACACAAGCAGACTCATACATATTTCAAAGAATGTTCAAGAGTCCCGGGATTCATTTTTAAAAAATAAACAAAGAAACAGAACCTACCATACTGACCACATGGTTCTTGATCCTTACAGGGCAGGAGGGTCCATAAGCTCTTCTGGAAATATGAACCCTCTCCCCCAGAAGGACACGATAGATTCAGTTTCAGATTTCCCCAGAAATTTCTCTGTACCTCTGGTTAAGGACCCTGGCTTAATTAACATAAGGAGTCCCTTTTCATCTTTCTCTCTGAACTCTGTACAAGCCCTTGGTAAAGAGGGCCATGAGTGATAACCCCATTTACAAAGTGATTCACAAGAGCAGGGATCAGTGAGAAAACTGGCTTCATGCAGCTCTTAGGATGGAGGGTATGACTCTGCAGCCAGCAATGCAACAACTGTTCCTGAGGCCCTGGCTGTGCCTGGGAGCCTTTGCCAAACAGTTTCAACACGGACCTTCCCAAATCTGGGTTTGCACTTGGTACTCAGTTCTTCAAAACAACAACGAGTAGCACGGAAACATATAATACCATATGTAAAATAGCCAGTGGAATTTGCTCTATGACTCAGAGAAGTCAAACCGGGGCTCTGTGACAACCTAAAAGGGTGGCAGGGGGTGGGAGGTGGGAGGCAGGTTCAAGAGGGAGGGGACATATGTATACCGATGGCTGATTCATGTATGGCGGAAACCAACACAATATTGTAAAGCAATTATCTTTCAACTAAATAAAAATAAATTAAAATGGCTGCAACAACAACAACAACAACAAAAATCAACAAACATGTGCATTACTTAGGAATACATACAAAGGCACCAAGGATCAGGTAAAATGAAAAACTGAGATGCTTATCATAACTCTGGGGTGATAGGGGGCGATTTTTTTTTTTTTGAGATATTCGTAATGTTGATTTCTTAGCCGGGCTGTCGGCTTCCCAGATGTTCAGATTACTCCTATAGGTTGCATATATTATTCTCCATGTATGTCACAGAGTAAAGCAATCTTCCTTACAGGAAGATTCAGGCCAGGGACAAGGCTCTCCAGGACTTGTCATCTCAGCCCCAGCTCAAGACACAGCAATAAAACTGCACTGAGCCCAACACTGGTCTGAGGGTGGGGCCCACCTGGGAACAGTGACCAGCTCTGGCCCCCGGGACACCATCTATAAATAAATCTTTTTTTTTTTAAACAAGTCCACACCCTGGGACAATCCGGTATTCTGGGCTAAGGCCACGCTGACCTCCGATGCTGCCCATCTCTCTGGGAAATGCTGGTGTTGAGTTTCTGTGAACTCACTGGTCTTCCTCTTCCATGCTTGGCAGGCCTATATCCTGGGGCACATTCTGTTACCGTGAACAATCTCAGCAAGTCTTCCTGAACCGCTGAGAAAGGAACAAAGCCCAGACTCATGTGTGGAGCTTGCAGGACTGTTCAGCCATCTCCTTCCTCAGCTGGATACAGAGGCAGGAGGGGCCTTACATGTTCTCCTTCAGCTGCCTCATTACTCCACCCTCCTGGTGAGAATTCTGCTCATTCAGTGAGCGGTCAAGACATCTACTGGCCAGAAAAAGAGGTAGACAGTGTAAGGAGTTGTGACCGATATGTTTAGATTCCTATCCCTTTTGTCAGAGAAGAAAATGGCAACCCATTCCAATATTCTTACCTGGAGAAATTTCATGGACAGAGGAGCCTGGCGAACTATAGTCCATGGGAATCGCAGAGTTGGACATGACTGAGCAACTAACACTTACTTATCCCTTTGGCACACTTACCAATACTCACTTGACCAAATAAGGAAAGTATGCTCCTCGCCCTAATAATGTGAGCAAGAGCATGCCATTCCAAAAAGACAGATGAGGGGCTTCCCAGGTGGCACTAGTGGTCAAGAACCCACAAGCCAATGCAGGAGACATAAAAGACGTGGGTTCGATCCCTGGCCAGGAAGATCCCCTGGAGAAGGGCATGGCAACCCACTCCAGTATTCTTGCCTGGAGAATCCCATGGACAGAGGAGCCTGGTGGGCTATGGTTTATAGGGCCATAAAGAGTCAGACACAACTGAGGCAACTTAGCATGTGCACATGCACTAGCAGACAAAGCTCTGATGTTTTAGTTACAACAGCCAAATATTGACACCATGACATCAAATAACATTTTAACCTGGTTTGGAAATAACCTACACCCATACCCTGTGGCTTTTTCATACTGTTCATGGGGTTCTCAAAGCAAGAATGCTGAAATGGTAAATGCAGCCATGAAATTAAAAGATGCTTGTTCCTTAGAAGAAAAGCTATGACAAACCTAGACAGTGTATTAAAAAGCAGAGACATCACTTTGCTGACAAAGGTCCATATAGTCAAAGCTATGGTTTTTCCAGTAGTCACGTACAGATGTAAAATTTGGACCATAAGAAAGACTAAGTCCTTAAAGAATGCTTTTGAACTGTGGTGTTAGAGAAGACTCTTGAGAGTCCCTTGTATATCCAAGAGATCAAACCAGTCAATCCTAAAGGTGCCAGGAGATCAAACCAGTCAATCCTAAAGGAAATCAAATCTGAATATTCATTGGAAGGATTAAGGCTAAAGCTCCAATATTCTGGCCACCTGATGTGAAGAGCTGACTCATTGGGAAAGGCCCTGATGCTGGGAAAGATTGAGTACAGGAGAAGAGGATGACAGAGGATGAGATGATTGGATGGCATCATCAACTCAATGAAAGTGAGCTTGAGTAAACTTCAGGAGACAGTGAAGAACAGAGAAGCCTGGCATGCTGCAGTCCATGGGGTTGCAAAGAGTCGGACACAACTTAGCAACTAAACAAGAACATACCATGTGGAAGGACAGACACACAGTAGACAGTGCTCCATAAAGGAAATACTACAGTTCCTCATCTCTCACTACGTCTCTTCTACTCTTCTCCTAGCTCAAGTCTGCAGTTCAAAAAAGCAAAGCAAGGGACTTCCCTGATGGTTCAGTGGCGAAGACTCCATACTCCCAGTGCAGGGGGCCAAGGTTTGATCCCTAGTCAGGGAACTGATCCCACATGTCACAGCTAAGACTTTTATACATCAGTGCAATCAAAAACATATTTTTTAAAAAATAAAAAATTTTTATTTTAAAAATAAATAAATAAATAAGCAACGCAAAAGCCAAAATACAAAACCCACTCTCTAATATGTCACCTTCAAAAGTGGAACATCCCTCTGGATTCTGCCCTTTCTCCTAAGTTCAAGACTGGCATAGCTTGCTCTGTGTGTGTGTGTGTGTGTGTGTCTGGATTCTGCCCTTTCTCCTAAGTTCAAGACTGGCATAGCCTGCTGTGTGTGTGTGTGTGTGTGTGTGTGTGTGTGTGTGTGTGTGTGTGTGTGTGTGTGTGCGTGCGTGCGTGTGCGTCGACGACACATATGCATGCAAGCCCAACATTCTTGATGGACTCAAGACAATAGCTTACAGGGAAACTCTTGCTCAGAGCTCAGGAAAAGTAAAGGCCAGCCAATTCCAGAAAAACAAAGGGTTTTAGCAACTAACACGAGAACAAAATGATCTCATGCTCCTTTCTCACTGCGCCTGTGCCTAAGTGGGATCCTTCTCAAACTCGAAGTGCTCACTCAGAAGCAGTCACTGTTTCCACCCTAGGGAAACCCATGGGGAAGACAGCCAAGCCAGGAAGCAGATTCCAGAGGTAGCTTTTTGATGTTTAACCCAGAAAACCCACAGACGGGGGCTCCTCAGCAAAGGAGGGGCTGTAACGCTCGGTAAGGCAGGAGACCTCATCCTCAGGGCATTAGTCACTACGTCAAATAGCCAGTTCCTTTACATCAAGGACCTGGCCCAGGAATGAAGGTGGACCCTCCAATAACAGGCCTGTCTCTGGGGCCCTAGACTGTGCTTAAACTTCCTTCCTTTCTCTCTTTTAAAATTTATTTTTGGCTGCACTGGGTCTTGTTGCTGCACATGGGCTCCTCTCTAGTTGTGGTGCTCAGGCTTCTCACTGAGATGGCTTCTCTTGTGACAGAGCACGGGCTCTAGGCACACGGGCTTCAGGAGTTGCAGCACATAGGCTTAGCCACCCCGAGGCATGTGGGATCTTTCAGGACCAGGGTTCGAACCCACGTCCTCTGAATTGGCAGGCAGACTATTAACCACTGGACCACCAGGAAAGCCCCTGTGCTTATACTTTCAATCCTTGAGATTCTCTTACATCTCAGCGAACACAGACAGGAAAAGACCATACTCACGGGGCCCCTGGTGCCTTCCCCCCATTATCACATGGAGTGGCACACAGGTAAAAGCAGTGCGCATGCTCCAGACTTGCTACACAGTGCAGACCCCACCCCCCGCCCCTCCACTCCACAAACACACCAGAATAGCTGTATTTCTGGTTCCCTTGGAGAGAGGAACCATCAAGACGTAAATGCTCTTAAATCAATTTTTAATTCATCCCAAAAGCCCCTACATACATTTTTAAAACAGCAAAAAAATAATTCTAAGGCATTATTAATTTATTCTGTAAGCAAATACTTAACACATATGGATTAAGGATCCCTTGAATGACTTCCACAACACAATAAAATAGCCTGTGTTCCGCCTCAAAGTGGTGCTGGGGTAGGGGTTGGGGGAGTAAAAAAATAACCCAAAAAACACCCCAAAACATTGGCCATACTTAGAAGCTATTCTGTTTGGAAGAAACTCTAAATAAGTCACGTGTGAAGGTATGAATTATTTTTTAAATCAGCCACAACCTGCATCACCCCCCACAGCTGGGTGATTTCCAGTGCACAACCCCCAACCACTGTTCCATGCACAGCTCTCCTGCAATTTTCTTTGCAGGGACCCCACCACTGTGCTTTTGATAGGGTTCCAAATCATCTCATCTCTGGCCTGTCTCACCTGGAGGTCCCTGAGGGCACCCTAAGTACCCAGCACAGGGCACGCAGGAGATCAATAGTAAGGAACAGGAGGGAAGAAGGAGAGAGGTGATATTTTACAGAGGCCGCTGCAGGTAACTGAGATGAATGATAATAAAATTTGGGGAGAAGGATGGGTATAAGTGTACCTTTCCCTGCCCCCAGACCAGCATAGCTCAGCCAATGCTCAATCAAGTTTGAAAACCCAGGCCTGTAATAAAGATACAAGGAAACAGTCTTCCCAGAGGCCCAGCCCACATGAGCAGCCAGCCTCCCCATCCATCAGCCTGACAGCAGCAGAGACAGAAGTAGACTGAAGGCGCTCAGTGTCCTCTGCCTCCTGCCTTCAGAGCTGCCTTTTCCTCCTCCTTTCTCCTTTCTCTCCTGCACTTGACATTCACTGATTCCAGCTGCAGTTCAAATTTCCTACCCGGGGAAAAGGCCCTGCACACCCTGACCCCCTCTTGAGTTCCCCTGGCTCAGCCACTGCCCAGAGATGCCCCTCCCTCCCACCCCCACAGCCGCAACCTAGCCCTGGGAGTGTGTTTGCTGTCTGGGTTCTCCCCACCCCACCACGTCCTGCCTTCCCCTTGCCCCCTTTGAGGTTTGTCCCCAAGCCATTCCTTCCAGGAAAGCCCAACACCCTCATCTGATATCAACCTACCTCCCCTCAAAACCCAGATCAAATGCCCTCAAGCCTCCAAAATGACCCCTCTGAGCCTCTCAATCAAAATTAGTCTTTGCTTCTCCATATATGCCATGCCGGAGGCTTTTGTCCCCCAGAGAGACACCCTATATCCAGAGGGTTAGTTTCATACTTTTTTTTCATACTCCTTTTCATACTCCTCCCTAGACTGAGCTCCTGAAGGGCAAGAATGCTATGTAGCGAACAAAGATAAAGGTGGCTCAGTGAAGCCTCTTGACAAAACAGTCCAGACTCAGATACCTACAAAATGCCTATGCCTTGGTGTTAAAGATTCTTATGGGTTTCAGGATGACAATTCTAGAATCAAACCAAGCACACAAATAGTCTAAACAAGGGTTTATGGGTTTAGGGTTTTTTTTTTGTTTGTTTGGGTACACTCTAGTAACTCAACCACTCAACCACATTAGTCCATAACTTCAGGGTCTATCTCCCCAGGAAATAGACTTCTTCAGTGTTCCTTGGGGACCAAAAAAGGCTGCAACTTCAAAATGCAGAGGCACACTCCTCTTTAGAAAAGACATAGCATCTCGATAAGTAACATTATTAAAGAAGCTGAAATTTATAAACTCACTCTCATGGCATAGATTTCTTTTTGAGACAGATCAACCCACACACTTTTTCTTCTGATTCATTGAATGTGTTATGCGGGTCTAGAATCCAGACACTTCCCTAAGTCAGAAAATCCATTTGCTTGTGAAGAGACAGAAATGGCAACGTCGTTATGCTGGTCTCCAATGAGAAGCTGGCTTACATGCTCCAAATAAAGTAAGGAGGCAATATTTGACCCCAGTCAAGAAGCCTCTGGGATCTATTTTCCCCTCAACACAAATGTTTCTCATTTGGTCCAAGCTCCGTTTCAATTACATGCCAAGAAAAGACAAAGAAAAACCCACTACCACCCACTCCTGCTTTCATGTTTTCAATGTTTCAAAACATTATAAATTATCTTTATTACGTCATATAGTAAAGTGGCCTCACATGAGGCCACGCTGACAAATGGTTGCAGCGGCCGTTTTCCTGCCTTGTTCATAGGTGTTCCCCTGCTTGTCTGCCAGGCAGTAGCCCTTCCACTCCAGAAAACATCCCGGGGACGTGCTGATGCCTGTGATGTTTGTTTCTAAAGGACTGTCGTGAACATCAACAGAATAAAACAACTTCTGTGTAGCATTAAATAATGTTTATTTCAGCAACAAAACTTGAATGAATAGAGTGTCTTAACAGTCTCTCTTTCCTCAGCTAAGTCGATCCCAGCTGTAAGCTGGACGGTCAGTAGTTTTAACTTCCACCTAGAGCCCACAGGTTGGGCTTCCCAGGTGGCACAGTGGTAAAGAATCCACCGGCCAATGCAGGAGGCATGGGTGATGCAGGTTCAGTCCCTGGGCCGGGAAGGTCCCCTGGAGGAGGAAATGGCAACCTGCTCTATATTCTTGCCTGGTGAATTCCATGGACAGAGGAGCCTGGTGGGCTACAGTCTATGGGGTCGCCAAGAGTCGGACACCACTGAACGACTGAGCTCAACAGCAGAGCCCATAGGCCAACTCCCTTGTCACCATTCAGGTAGAGGCATTTCAAAGAAATTGAAATCACCAAGCTATCTCCTCTGGCACAGTCCTTCAATTAAGTAAACTCTTAAGTGTTAGACTCTGAGGGTCCTACAGGCTCACACTCCAGAATGGAAGCCAAAGCTTCCCCATTTAAACCAAAAAGAAAGGGAAGGAAAACGTGAAGCACCTGAATTTTATAAAGACTAGACAACCTTTATTATCAGTGTCTATTCTTCCCAGGGTCCTGCATGGTGATTGGTATGAACTTACACAAGATTCTATACTCAAGGTCTACCTTTTTCATTCCAACCAGAAATTTTAGATGCAGCAGGAACCTTGGAAATTCCTGGGCCCATGGCTTATCAAATTCTGCCAGAATTTCACTAGACAGAAGAGGGTGGGCCACCAGGACTGGGAAGCCATTCATAGCAAGCATGAGGTGTTGTTCATTTCATTCAAGTTCTATATCCTAGCTTCAATCCTTATGCAGATTTTCCACTTACTCAATATGTACATGTGGCCAGTGCCTCTTGTGGCTTGTTCCACCTCTCCCTTGAGAAGTTGTTTCTGTTCCTTCCTTAATAAACTTGTTTAAAAATATATATATATTTATGTACATGCTAAAGTACCTCATCTTCCAAATTCCCTGGGTGAAATTAAGGCTCCAATAATAACCTTAGGAGTATTCTGTGGTTTCATACACCCGGGCTAGGTTCACCACCCTGCACTTCATCGTGCTCCAGGAAGCAGGAATCTTGGCTCCGTTCTTCCTGCAGATGAGGAACCTGCATGTTTGATGACTTCACGAAGAGAGCTGGAGGCAGCCCCAAGTACAGAACCCAGGTCTCCGGCCTCTGAGTCAGGGGCTTTTCACCCATTTGCATCCAACAGTTCATAACCAACCAGAGTCAATCCTTAACTCATAAGGTCCTGGTCCACTTTAAAATCTGTCCCTACCTCTGCTCTATATTCAGGCAGGTTTAAGTTAATCAGGGTTTTCTTCTCAAGGTTCACAAAATAGGAACTTGAATTTTCATGGGTTTCAGATTGCCAAAATCTCCTTGGCCTTTGGAAATATTTTGACTTCTCGCCCACTCACAGTGCACAGTGTCCCCATTGACACACAGTGTCTAAAATTAAAAGTACAAGCTGCTTCGTGAAGGACAAGTCAGCATTCAAAATCTAAAAAGAAAACCAAATCAGATCTACAAGGGAAAAGTGTCATCCCAAACACAATGCAATTCAGTTCAGAACCATGCTGACCACTTTCCTATGAATGGCCTTGGAGCCAGTGTTATCTGTTAGAGATGGTTCAGATGGTAAAGAATCTGCCTGCAATGAGCGAGACCCAGGTTCGACCTCTGGGTCAGAAGATCCCCTGGAGAAAGGAATGGCTACCCATTCCAGTACACTTGCCTGGAGAATTCCACGGACAGAGAAGCCTGGCAGGTTACATGTCTGCAGAATCGGACATGACCAAGGGACTAACACTTTCACTTCACATTTCAAAGCAAAAGGGGAAAGGGGCCGTGCCAATATAAAAGTTGTATCCATCAATTTCAAGGTGCATCATATACATCTAAAGCAGTGGTCCTCCATAGGGAGCAATTTTAACCCCTCAAGGGACAGTTGGGGATATCTGGAGACATTTCTGTCTGTCACAATTTAAGTGGGAGAGAGATGCTACTACTCTCTAGTGGGCAGAGGCCAGGGTTGGGGCTAAACATCCTATAATGCACAGGACATCCCCCACAAAAAGAACTGTCCAGCCCCAAATGTGAATGGTACTGAGGTTTAGTACATGTACCTAAAACACAGGAAGAAGTCATGAGTCCTGCTTCTTCCCCAGTGGGCTCTTGGTCTGGGCAAAGCACCTGAATTTCTGGGTCTCTGGTTCACTGTCACTCAAAGAGGTCAGCCTGTCAGAGATTTTGCAACCTCAGCACTGAACTCAAACATTACATCTGCAAGCCTTCCAGCATGGCAGCTCTCCAAGCCTTTGTGGCTACTGTTTCTCACCCTAACACCCTTCACCAGGGGCACTTCCCACCAGTCCTCTCTCAGGTCCATCACATTTCCCTTGGAAGGAGGAGCAGTGCTGAAAGCGACCTGTTTCTTAGTATCATCAAGCGTCACACACATCCTCAGTGATCTCTCAGTTCACAGATATGAAAGCAGAGAGTTCCTGGATACAATCTTCTTCCAACTCTAAAACCATTCTACACAGTCAACAAACCAAGGACAGACATATAAGCTTCATTTTACATTCTATATTCTGCTTTGAAAAAAAAATGCCTAAGCAAAAAAAAGAAAAAAGTTTTATAATAAAATTAAAAGAAAATAGCGTGGCTACAATGGTATTAAATGATGTAAAAGGTTTTTTTGCATTTTCATAATATTTGGCAGCCATCGATCAGCCTACCACCCCAACTTAAGGAACAGACTCAGTATGAAGTCACAGTTTTGTGGACAGAGTCAACATGAGACCATGTTCCCATTCTCAAGACCTTCTCTACTGGCTCCAGCTGTAGACACCACTTCCATGAGACCAGCTGAGCTGAGAGGCTGAGCCCCTCCATACACAATCCAATGGTACCTAAAACCACAGAAGACAGGAATTGTTTTACAAGTAGAATTCTCACTTTTAGGAAAACAAATATATCCTGTCTGACAAGGGGGAGAAAATTAACATGCTAAACTGCCTCCATAAGTCCACATTGCTCTCTCTCTCAGCGAAGGCAAAAGAGCAAACACTTGTCCAGTCACGCTGCTTAGGAATCCCTCTGTCTCCATCGCGCTCAAACTCAATGATTCTCCAGATCCCAAGCTGGGACACAGTACCTGGATTCACGGGAAAAGTAGAAGACAACCAGAAGAGAAAAGAGGGAAGTGCAATTTCTAAGACTAAAATGCAATAGCACACACCCTTGCTGCAAGATGAAGGGTTTTCACACATTTCATTTGCCTCAAAAAACAAACAAACCAACACTCCCCACAAGTTTCCAGTATATCCATTATCCATAAAGCAAATGGGAAGAAGAAATTCAAAAGTCATTTAAGAGGAAGGACAAAAACTAGTGAAAACTCTACAGATGGCAACAGAGAGTTAATGTCTTGAGGCAAGGCTTCCTCTCGGCAAGTACAAATCCGAAATCATAATAAAGATGGTGAAGGATTTAGTCATGAGCCCTCCCCTCTGCCATCAGAAGGAATCGCAAAAATGCAGAGTGAGTGCTGGGAGCCAGAACATTTCATTTCTTTCTAACTGAGCAAAGAATTTGCATTTAAAATGAGCATTTCATCAGTGCTTCTAAGAATGCTTGATATTAGGCTGCTAAGAAGAATAAAAGTGGTCCTCCACAACATCAAATTTCTAATTATTTAATTGCAACACAAGTATCTGGGTTCCCTGGTGGATTTAAGAACACTTGTAGCTAATTACATCTTCCCAGTCAGGTGTAACTTCAAATATAGTCAAATACAGACAACTCTTAAAATATAGTCAAATCACATTACTAAACAGTAACAAGGATAAAAAGTACCTTCCTGGTGACTAAACACCCCATGAGTCAAACTTTACTTTCTATATAATTTCACATTTACAAGGAAAGTAGTATCAAAGAGATAAAGATCTATATGAGAACTAAAAACCATTAGGAAAGCAAAAGGCATTTTTTCTTGAGCAGCTAAGTGTGGAACATCTACCATGAGAAGGATGGGGTGCTGAAGCAGGATCAAGGCAGCAGGACTCAGTGGCAGGAAAACCCAAGAGAGACCCCCCACCCATCCAAGCCAGGAAGGGGAGTGCTTATATACACAGGGCCTGTAAATTAATAACCCTGATTCTCAGCATCTACATTCAAACACAAAACTAAAATTCGATTTCTTTTTTTAAAAGGAAGAAGGATGAAAGAGAAGGATCCAGAGGGTAACACCAGAGAGTGACTCATTTCCTCCGCCAACAGAAGTGGGATCGGGGCTTCCCTGGTGGCTCAGATGGGAAAGAATCCACCTGTAATGCAGGAGACCTAGGTTCAATCCCTGGGTCAGGAAGATGCCCTGGAGAAGGGAATGGCAACCCACTCCCAATATTCTTGCCTGGAGAATCCCATGGAGGGAGGAGCCTGGAGGGCTGCAGTCCACGGCGTCACAAAGCATCAGACACAGTGGAGCGACTAACACTTTCACTTCACTCCCTTCAGAAGCAGGATCAGAAACTGGGGATGGCAGTCAGTGGCTTTGTCCTAAGTAATTTGTGAAATGTAGGAGGGGCTTTGTCTTCTTTACTCTCTGACATCATTGCAGGGTAGAAAGAAATACTAGAAAAATATTAATACAAGTTTTAAAAAAGGGTTGCCAGAACCGTGGGGCTGGAAAGAAGGCAAGAGCACCCTGATCTGCAGGGGAATAAATGCTCCAGTGAGACAGGAGGCTCTTGTGATCATAGCCACCAGCTGAACTGAACAACACAAAGGGAATTCTTGGAAATCTGAAGCTGTTTTCCCATCTCCTTCCACATCCTCCTCACGCCCGTGGCTGCTCTGTGGTCAGCATAGCTTTTCACCAGTGCTAGATGACTTCCTAACAAGGGCATTTTAATTAAAGATGAGACATGAGGCAATGCAAGCGAAAAGAGCCCTCAGCCAGGGATGGTGTCCAGCCTGAAGCCTCCATGTGGCTCCTGTTCTGACCATGGTCTGGCACCAAACTGGCTTCATATGTGCTGGTTCTGAACCTGGACAGGCGGCCTGGACCCGCTGGCAAGAGCCACACCCGCAGCTCAGGGCCATTTCCTGTGCTGGCTCTCTCGTTATTTCAGCCTACTGCACTACCCCACCCTTCTCCCCCAAACCCAGTGTCCCCTCCAGCTAAGCAGACTTCCCCAGCATCCCCAAGGGGTGACACCTCTATCATCCGTACCTGGCAAATTCCCAGGCTGGGGATCTGGACCATGATGGTCCAGGAAGATGAGTCACTGGCTCACCACCATGAACCGAGCAGGTAGTGCTGATTCCCAAAACAGATGGCCCTAACCACTCACGGAACAACCAGCCAACTCCATGGCGCTTCCCTTAACTGGACCGCCCACGGGCCTTTCAGACGGAAGCCCAGGGCCAGCTGTGGACAGCTGATGCATGCCACCCCACCCTCTCCTGGGGGTTTCTGTGAAACAACAACAACAAAAAAACCCAGCCCTCCTCCTCCTCCTAACTCCTACAGAGATTGTCCCAGGCCATTACCTCATCAGCTTGGATAGGGTCTAGCCAACACTTGGACTTTTTCTGTGCTGACCCGGTCATTCTTGAGCCAGCAGCAATCTCCCTCAGAGCTCTTGAGTGTGTTCTTCCCTCTGCCTGGGGTATTCTGGCCCAGGTGCCTCACCTGGATGGCAAACTTTCATCCTTCAAGTCTTAGCTTAAATGTCATCTCTCAAGAGACTCATCCAAAATACCTACCCCCTACTCCTCGGCTCCCCCCTCACTAGGCTTTGCTCCTCTTGCTCCCAGCTGTCAGCCCAGGACTGGAGTGGAGCTTGGCCCACGGTGGATTCCCAGGCATGATTTACTCCACGAATGAATGCCCTGGGAAAAGTAAATCAAAACCACATCTGAACTCTCGCTCCTCAGAATAAATCCATCCGTGTCAAAATGCACGTACAAGAATATTCACATTGGCGTGTTTATAAGAGCCCAAATCTGGAAACTACCAAAATGTCCGTGAACAGAAGAAGGGACCTTATGAATAAAAGGAATAAATTCTAGACAACATCGGGAATGACAAGCCTACAATTCACAGGGCAGCATGGAAGCATCTCACAACCCACATGCTGAACAAAAGCAACGAGAAACAAGGACAGACACTGGCAGATTCCATTTACAGAAAGTTCAAAGATGGTAAAAGTCAAATCAGAATAGTGATTCCAAGGAGGAGGCAAAGTCGCTGTTGGGGGTACCTGGGATTCTGGCTACACTCTTTCCTGATCTGGACACAGGTTATACAAGTGTGTTCAGTATGAGAATTCATCAAGTTGTAAATTTATGATTTGTGTACTTCAATTCTATTTCAACAAAGCTTCAAGACAACATGTGAAATAAACACGGGTTTCCTTTCTCTTTTAAAAAAAATATTTAATAATTTGGCTGCACCGACTCTCAGTTGCAGCAGACAGATCTTTGATCTTTGTTGTAGCATGTGAGATCTTCAGTTGGGGACATGCAAGATTCAGTTTCCTGACCAGGGATCGAACTAAGGCCCCCTGCATTGGGAGCACAGGGCACCAGGGAAGTCTCTGGGATTTTTCTCTTGAAAGAGCCAACTAAAGACACTCTTCTGTCACAAGGCCCAACATCCCATACCCAGGCTTCCTCGGATGGTGTTTTATGGGTGTGCAACACTAGCCTCCCTCTATGTACATCTAGCATGTTGTCCAGCTGCCGTGTGACTGCATCTAAGGCTTCCAGGGCTCAAATCCACCAGGACAATGCTATCTGCTACAATATTCTTCTTCCTCATAGTCCCAGAAACGCAAGACTGGGTCCTAACATTACTGACTTTAGATGGAAACAGGTGACAAGAATCACTGCCCACCTACATAGACTGAATGCTTGTGTCCCAATTGTCCCTGCCCCCCAAATTCATATGTTGAAATCCTACCCCCCAGTGTGATGGTATTTGGAAGATGGTTAGGTCATGAAGATGGAGCCCTTGTGAATGGGGTTAGTGCCCTTGTAAGAGACCCTAGAGAGCTCCCCAGCTCCTTCTACCATGCAAGGACTCAGAAGACAGCCATCTGCTTATGAACAGGGAAGTGAGCTCTCAGATACCAAATCCGTCAGCACTTTGGTCGTTGTAGACTTTCCAGCTCCAGAACAGTGATACAAATTCCTTTTGTTTATAAGTTGCCATGTCTGTGGTACTGTTAGAGCAGCCCTAATGGCCTAAGATGCATTCCCCTACAATCACAGCACATGGGCAGACACGTGAGGCCACAACTCTGCTCAAAACCCAATGACCTGGGCTTCCCTGGTGGCCCAGTGGTTAAGAATCTGCCTGCCAATGCAGGAGACACAGGATCCATCCCTGGCCACGAGCATTCCACATGTCACAGGGCAACCAAGCCCTCACACCACAACTACTGAGCCCAGGCGCCTACAGCCTGTGCTCCACAACTAGACAAAGCCTGTGAGCAGCAATGAAGACCCAACACAGCCAAAATTAATCACTTAATTTTTAAAAAACCAATGACCTGAGGCCCTGGGTCACACAAAGAGAACAAGAAGTGTGGGTTACCTGCTATCTATCTTTCTAGTAATTTCCTCTTTTTAAAGTTGTTCATGAAAACTGATCATTCAAGGGAAACTCCTCTTAGGCAGGAAAAAAAAAAAAAAAACAATGAGTGACAAAGCAGTGGCCTCTTGGCTCAGTCCAAAGCTTAGGAGCAGAGACAGCTAAATGGCCCTGAGCCAACTATGATCTGGAGGACACACAGCCAGTGGAGAATCAGAGGGAGGAGAAGAGAGAACTGCGCCTGCCCAGGACATCTACTGAGACAGAGTCAGTGACAGGTCTGTGCGTTCAAGGGCCCAAACCACAAACACTAGTCAGATCATGATCCTACTGCCAACCTGCAAAACAGAGGTCCACACTCAACTTGCCCGGCACGCGTGTGCACTTTCACTCACACACACTCCACACACTTGCACACACATTCTCACCTCCAACGCAAATAAACTTTCCTCTTTTGAAAATTAACCTCACCAGATATTCTGGGTTGAGGAATAGTGCAAAGGTATACAGTTACTTATGCGAAGAGTTGACTCATTGGAAAAGACCCTGATGCTGGGAGGGATTGGGGGCAGGAGGAGAAGGGGATGACAGAGGATGAGATGGCTGGATGGCATCACCGACTCGATGGGCATGAGTTTGAGTAAACTCTGGGAGTTGGTGATGGACAGGGAGGCCTGGCGTGCTGCGATTCATGGGGTCGCAAAGAGTCGGACACGACTGAGCAACTGAACTGAACTGAACTGAACTGATACAGTTACTGGGGTTTCCCTGGTGGCTCTGACAGTAAAGAATCTGCCTGCAATGCGGAAGACGATCCCCGAGTTGTGAAGATCCCCTGGAGAAGGGAATAGCTACCCACTCCACTATTCTTGCCTGGGAAATCCCATGGACAGAGGAGTCTGGCAGGCTACAGTCCCTGGATTCACAAAGAGTCAGACACAACTGAGCAACTAACATTTTCTCTTTCACACACTGATTTATAAAATATGTCCCCTTCCTGAATGAAGTACATTCCTGTTTTGTCATCCTATCTATCTATGCTTCTGCCCTGCAAAGGTAGAAAGAGCAGATCAATTGATCTCTGTTTCAATTTCTTTTTTTTTAGACCAGACCCACTGGTTTCCGAAGGTAGTCTGTGCCATGTGAATGAGCAGACTCCTGGGATGGGGGGTCCCACTACCATGGCCCCCACTCAGGTCCACTTGTCATGGGGAAGTGAAATCGGAGAGAAGGGCAGTAAGAAACTGCCTCGCTGAACTCGTCGGGGAAACAACAGGACCCCTCAACCCAGCACAAAACTCACATTTCTTAACTCTGTGGAACCCCTCCCCCACCTAGAGGTCTGGGAGCCGCTCCAGGAATGGTACAGACAACCAGGACCAGCCAGACCCGGCTCTTTATTGACAATGAATCCATGTGCCATTTCTCATTAGGCCCAGCTCAGAAGGAGAAATGCGAATCACACAAGGACCCAGGGCCCCAAGGTGACAGCAACTACAAACTTGCCAGTTCTAATTCCCATCTCAAGGAATGCGTGGCGGGGCGGGGGGAAACCCTGCCTCAGCTTGGGCATGGAGAGAAAGTGGAAGGAGGCACAAGAGCAAGCTTTGTCCCCCATCGCTGGCCCCACGGGAGCGTTCGCCCATCGGCGATGCCAGCAGAGCCACAGCAGAGCTGGTCCGGGAGCTGCCTCGAATAAAGATCCCATTGTTGCCGCCTGTGAGGTTTTCAAAGCCCACGACACAGAAGCCAAGGCCTGACAACTGTCGGGGAGGAGCAGCAGGTCGGACTTGAATCGTCACCATCATCTGAGGAAACCTTTTACCCGTTTTTCTGGCCAACCTGCCTCCCCACGGCTGCTCTTTACAGCAGGACAGGGAGCATGAGACATGACAGGCCACAGGAAAGGACAGAACAGGGACTCTGTCCTGGGCGTGCAAAGCGGAAGGTGACAAATGAGAGAAACTAGCTAAAGCCGAGCAGAGAAGGGGACCAAATGTGACTTGGCCACCCTCCCTGCAGCCCACCCAGGGTTCCTGCACCTGGCAACTGGCCCTCACTAAGGCACAGCAAGCATGTGCCTTCGCAAGTTCCCACACACCTTCCTTTTGTCCAGTCCCTCAGCTTGTCAAGGCCTTGTCAGCCAAAGACGGCAAAGGCGCCAACACAAACCAGCCAGCTTCCTGCCTCTCCAGATCCCACATCCCTCAGTCCCAGCGGGATCCCTCCCTGGGCAAGACCACTCTCCCAAGGAGGCAAGTCATTTGAAAAGCCTCTTCTGTCAGTAAGGCTGGACCACCAAGTAAGATGGGGCCCAGCTCCCCTGCAGTCATCCACTCCTGCCTGAAATAATTCACAGCTCAAATATTCAGAGTTGCTCAGTTGTGTCCGATTCTTTGCAACCCCATGGACTGTAGCCTATCAGGCTCCTCTGTCCATGGAATTCTACAGACAAGAATACTGGAGTGGGTTGCCGTTCCCTTCTCCAGGGGATCTTCCTGACCCAGGAATTGAACCTACATTGTAGGTGATTATTTGCCATCTGAGCCATCAGGGAAGCCCAAACGTCCCCTGGAAACCCAAGGAGATCCCCCTTGGGTAAAGGAGATCATCCTTCATAAAGGAGATCCCCCTTTACGAAGAGCAGACAGCACAGGGGCAAGCTACAAGGCATGTCAAACACTCACAAGTTTTAAGACTTAGTTCATAAGCACGATGTCCTACTATCAAACCCTCTCCTTCCCAGACCCCCAACCCACAGCCTAATCCTAGGGATTCAAAGAGCCCTGCACACCCTCTTTCCTGCCAGAAGGCAGCAAGAGGGGACAGAGCAAGGGAGAACCTCAGCGGTGAGATACATTCCAGACAATACCCTGGGGCAATGCCAAGCCCCAAAAAGAGAAATGGCCATGTGTGTCTGTACTTCTAGTCTCCCGGAGAGATCAGAGCCTCTGAAAGCGCACTGACTATGTGATAAGCCCTCGTGCCCACCCCAACCACTAAGAATCTAAAATTAGCCAGAAAAAGCAAGCACTCAGCCCCGCGTCTCCTACACCACACCTGATAAGTGTCACTACCTCCTCTGGCAATGACTTGTCTCGGGGAGTGCTATAAATACCACCGAGGCCTACCCGATGTGAATTATGAATACCAGGAATAGTTTCAGGGTTTCCAGGCACTGGCTATGTGACAGAGGTGTCAAGTTCAAAGTCGCCTGTGCAAGACGCAGATGCAGAGAACACACAAATCCCTTCCACCCCACTCTGCCTCCTAAACCTTGGGGAGGATTCCTCCAGCACAGCCGCCTCCCGCATGGCTGAAACCGCTGCCAGCACCACCACCCTAGAAATCCAGGGAGATGCTCTTCGCTTCTTATCAAATTGCTAGGAAGTTTGAGATGCAGAGCCTTAAGTGGTTTGAAGTTATAGATAAAGACAAGTAGGATTTCAGCTTTCTTAGGTACTTAAATCTCAGAGCTTTTAAGGGGATGCATGTGTGTACACAGTCTCTCAGTCATGTCTGACTCTTTGCAACTCTATGGACTGTAGCTCGCCAGGCTCCTCTGTCCATGAGATTCTCCAGGCAAGAATACTGGAGTGAGTTGCCGTTTCCTACTCCAGGGGATCTCCCCGACCCAGGGATTGAACCCACATCCCCTGCATTGCAGGAGGATTCTTTACCACTGAGCCACCAGGGAAGTCCTTTAAAGGGATGAGGCCCTTGCAAACAGAGGCTGGAGGGGAAGCAGGTATTGACTGGATGACCTCAAGCCATTTCTGTCTCCCTTGCACCTTGCATCCAGAGAACGTTTAATCGATGTATGTGGAATGATCTTCAATTTGGGGGCTTTCAAGGGTTCAAAACTGCAGAATCCTAACCCCCAGAGTCTTGGCTGGTGGCACTGGCACAGATAAGGGAACTTGCCGAAGAGCAGAAAGTCGGCTAGGACACTGGATCGGGTGAGCGATAACGCCCTCGGCACAAGTAGTAGGTGGGGGTGGGGAATGACTTGGGAAGGCAGAAGCCCGGGGATGCAGATACACATAGACGTAAGAAACAGGACTGACGGAGGACAAGAAGGTGGGTCCAGGCAGTATGGTGTTCCAGAGGCGAAAGGGAGAGAGGGTGTTAAGAGAAAAGGATGATAAACAGCAGGATGTGAAGGGAGGCCAAGGATCCAGCTCTGAGAGTTGGCCCCCAAAGGACTGGGGGTGGGGAGGGTCTTCCAGAGCAGCGTTCTGCTCAGTGGTAGCTGCGGAAGTTGAGGAGCAAGGACAAGAGGTGTAGGCCATGACTCTTTCCTAAAGTTTGCCAACTGATATCTAAATTGAAACTATACTAGTGGTGAAAAGAAAAATAATCATTCCCCATCAACTTACAGCCCTAGGCTTTTAACACCCTTTCTCCCCATGTGACTTCCCGCCTTTGCGTCTTTGTTCCTTCCGTCTCTCCCAACCAGAACAGTCTGCTTTCCAATGTCGTGAAGAATCTCCAAGCTCAGTTGAGGCTGCACCTCCAGGAACCCTTCTAAGCTTCCCAGGTCCCCATCACTTCCTGTCCCTGTTGGGTACCACTCTCCTGACCTACAAATGGCAGTGACTGTGTGTCCTCTCCCATCATAAACTCCCGTAGACAGCGCCAAGGTCTCACTGTTTCCATGTTTCTCTCAGCAGGTACCATAATCCTTTGTCCATGAGAGATACTTAAAAAACAGCAAATTAATAAGACTGTTTCTTTAAAACCAGTTGTTTTTCTCCCTCCTTTGCCCAGATTCTTTGCACTTAGTAACAGTCATAACTGCCCACACACCATCCCTATGTCAAATATTTCCCCAGCGTGTTTGATTCTGTCAGCCCCTCGGGAAGAACAGAACATGGCAGTGAATCTAAGGGGCGGAGTTGGGGGTGGAGGGAGAGAAGACAAGATACTAGAGTTTCTCTCTTCTCTTCCCTAAGTACCGCCTCCCCCACAACTCCACTCCATCCCACATGGTCAGAGGAAGCCAGGGCCTTGGAAAGAATGCTCTGGAAGCATCACTTCAAACCTTTATCCCAAGGAATTCAGGACTTATTAAGCTACCCTAGGTCATTTTTTTCTCTGAAGGGCTGAAATAACGGAAGTCAGACTTCTAGAGTCTGAGCTAAATACCCGGAGCTGGGATTTCCCAGATGGTCCAATGGTTAGGACTCTGCACTTCCACTTCACGGGGCATGGGTTCCATCCCTGGTTGGGGGACTAAGATCCCACACACCTTGCCTCACAGACAGAAAAATAGAAGACCTGGACCTACATGCTCGGAACAAAACCCCTTTCCTGCCCCAAGCCCTGCCCTCCCAGGGTCAAGATGAGGTCTGATAGAACTGAGCCAGGAGGAGCCAGTGGGCCAGATGTAGCAAGTCTAGCAAACCAGACCTAAAAATGACCCCACACTCCATGAAGGTCACCCCACATGGGGTCTCCAAGTTCCCACTAAGGCTCCTGGACAAAGCAGCAGCAGCTAGGCAGGAGACAGACAGACCTCCAGTGGCCACCACCCTCAGCCAACCACACTCCTCCAGGGAGCCTGGAAGCTGTAAGGATGGAACATGAGAATGTCCAGGCCTGGCCTCCCCCATATGTGGGGGCAGAAGCTGAAGCCCTCCCTCCCTTGGGGTCCCAGAGGCCTCCCTTCTCTCTCCCATTTCTGCCTGCTTCTCCCACCAACACTTGCTTGAGGACTGCTCTGCAAACTGACATCAGTGGAAAGGAAACGTCTGGACTACAGTCACAGTTGAGTCATTAACTATGGCGTTAACTTTCCCGGGGGAGAAAAAGGCCAAAACGAGCCACCAATTGCTAGGGCTTCGAAACACCAAAATGAAGTGCATATGCCTTTACGGTGAGCAAAGGATCATGCATACGAGTGTCCTGGAAGTCTCAGGAGGCGGCCTCAGCAGGCAGCCCCCCTCAGCTCTCCCACAGGCTGCTGAGGGTCTGCGATCGCCTTGGGTGGGCCTGGCCCCGTAGAGAATAGCACCAAACACCGATTTTTTCCACCTACTCACTAGGGGCTCAGGAAGGGCTCACACTGTTTGCAAGGCCTGAAAACTATTATTTTCTGTCCTCCAAAACACAGCCCCAGGAAGCTAAATCTGAGAGGGAGGGGATAAGTGCAAACAGCCACATGGAGAACACAGAGAAAGGAGAATTCAGTGCCAGCTTGACTTAGAGCAAATAACATTGGTGGCATTTTAGTCAAATTCCTAAACAGAAGGCAGACTCCAAGCACCACCAAAGAGAAGCAACCTCAGGACAGTTGACTGTTAAACAGGAAGGGACAAGAGGGAAACTTGGAGTCAAGTTTCCATTTTTCACACTACATAAAACCAGCTCTCCGCAGCTGGCTCCATCCATCAGCAAGAGAAACCCCGGCTGGGGCAGGCCTGCAACAGGCCCTGGAGAATCCCTCAAATACCCTCTCCGGGATCCCTGCAAACTGCCAGGTATCATAACACCTGCATGGAAATAATGAATAACTGGAGATTAGACCTCCTACTCTTGACACCTGTCATGCACAGGTCATATTTTGATCACCAGTGGGTACTTTCTGCCGCTTTATCTGTAGACACAATAGACAAGAGCCTACATGATTACTATAAAAATCCAACTTTTAGGAAATAAGTTTTTAATATTGTTTAATATCCACCAAGAGTAAGTTGATGATGCCAAATAACCTCTCCCCTACCATCAAATCTGCCCATCTCCTGAGATCTTTTTTACCCAATTATCTGACCTTCTACCCAAGGACCACTTTGTGTTTACCACGGGGTTGCCCAGACTTGGCAAACAAAAATACAAGATATTTGGTGAAATGTGAATTTCAGAGAAACCATAAATAATTCCTTAATACAAGTATGTCCCATGCAATATTCACGACATGCTTCTAATAAAATTATTCACTGCTTCTCTGAGACTTAAATTCAACAGGGCAGCCTGTATTGCATCTGGCAACTCTAGTTTGACATTCTAGAGAGAACACTGAAGCCTGACAACAGCTGGAAGCAACCTTTGGGATCCCCCAGCTGTCGCCTCATTCCACACAGAGGATTAGCTGAAGCAGAGCACTGGCCTCGCCACTCTGGGCAATAAGGACAGGCAGAGGGAGGCGGGAACAGTCTCTACCACACAGAAGACCGTTCTCTACTACTTACAGGGCTTACTGAAAATATCAACATAGAAAAAATATGAACTTAAACACACAAGCCAGACACAAAGCAAGCATTTTATACTTCTACTCATATGAGGTACAGAGATTCATAGAGACAGGAAGTAGAATGGTGGTTGTCAGGGGTGGAGGGGAAGGAAGATAATGACAAATTACTGTTTAATGGGTATGGAGTTTCAGTTTGATGAGAACTTTCTGGAGATGGATGGTGGTAATGGTTGGGTGACTTATGAGTACTTACTGCTCCTGAACTGTACACTTAAATGGCTAAAGAACTAAATTTTATGTTATGTATATTTTACAACTTTTTTTCTCTTAAATTAGCCAAATTTTCTCCTCATTTCCACATTAGGTAGTAGTTTTCCCCTCCCTTAAGCCTAATTTATCTCTAACTTCATGGGATAGGTATCACTGCTAAGATTCTCACAGTGTATGAGGAAATCACATCAGCAAGACAAGGATGAAAATCAAGATTGGCGAGGAGGGGTGGGTGAGTCCTTATACCCAGCTGGCCCCATCCATCCGGGCCTCCCAAGGACCCACAGAGGCACCCCACCCCCCGGCCGCACCTGCCCTGCTCCTGTGTTCATCATCCTCCGCTCAGCCTTGAATAGGCTCTAGAAACCTCCCAGGAACAGAACTCAAGAGAGTCAAGAAAGGTCAACTCCATGGCATCAGGGAGGCCTCTGGGCTTGTGGAAGCAGAGCCCTAAGCCCCACACCATCTCTGGAGTTGGCACACTTCTCTTTTCTAAAACAGTAACCAGGCCTTAGGGCTCTGAACTTGCCTTCAGGAAAGTGAAAAAGCCAAACAATGGGTGAAAGACAATGAAGGGAGAAAAACCAACTTTGATTCCTTTGGAACCGAGAAAGAGTTCTTTCCCGTCCGCTCACACAGTGATGTCACACACACACATTCCTCCCACCACCCGACTCTGGAGGCTCCAGGCCAGAGGTCACTTCAAACACGTTCTGGTGTAAAGTTACAGGTCACTTGCCTTGCAAGGGCCAGACAAAACAAGATTTGGGGACTTTAGAAATGGCTCTGACATATCCAGTTAAAAAAATAAAACCCAGGCAGAGTCAAGGGCTAGAAAATATTTTCAAAGGCCTCAAACCTGTGTAAGGGTCCACACGTTGTCTGGAGACAGCAGGGAGGCTCCCTCACTCAGTCCTGGTCAGTCTCTGGGTCGGTCCTCAGGGCTGTGTAGACCCTCCCTCCCAGGAACCCATATTCCTTTGTTTTTTGGTGGGGAGCGGGGAGCTCACCATAAGTCCTTTAGGAATCTGGATTCTTCTTAGCTCTTACTTGCCCAATCTGACCCTGACCTGGCCAGACAGCTAAGCAGCCACAATGATCCGTCATTCCCCACACCAGACTCGGCAGGGCAGACAGAGGAACAAGGGGCTGGGTTTTTAGCAGGGGTTCTCTTACCTCTCTGAGCCACAGAATCACAATGGGGATTCCCATGCCACCCCACCCAACCCCAGATTCCGCTCTCCATTTAGTGCAGGGTCCAGGGCTCAGCAGGTTTGGCAAGTACCCCAAGCAATTCCAAAGGAAGGAGATCCTCAGACCACACACAAAACAGAGGTCAGATTCAAGCTTTAAAAAAATAAATGGTAGAGCAGTTCAATGATACATGAGAATGCTCACAATATAATGTTTGGTGGGGAAAAGCTGAATAGCCAACTTCATATCCTAGGGGTCCAAGTTGAATATTTATATACATACTGAACTTGTTTCCAAGTTAACTAGTGGAGGTGATGCAATTCCAGCTGAGCTATTTCAAATCCTAAAAGATGATGTTGTTGAAGTGCTGCACCCAATATGCCAGCAAATTTGGAAAACTCAGCAGTGGCCACAGGACTGGAAAAGGTCAGTTTTCATTCCAATCCCAAAGAAAGGCAATGCCAAAGAATGTTCAAGCTACACAATTACACTACCAAACAATTACACTCATCTCACACACTAGCAAAGTAATGCTCAAAATTCTCCAAGCAAGGCTTCAACAGTATGTGAACCATGAACTTCCAGATGTTCAAGCTGGATTTAGAAAAGGCAGAGGAACCAGAGATCAAATTGCCAACATCCATCAGATCATAGAAAAAGCAAGAAAGTTCCAGAAAAACATCTACTTCTGCTTCACTGACTACGCTAAAGCCTCTGACTGTGTGGCTCAAAACAAACTGCGAAAAATTCTTCAAGAGATAGGAATATCAGACCACCTGACCTGCCTCCTGAGAAATCTGTATGCAGGTCAAGAAGCAACAGTTAGATCCAGACATGGAACAACAGACTGGCTCCAAATTGGAAAAGGAGTATGTCAAGACTATATATGTCACCCTGCTTATTTCACTTATATGCAGAGTACATCATGTGAAATGCCGGGCTGGATGAAGCACAAGTGGGAATCAAGATTTCTGGGAGAAATATCAATAACCTCAGATATGCAGATGATACCACATTTATGGCAGAATGAGAAGAGGAACTAAAAAGCCTCTTGATAAAGGTGAAAGAAGAGCGTGAAAAAGCTGGCTTAAGGCTCAACATTCAAAAAATGAAGATCATGGCATCCAATCCCATCACTTCATGGCAAATAGATGGGGAAACAATGGAAACAGTGACAGACTTTATTTTCTTAGGCTCCAAAATCACTGTAGATGATGACTGCAGTCATAAAATTAAAAGACACTTGCTCCTTGGAAGAAAAGTTAAGACAAACTCAGACAGCATATTAAAAATCAGAGACATTACTTTACTGACAAAGGTCTGTATACTCAAAGTTATGGTTTTTCCAGTAGTCATGTATGGATGTGAGAGTTGGAGCATAAAGAAGGCTGAGCGCCAAAGAACTGATGCTTTTGAACTGTGGTGTTGAAGAAGATGCTTGAGAGTCCCTTGGACTGCTAAGAGTCAAACCAGTCAATCCTAAAGAAAATCAATCTTGAATATTCACTGGAAGGACTGATGCTGAAGCTCCAATACTTTGGCCACCTGATGTGACGAGCTGACTCATTAGAAAAGACCCTGATGCTGGGCACAATTAAAGGCAGGAAGAGAAGTGGACGACAGAGAATGAGGTGGTTGGATGACATCAGCAACTCTAATGGACATGAGTTTGAGCAAGCTCTGGGAGATGGTGAAGGACAGGGAAGCCTGGCATGCTGCAGTTGATGGGGTCGCAAATGAGTCGGAAATGACTGAGCAACTGAACATACAGCCGCTGAATATACATACAGCCAATATGTATCAATCAATACGTATTGAACCTGTTTTCAAGTTAACTAAGCAATAAGACTTCCTTCTATAAAGATGGTGATTTTTAGACACCATCAGCTTCTGAATCTGCCTGCTCACTCAGCCATACTCATAATATTCCAGTGCACCAGAGTGATGCCAGCTTCTGGTCCCCTCACCATCTGAAAACAGGATCTGGTATTGAAGGGAAGAGAGTGATTAGTGAGGAGAAGAGGGTTCCAGACCAGGGTCTTTTCTGATTCAGAGCTGAAGTGTGAGGACTCCAAAGACAGGCTGAGAGATCAGCTTGGAAACTGGCTGGCCAGAGCAAAGATTTTGCAGGAGATGGAAGAAAACAACGTTAGAAAAGTGAGTTGAGGTCCAGCTACATATGCAACCGGGGCCACTTGAGCAGCCCTGAAGCCACAACACACAATGAACTGTGTGCCAGAACTTGACGACGAGAATGCAAATTGTTTTACAACCAGGACAGGGAAGAAACAGCAAGAAGGAACGGGAGGGGGGATGGGGTAGGGGACAGTGGTGAGTAAATCAGAAAATACAGACTGAACAATCATCCAACTACACACCTTTGACTAAGAATCTTAAGCCTGGAAGCCCAGCCACCTTCCAACTTTTTCTTGTCTTTACTGTGCATGGCTGTGGCAGAGGTTCTCTTTGTTTTTGAGGAGAACTTGGCACTCCAGGGCCAGTGGCTCAAAACACTGGAGTGGTCCTGATAGCAGCAACTGTGATGTTTCAACCCCCTTCCTTCTCCCAGCTCACTTGCCCTTCAAGCACCCACCTCAGCCCCAAGACTCCAGTAGCAGAGAGAGGGGTGAAAGGGAAGAAGCCAGCGTCAGGACCAAACTCTGGCACAGAGCATCCTTCAGAAACAAAGGATACCCGTTAAGCACGAGACTTTCACAGACCCCCTTCGTGAGAAACTACAATACCAGGCATCTCCACTTATCACCCACCAGCCATGTGGGCCTCCTCCTTTAAGAGCTGGTCTATCTCTAAGGCTTCTCTTGGGAAATTAAGCCACTTTACTTCAGGCCTTGAAAACTAATGCTCGATGACAAGTTATTTTTCCTACTGTCAAAGAATAATACCCAGAATTCAGTATTTTATATTAAAATCAGTTCTTTTTGCCATACATCAAAAGCCCATTCCCCCCTACAAATAGCAAAGCTGAGATGCCATACTAAGGGATGCAAAAAGCAGCAGCCAGTTGCCCTGCAAAATCACACCGATAATACCCTCTCTCACCCTGAAGAGAGAAATAAGCCCCTAATGCAAATAAAGGAAAAGAAACTGGAAGACAATGTGCCAACTTAGTCACCCATTAATAGGATAAGCTGCATTTTAACATTTCAAACTAGGTCAGAACTTGGACTCTGATATTGGACTTTCTTTATCATTTTTATTTTTTGGCTGTGCTGGGTCTTTGTTGTTGCACACAGGCTGTCTCTAATTGTGGTGAGCAAGGGCTAGTCTCTACTTGCGGTGAGCGGGCTTCTCATTACAGTGGCTTCTCTCGTAGAGCACGGGCCCTAGAGTGCAGGCTTCAGTAGTTGTGGTGCATGTGCTTAGGGACCTCGCGGCATGTGGGGTCTTCCTGGATTAGGGATCAAACCCATGTCTCCTGCATTGGCAGGCAGATTCTTTACCAGGGAGCCACCAGGGAAATCCCTGGTATTGGGCTTTTAAAGTACTTTCTTGCTTTATATTTGGAGTAACAGATTGGTGAGCCTAGAGACTCCTTCCTAAATTATGATGCCTAATAACCAAAGCTTATTTCTAATTTTTTGGATCTCAATTACAGAGCCTGCTGTGCTTAAAAAAATTTTTTTAATTCTTTGATTAAAACTATTAGCTGCACCATAAGATTAAAACATAAATGTCTTCTCCTCCAATGGATTTCAAGTGTTTCAGCCTTTAATCAGAAGCAGTCAACCTCTCACCTCTTTGTAACAAAGAATTCCTCACGGATTTTAGACAAGAAACACGTGATTGTGAGGGCACTAGAGGGAAGAGCAGACACACAACAGAATCAACCAAATGAGGAGGCGAGGCCCCTCCCAGCCTGCCCACTTCAAGTCTCATTCTTCCCTCCCTGAATGGCTCTAATATGATCATGCATTCTTCTAACTACATTTGCAAATGACTGACTCAATTCAATAACTGCTACCTAATTATATCTAGACTTGGGATGTACTTGTTTGAGGGAAGCTATATGGAATTAGAGCCTTAACAACCGGGAACTCTGTTGTTCTTCACCGCTGTGAGCCTGTAGTCTACAGCACTGGTGTCTCCCCAGGCCTCCCCAGGGCAATTCTGGACCCAAAGGCTCCAATGGGAAGACCCAGAGGGACGGGATGGAGAGGGAGGCGGGAGGGGGAATCGGGATGGGGAACACATGTAAATCCATGGCTGATTCATGTCAATGTATGGCAAAAAACACTACAATATTGTAAAGTAATTAGCCTCCAACTAATAAAAATAAATGGAAAAAAAAAAAAAAGGCTCCAATGGAATCTAATGTAAGGTGAATATATAGGCTCAGTGGGCCCAACCAGAGACAGGCTTCCAAGTTCAACTCCTAAATCCACGGCCTTGGGGGTGAGCTGAAAGTACAGATCTGTAGGCCCCTCTGGAGGACTCTCCACCAGTAACCTGGGGAGGGGCAGCCGCAGGTGACAGAGCAGCCTTAGCAGTTCAACCCTGGCTCACTGTAGATAAGCAGTAGCCAAGTTCTAGATAAGTGCCAGCTGCTGCTGCTGCTAAGTCGCTTCAGTCGTGTCCGACTCTGTGCAACCCCACAGACGGCAGCCCACCAGGCTCCCCCGTCCCTGGGATTCTCCAGTCAAGAACACTGGAGTGGGTTGCCATTTCCTTCTCCAATGCTTGAAAGTGAAAAGTGAAAGTGAAGTCGCTCAGTCGTGTCCAACTCTTAGCGACCCCATGGACCTGCAGTCTACCAGGCTCCTCGGTCCATGGGATTTTCCAGGCAAGAGTACTGGAGTGGGGTGCCATTTCCTTCTCCAAGATAAGTGCCAGCAGCCCCTCACAATAGCACATTAGCCAAGTATGAAGCTAGAAACCAGCTTACTACAGGTCGATATAGCTGGTACAAAAACAGAAAAATACTGGAGTGAGGAGTGGTAGGAAGTCAGGTCCCCAAATACCCTCAGGGGATTTGGAACTTGAGAGGCATTAATTTTATCAAAGGAGCACTTCCAAGGATGACTGAGCCTTTGAAGAAAGGGTTCCTGGTCCTGTGCCCTTCTAGTCACTTGTCTTGCCAACTCAGTCACAGGCTTTTTCCATGTATTTCCCTGGCCATCCTGCTTGAAGCCACCTCTCCCCACTTTAAACTCCTAATGTACATCACTAATACAACTTCCCAAATTGCATCCCACTCCACTAGTGAATAGTCCATAACCTTAAAAGAAAACAAAGGGTTTCTTGGACAATAAAGTCTGATAAACCGAAGATTAAGCACTTGTGTATTCATTATGGAGACTACGATTCTGAGGTCTTTAATAAATTGTTCAATTTTATTTGACCTATTCTAAATGCAACTGACCTAGGAAACTGTTTTCAAGGAAAACCTATTATTGACTTGCAGAACTGAAGATCTACAGAAGATGTGGGTAAATGCTGAGCTATCCCATTCATTCAACAACTCATTACGTCACATCTTAGAATATGCTATTTAAGTGACTTGAATAGTTATTTAATCTTTTGTTATTTAGTTCTGTATGCATTTGGGTATTATCTTAAGTAGAACATTCATTTAAGCTAAGATCACATCTTACATGCCTTTGAGTTTCCAGCAGCCCCAAGTCTACCTGCTATAGAGATACACTCAAATTCTTTAAAGTGTTAGCTCTGACATTATAAAACACGTGTCTTAGAATATATGATTTTTAAAACCTCAGATCATCAAGTTTCTATATACATATGGGCTTCCCTGGGGGCTCAGTCAGTAAAGACTCCACCTGCAATGCAAGAGACCCAGGTTGGATCCCTAGGTTGGGAAGATACCCTCAAGGAGGAAATAGCAACCCACTCCAGTATTCTTATCTTGGAAATCTCATGGACAGAGAAGCCTAGAGGGCTATAGTTCACAGGGTCACAAGCATCAGATGTGACTACGCCACCATACTACCATACACACACATATTTATATAAAAGGGGCTTCCCAGGTGGCTCAGTGGTAAAGAATCTGCCTCTCAAGGCAAGAGACGCTGGCTCAATCCCTGGGTCAGGAAGATCCCCTGGAGGAGGAAATGTCAACCCACTCCAGTATTTTTATCTGGGAAATCTCATAGACAGAGGAGCCTGGCAGGCTACAGTCCATGGCATCACAGAGTTGGACATGACTGAGCACACCTGCACACATACACATATATATGTATGCAGGTATACCAAAGCCCAGAGATGTAAAATGGATTGTCCAATATCATAAAAAGTTAATCAAAGAACCATGAGAAGAACCGAGGTCTTCCAACTCCTTAGTCTTCCTTCTGTAATTTAAGGAAACCTTATCCTTTCAGGTTCCAGTTGGTTTTCCAGTAGATGAAAGAATGAATTTCAGTGATTTGAATACCGGAGGGAGCATAACACAATCTTACCAAGTAAAGAACAAAAATGAAAAAAGATTCAAGTAATACCAGAGGTGCAGAGGACTTCCCTGGTGGTCTAGTGGTTAAGAATCTGCCTTTCACTGCAGCAAGTGTGGGTTTGATCCCTGGTAAAGGAACTAAGATCCCACATGCCACAAGGTAGAGCCAAACATTAAAAAAAGAAGAAGAAGAAGAAAAGAAAAAGTATATGCGTCTTGTGCACACATGTACATGTGCATGTGTGAATCTACTTCTTCCTAAAGGTATCCAGTGATAAAACCATGATACCTCTTATTCCTCCATTAGTCTCAAAGTGACATGGATTCAATCCTAGCAGATCTATATCAGAACCACTTGGGAAGAAAGCGCCACTTGAGAAGAAAGCAGGGGAGGGGTGTTGTCTGCTAATACAGAAGCAAGACCTCCAAAAGTGCAGATCTCAGCATTTTCACAAAGCCCACAGGTGATGCCAGCCCACAGACAGAGATGTGAACTACAGCTCTGGAGGCCTGGAGCCAACTGTCTGATTTGCAAGGGACTGCCCAACGGACATTTCAAGATTTCGCTCTACTCCTAAAGGTCAGCTTCCTCTGACAAAGACTCTCCGACCCCCTCTTCCCCAAGCCTGCCATTCTCTCCCCTGTTCCAGAATCCCTCAGTGCTTGACTTCTACAGATGACATTGAGCACCTCCAGGGCTATGAGACACAGTAACTGACTGTTAAAGCATACACTGCGGGACCTTCCCGGTGGTCCAGTGGTTAACAATCGCCTTCCAATGCAGGCGGACTTGGGTTCAACCCTTGGCTGGGGAACTAAGGTCTCACATGCCACAGAGCAACTAAGCCTGCACCCCGTAACCAGAGAGAGCCTGTGCAGCCAAAAAGATAAATAAATAAATGCAACTTCTTCCACATTTAAAAACAAAATAAAGCATACACTGTGCTTCTTTGTATTAAGACTTTTTAGTTCCTCACAGGGGCCCAGAAGTTCTCGGTCCATGCCAACACTGCAGATGTCAGGCAATGCTGCACATGCGTTGTGCTCTTTCTCCCCTTTCCAAGCCACTCCATAATGCATATTAGAAACCACACGAAGGGAAAACGATCTTATTACAGGAATCACTTTGCTTCCTACTTTCCAGTAGGTCATCCAAAAGGATGGTGTCTTAACCAGTTCAGTTCATTTCAGTCACTCAGTCGTGTCTGACTCTTTGCGACCCCATGAATCGCAGCACGCCAGGCCTGCCTGTCCATCACCAGCTCCCGGAGTTTACTCAAACTCATGTCCATCGAGTCGGTGATGCCATCCAACCATCTCATCCTCTGTCGTCCCCTTCTCCTCCTGCCCCCAATCCCTCCCAGCATCAGGGTCTTTTCCAATGAGTCAACTCTTTGCGTGAGGTGGCCAAAGTATTGGAGTTTCAGCTTCAGCATCAGTCCTTCCAACGAACACCCAGGATTCCTTTAGAATGGACTGGTTGGATCTCCTTGTAGCCCAAGGGACTCTCAAGAGTCTTCTCCAAAACCACAGTTCAAAAGCATCAATTTTTCGGCGCTCAGCTTTCTTCACAGTCCAACTCTTAACCAGTAATCAGTAGCAAATCACTTCAACACGGCTCACAATTGATTGTGACTTGCAAAAGTGAGTTAGGACACTGGGGTTAAGAATTGTTGACTGAACTAGTCACTAATATCCTTATGCTGGTGTTGGAAATGAAGACAAAGTAAAGAGGACTAAGCAATGATGGTTCTCTAGAAAGTAGAAATATCAATTTGTTCAAAATCTACTTTATTGCAGTTAATGGGATAAATTACTGACTATGGGAATAGTCCTCACAAAGCTGGTAAATCACAAAAGCTCGAAGACATCGGCCTTACAGAAATCTGAAGACTACTATTAAGGAATTCCCTGGCAGTCCAGTGGTTAGGACTTGTTTCACTGCTGGAGCCCAGGTTCCATCCCTGGTCGGGGAACTAAGATCCTACAAGTCATGCAGCATGGCCCAAAAAAAAAAAAGAATAAATAAAATTTTAAAATAAAAATAAAGACTACTATTACTATACTTCTTTTGTGGAACTTATCCCTTGCCTTACAGACAAGAACCCCAACATCAAAACTTCCCTGGTGGTCCAGTGGAAGACTCTGTGCTTCCAGTGCAGGGGGTGCAGGTTCAGTCTCTGGTTGGGGAACCATGATCCCATATGCTGTGTGGCATGGTCAAAAAATAAAATAAAATTATAATAATAAATAAAAAGCACAGCATCCACAGGGCCAAGACCATCTGAAGGCTCAGTCCACATGCAGCTTGTCACCTCTGTGGACAGAGCAAAGGTAACCAGTGACCTCATGTTGGTAAAGACAAAGTCCATTTCTCAGACCCGCCCCATCCTATCCTCTCATCAGCACCTAGAAGTTCTAACCTCACTCACCTCCTCAACACTGCCCATCCCCTCAGTTTCCCTCCTCCTTCTCTGGCCATACCATCCTAGTCTCCTTTGCAGGTTCACCCTGCTCTACTACACCGTGAACTGGGAAGGTTGCTCCCAGGCTCATATCAGTAGGTACTCAAAGGTTTGCTGACTGCTTGGTGAACTCTGTTTACACTGATGGATAAACTGCTGGAAACCAGACTCCCATGCTACAGGCACCCTACAGAATGATCCCCAGCCTCTCCAACCAGCAAGGCAAACAGGAAAAACCAGGGTTTGCATTCACACCCTACTCTCTCCTCCTCCCAATGCTCCTTCATTTTTTCATTTCAGGTTTAGGAACTTGAGAGGATTTTGATTAGGTCTCTTTTGAGGTAGCTGGGAATAAAAATTGTTCAACAGGATAATAACTCCTCCATAACAGGTTTAATAAAGAGCTCCTTCTTAACTCAATGTATTTTCCTTTTGCCCAAGCTTTAACATTTTAAACAAAGAATGCAGACCTTTTGTCAGTAAAGGTCACTGTCCAACAGAAATTGTTGATGGCGATAAAACAAATAGTAGTTTTATATTAGAAAACAGTTAAGGCAACAGGAAGGGCATGTATGAAAAACAAACACTGCAGTCAGAAGAAATACTAGACAGCATCTATAAATCTGATCTTTTAAAGAGTAAAGATAACATATTAGGGGCTTGCCAGGTGGCACCAGTGGTCAAGAATCCACTTGCCAATGCAGAAGACACAAGAGACCCAGGTTCCATCCCTGGGTCAAAAAACCCCCTGGAGGAGGAAGTGTCAACCACTCCAATATTCTTGCCTGAAAATTCCATGGACAGAGGAGCCTGGCGGGCTACAGTCCATGGGGCTGCAAAGAGTTGGACACAACTAAGGGCACACACATATAACACATGAACTGTGACAGGCTGAGGGATGCCCTTCCCCCCAAAGATAGTCTCCTAATCCCTAGAACCTGTGCAAACGCTACCTTACGCGGCAGAAGAGTATGTGCAGATGTGATTAAGAACCTTGAGATGGGGACAACATCCTGAATTACCCAGGTGGGCCCAGTGTAATCACAAGGCCCTTAAAAGAAGTGTCTAGGTCAGAAGAAAGGAGAAGTGACATTGGAAGCAGAGGTCAAAGAGCAACCTTGGAAGATGCTATGCTGCTGGCTCAGAAGATGAGGCCACAGGCCAAGGAATGCCAATTGCCTTTAGAAGCTGGAAGAGTCAAGGAAAGAGAATCTCCCCCGGAACCTTGAGAAGGAGCACAGCCCTGGTGACGCATTGTTTCTAGGACTTCTGACCTCCAGAACTATGAAGATAATTTTGTGTTGCTTTAAAATAGTAAGTTTAAGGTAATTTGTTATACTAGCAAAATGTTTTCATTTCCAAGGTTGAGTATATACCTGAAATAAAAGCTCATTTCCAATGAGATAAAAACATAAATTTTCCTCTGGGAAGTAGAAAGTATGAACACCCATTTTTCAAAAGAACAGGAGTACTTTAAAATAATGAGTCCACCTCACCAGCCTTTCATGTGAATGTTGTTTAAAGCTATTTATGGGCTTCCCTGGTGGCTCAGTGGTAAAGAATCCACCTGCCAACGCAGGAGATGTGGGTTCAGTAGCTGGGTCGGGAAGATCTCCTGGAGGAGGAAATGGTCACCTGCTGCAGTATTCTTGCCAGGAAAATTCCATGGATAGAGGAGCCTGGTAGGCTACAGTCCATGGAGTCACAAAGAGTCAGACATGACTGAGAGACTGTGCACAAAGTCATTTATGCTCTTAGTGTGAACAAGCATCAGCTCCTGATAAGTGCCCCAAGGGCAGATAGAATAAGCGAGAAGTCAAGTTCCAACCGAGGGCAGGTTTGCAGATCTCCATGGTATAAATACTCTCACCAAAGCCAAGTAAAGCCACCAACATAATGTCACTGAATATCAACTTGAGAAGAGATGCAGTCAGCTCACATGAGCAGCTATGAGACAGCTGGGCAGTTCATGCCCTAATTTTCTGATTCACAGTACTTAATATGTGTTTCACTTTGATGGGGGTACTATGAGATTCTTTAGCAAACAAATTACTCTTTTAATTAAACAAAAGTTTGGGAAACAGCACTATACCCCCCCCCCTCAGATATTCATACATTAAAGGCTCTGACAAGTTCTGCAGGCTCTTTTGTGTTTTCTTCTTTAAGCTCAGTTATCATAGTTCAACTCTGTGTTTTCTACTTGTAATCAGGGGTGGGGCCACCTGAAGCTTACTCAAGTTAGAAAGCCCTCTTTAAGAGAAAGAAAACAAGGTCAGGTGCAGAGCCTTGGTAGGGACCCCCCCGTTTGAGGGATCCTGGAGCTTCAACCTCATAGCTTCATGGCAAATTTCATCCGTGCATGTGTTGAAATCTCCCTGCACTTACCAACACCTGACATTGCACTAGTTCAAAGATGCACACACATTAGGAAACGCCGTCCCAGAGCATGAATGTGAAACAGGCCAGAAACTGAGACAGTGCTTGCTGAACAAGGTATCTATTCTACACCAATGTGACTATATCCAGACCCTAACTTTGTTTCCATGGGCCATCTTCCAAAAGATAGAAATAGCCTTGTTTTATAGGCTGCTTCCTTCAGGAAAGTATTCCCTGTAATAGTCACTGATTCATGCTTTCAACATTTGCTAAGCACTACATGGGAGGATACAAAAAAAGGTTGAAATAGCCTCAAGGAGCTACACTGCTGAAAGAATAGCAGATGTGCACCCATGGCACAAGCTGCTTGGCATGACAGCTCCATTTGAGATGGGAGGTATCAATCTTAAGTAGAGGCATAGTGGTCAATAATTCTGCTATGATGATCTAGGAGTCCATAGCCAAGGGCAAGATAGGGACAGAATGGGGATAGGAGGAGACAGTAATGAGGTTGCTATGGAAACCCTCCCCAGAGCAGTGAAGGACAGCCAGCACTGCCCTCCCTCGTCCTTGGGCACAAGCGCCACTCTACCACCCTTCAGGCTATGGGTCTATTTCCAGAAAGAAAAAAAAAATGTTCTGCTATTCGGTTATATTTACAGACCCATTGAGAGAACAATGCTCTTGATAAGTTCCCAGGTGCACCTCACCCAAGGAATAGGATCTACCTTTAGGCCTAACCTACCTAAAAGATATCGGCTTCCTGGTGGCTCAGTGGTAAAGAATCCGCCTGTCATTGCAGGAGACGCAGGTTTGATCCACGGGTCGGAAAGATCCCTCAGAGAAGGAAATGGAAACCCACTCCAGTATTCTTGCCTGGGAAACCCCATGGGCAGAGGAGCCTAACAGGCTACAGTCCATGGGGTCGCAAAAAAGTCGGACATGACTTAGGGACTCAACAACAACAAACAACACCCAAAAGATGTATAAGAATCAAGAATGACTTGGTCTCTATTTCAAGTTCAGGAGTAAGGAGTTTAAACAGGCAAAGGTGCACCATAAATCCAGTATTTTAATTTGGCAGTGATTAGAGGCTAAAGTCTAGGTTCTATGTCACCTCTGGGAAGTAGAAAGAATCAAGTTCATGAGAGGTCTGAACTGGTGTCCTTGTTGAAGGACAACAAGGCACACGAAGCTGGGGAGGTGGTGAGAAGGGACCCAGGTCAGAGAGCTCAGCGTCTCACACACAGTGGGTTCTTTACTAACACGTGTTGATTACATATGAACATGTCTGAACCTAGTGAATGAAGAGACCATCCCAGCTGTTCAGCTCACATCTCAAATCTCGTCACTGGACCCAGAGCCCTGCCTTGACTGTCAGCACCCCGGTCCAAGTACAGGAGTTCCTGTCCCTAGAATAACCTTGACCCTGGTTAACCCGGAGACCGCTGCAAGGGAGACCAAATACTTTCTTGTCCCCTTGCTAAGGGCTCCTGACTCCATCCCAAAGCAACTTTTGAAATGCCAAGTTCACTGGAATCAAGGCCAAAATCTCAGTGTTCCTACATGACAACTCACTCCCAAAGGGAAAAAGACCAACACTGGCCAGAGGCTTTTACAATCAGAGTCACTGACTCTGGCCATTCACCAGAAATAAACATTTATTCCCACTGGAGGCCTTCCAGAGGCTGGTGGCATGCTGACCCATCATGTAAAGACTGATCAGGATAGGTCAAATGGCCCATGCCTCAGGACGAGCTGTGTCCAGGATGAAACACAGGTTTCATCACACCTGCCAACTCCCACGGACTGACAGTGGCTCCCTCTCCTAGGATTGGTAGGAAAATGTCATGATTTTCTAACAATATCTGCCGCGAGCACAAAGTGATAGCACATGGGCTGTGTATTTACTGCCCCAATCCTGGTTTACTTACACTGTATGATTTTATAAATGCATATGCTAAATACATACACACATGTAACAATATAACCTATTTCTAAGTTCCCCTGATTAGCTTTAAAAAAAATAAGAAAAGTTTATTATAAACAATTACATCTAAATTGCAACCATACTGGTAAATTCTCCTAAGGACAAAAGAAAAGGGAAAGAGTAGGAAGCATGACTCCAATCAGAGCCCAACATGTGGTAACACAGCTCTTGCTGGCAGGATCCAACTATACAGGCTTGTCAGCCACGGGCCTTTCCCTCCCCAAGCAGGAAGCCCCCAGGTGCAGAGAGAGGAGTCGCCGGGGTGGCACTTCCTCCCATCCTCGGGATCACCAAGTACCTGCCTTGGCTTGGGCCTTTCACAGAGAATTCAGCAGGGCGAGGAGGGCTGACCCTTGCAGACCCACCATTCACTGCTCAAGGCTCTGTTTGGGGGACTTCCTTGGTGGTCCAGAGGGCAAGAATCCACTTTGCAATGCAGTGGATGCGGGTTCAATGCCTGGTTGGGGATCTAAGATCCCACATGCCATGGAGCAACTAAGCCCATGCACTGCAACTAGAGTCCGTATGCTGCAATGACACAACGAAGGTCCCATGTGCTGCCAGTAAGACGCAATGTAGCCAAGTAAATAAAGAAAAATACATTTTTTTAAAAAGGCACGGTTTGGGGGTTTTCACAGGTCTCAGGAGTCTCATAATCATCCTTAACCCCGAGCTTTGGAGCTAAATACAGTGAATGCTGGCTCCCCCTCACTTCCAACTTCCCTCTTGCTCTAACTACACTGGATACCAGGACGGATCAGCTATGTACCCAACTGTGCGAGATGAAATATAAACACTGCAAGGGCCCAGAAGTAAGGAGATCAGCAACTCCATAATGCTGAAAAGGATGGCATATGTTTAGAGCAACACTCTAGCACATAAAGCTATGCTTCCACCTAAAGAGGAGAGAGGAATCAAATGGAATTTGTATAGGAAAGTGTGAAAGTGTCAGTCACTCAGTCGTGTCTGAGTCTTTGTGACCCCATGGACTGTAGCCTGCCAGGCTTCTCTGTCCATTGAATTTTCCAGGCAAGAATACTGGAGTGGGTTGCCATTCCCTTCTCCAGGGGATCTTCCCAACCCAGGGATCGAACAAGTGTCTCTTGCATCTCCTGCATTGCAGGCAGATTCTTTACCATCTGAGCCATCCAGGAAGCTGACTTTCCTTTCCTTCTATAGGAAAGGACCTTCCGAAGAGTCCTTCCTTTACAGGCAAGGTTGTCTTTCACTTGCAAGGATATACCTATTTCCACAAGGTAAAATGAAATAGTCTGTTTAAATATTCTGGCAAGTGCAAGAAAACAAAAAAAAAGCAAGGAGGTGGTCTGGCTGCTCCCCAGTGTCCCCTCTGTTTTCCATGAATAACCACTACCGGATTAGGTCACGTTGACTATTTCGAGAGCAGCAAACAACGGCTCAGCGCCAGACATCTTGGAAGTAAGTTTGACTCTCTGACTAAGGCTGGCTTGCGATGCTTCTCTGAATACTTTCTGGCCCTGAGTTCATCCCACTACATCCCATCTAATGCCTGCCTTCCCTGTGAGCTGTCAGGACCAGGGCAGCTCCCACCAGAGGTGGGGGTGGGAAAGGGGATGGACTACAGATGTCTGGTGCTCCTCCCGAACCCTCAAGCCTGCAAATCAATTCACTGCACCGACGGTTGTAGCATAAATGATTCATAACTGTGTTAATCAATACATTTCTGCAGACACTGCTATTAACTCTGGTCATTTCAAGGGGAAAATACATTTCAGAAGCTGTTGTGCCAACGTGGTGGACACAAAATCCTGCAGCTTTGTGAAAGTATCTAGTCACACAGTGGGGGGAAAAAAGGCAACCTGACCTCCAATAGAGATGTTAATATTCTTCGGCAGAGGCTGGGATTAAAAGCTCATGCCAGTAAGGAGATGGCTTTACACATGCCCACAGCAAGAGCTATGACTGTGACCCTTACCCAAATTTACCTTTGCCAAAAGAAACTGAGCGGCAGGGCAAAAGAGTACCTGTCTTTCTAATTAACATTTCAGGTCACAAAGGGCAAAAGAAACAGCACCATGATAGTAACACCCACGCCCAGTGCCACGACAGACATTACTAATCCATCACCACACTCTGGGCCACAGAAGCCGATTTGGCCTCATGATTTCTCTCACCTAAATTCTCTCAGCAGCCTCTCTAATCACCGGGATATGAAACTGAAGATGAAACCCATTCACACATCTGCTTAACTCCTAACACTGCTGCCAATGATGTACTAATCAGGAAATACTCCTGGACTGCTGGCAGGCTGCACGGGAGCTGCTCTTTAAGAGGTCTTGGTGGTATTTTACCTAAAGCAACTTATGATCAATAAGAGATAAAACAAAGTCACGAAAACAAAAAGCCAACGTGATAGCAGTCCATTGAACAAATGTGTTGGGAATTCTGCGGAAATATTAGAGGATGCACACGAAAGAGAAATCAGGAATCAAAGAACTGTGAAGCAAATAACCAAATCTGTAACACAGTCCATGCGACCCTCCCCTAGCAACCAGGCCCCTTGAGCCTCCTTTCAGAGACTTGCTCCAGCCACCGTGGCCTTCTCTGGTTTCTCTAATACAGTGAGCCCTCCTACTCCAGGGCCTTGCCCCGCAGCTTCCTCAACTTAGAAGACCCCATGGTGCCACTCCACTGACACCGTGCCATCCACTCCCTTGAGTCTGAAAAACCTCCACTCAGGCTACAGGCTTCCATTCAGACACATGCTCTGAAGGAAGCCCTCCTGAGCATCCTTATGACCACACCACCCCAGACCAGGGTAGGACTCCCGGTCCTTCATCAGCCCTCATCCCAGTTTCACTGACTCTTGGAGTGAATCCCACATCCTGGCTAAGCTTTCAACTAGTTCTGTAAGGACAGGGCAGATGCCTCCTATGTTTGCCACTGCATCCCCAAAATACAGAGCAGTACCTGGAACCTACAGGGAACACTGAATCAATGAATCAATAGATCAGTGTACAAGCAGACAATAAGGCAGAGAATTAGAGCTGAAGCTCAAATGGGTTTAGAAGATGTGTGATGCAGAGGGTGATGGAAGTCAGGAGAAAGGTGTCTACCTATGACGTAAGTTTTGAAACAATAAGGCACAAGAAAGACCCAAAGAGAGTAGAAAAGGCAGACAAAAACAACATCATGAAGGATGATACCAAACCCGTCATGAAATAATTAAGCTTAACTACAAAAATTACGTTTTCTGCAGGGAAAAAGCTAACAAAATCCAGTGGGGGAAGTATTTGTATCAAGTAACAGAAGAATCACTTCCAGACTATGTAAAAAGCAACTAGAAATCAATAAGTGATCCAACAATATAACAGACAAATGAACAAAGAACAAATAGACGGTTAACAGAAAAATACAAATGATTTATGCATAGAAAAAAATGTTCAAGCTCACACATAATAACTGACATAAGATACCATTTTTTCCCAGCAGATCAGAAAACACCAAGAAATTTGGTAACACACTGTTCATAGGGTTCAGGGAAACAGGAAAACCATGCATTGTTGATTAGACAATACCTTTTGGAGGACAGTTTGGCAAATATCAAATTAAAGATGAATGCCCTCTCTGACTCAACCATTTTACTTCTAGGAATTCATCCCACAAATGTGTTCAAACTTGTGTGCCAATGTGTGTGTGTTTGCATCAATAGCATTGCGTAGCACAACAGAAGACAGGAAACAAGCTAAGTGTCAATTAATAGGAAGCCAGTTAGAAGAGCCAATGGAACATTGTACTGCTGTTCCAGAATGAGGCTCATCTATATAGTCTGATGTATTGGGTTGGCCAAAAAGTAAGATGTTACAGAAAAATTCAAATGGACTTTTTGGCCAACCCAATAAAATGATTTACAATGGTAAGTTTGTTGCTGTTTTTTAAGCAAGGTATATAGAAGTTTATAGAGTACTCCATTCATGTAGGGAATAGGAAAAGGCAATGAAAGAAAGGAAGAAGGACTACTAAATATTCACACACACACAGATTATTTCCAGACTACACAAGACACTACTAATAGCAGTCATCTTTGGGAAGTGACCTTAGCTTCTAAGGTACAGGGGTTGGAGGGAAACTTTTCATCATATACCTCTTTTTACAGTCTGAAATTTTTAACCACACATGGCTTACCTTTGTAAAAATAAACATTAAAAACAGGGAAGGAAGACAGATGATTCCAAAATACAAACTACTGAGAAAGGAAGAGAAACTAGACAGGAGACCTAAGTCATCAAGATTCAAATACCCAGGCTGGAACCCAGAGGGGCATGCTGAGATAATGTCCCTCATACCAGAACAGGGGCCTTTGGGTAAAGAGGTTGTGGTGAGCAAGGACCCTGGATGACAACCTTGACCCAGAAGCAGAGCCCACTCTGCAAGTAGACCCCAAGCAAGCAGGCACAGGCATAAAACATAAAATTCAAATACTTGGGATCTGCCAATACCAAGCCTAGAAACTGAGGTCCGTTACACTGATGATGGTCACTTGGCATGGGGAACTGTCCTCTGGGTCTTAGCAGGCCCTGACAGTTTTTAGAACTTTGGAGAATCGGTCCTCCTGAACCACAGGAAAAGGTGGGTCCAGAGGGTGACCACAGCTCTGGAGCTGATTTAATAAAGATAGAACGAGAGGTTACAAAGTAGAAAGCCTCAGGCTTCTGCGTCAGGTTGTGCCCTGGGCTCCCAAGGCTGACAGCCACAGGGGACAGTCACTGAACGAGCTGCCCAGCCAGCGCCGAAGGAGGGCTGCAGTCATCCTCTCAGGAAAACAGCCCCGTTTATCCTCAAAGTTTCAACTCCCTGGGTATTTGGGCCGAGGACCCTAAGGTGGAGACCCTGAGTTCTTCACCTTAGGAGGACACATTTCTCACCACTTCTGCCCCGCTATTTGAGGCCTGTGTCCACTGCCTCTTTCAGCACAATTATCTAAAATAGAAACCTGGTGACCTAGGCTGTGGTCTACTTCAGAAATGTTAAACACATCTGGACGGGAAAATGCCTGCCTGGCAGGGGCTTCTCCTTGGCACTTATAAGCTAGAGCACAGACACGCCTCTGTCTCCTGCCGATCGTGAGCGATCTCTGGAGTCAGTGAGTTTCACAGGCACAAATGTTTTATAAATACACATTTTAGTGAATAAACCAAGAGAACTTAAATTACTCATAGCCAAGTAGTAGTTTTAAATCTAAGTATTCAGATTAGCCAGTTGACTTCTAGGAAGTTGCCAGCGACCTAGTCAGAGCTCAATACGACACCTTCTGCAACTTCTTGGCCTCTAAGCACCTAAGCCTCAAAATGCCTAAAGGTAATAAAAATAAAAACACCTAACTGGGACTTCCTTGGTGATCCCGGGGCTAAGACTCCACACTCCCAAAACAGGGAGCCCAGGTTCAATCCCCAGTCAGGGAACTAGATCTTGTATGCCACAACTAACGACCGGGCACAGACAAATATTTTTAAAAACACACACACCTAACACACATTAGCACACCTCTGCAAGCTTTTCAAAGTGCTCTCACACATTCTCATATGTATACGGTACACATGATACATATGATATCCTGTATGCTTCCAGCCCAAAGTAAGTGTGGCCAAAGCATGCGACATGGTACATAGTAGCCTGCTCAATAAATAGCAGGAGAGAATTATTTATCTTCGAAAAGTAGTTTTCCAGAAACATGAGACAAGAAAGTAAAGAAACATCTCAGGCCCAATTTCATACAGACAGATTACAAAAGTCATAGAGATTCCCATATCAGATCCTAGCACTCCACAGCTCAGAAACATTACTTTAGGGACTTTTAGAAACTTCTAACTGCTTCTCATTTTTCCTCATGCTCATTTTCTCTTCAAGTGGAGGATTATTTTTCCCTTAATGTTTATTGTACTTCTTTTCCAGCGATTTTCTCTTATGAAAAATCTAATAAAGGCACAGTATTAAAATTTTTTAATTAATAACACATATATACAGCCCAGCCACTGATACCAGGATGAGGCCTGCTATGATTCTGAATCACAGGTGAATTTGGTATCCATATGTGCTAAGTTGCTCAGTCAAGTCCGACTCTTTGCAACCCCATGGACTATAGCCCGCCAGGCTCCTCTGTCCATGGGATTCTCCAGACAAGAACACTGGAGTGGGTTGCCATGCCCTCCTCCAGGGGTTCTTCCCAACCCAGGAATCAAACCCACGTCTCTTATGTCTCCTGCATTAGCAGTTGGGTTCTCTACCACTAGCATCACCATAACTGGAGCTAAAAGAACAATCTGTCCCTTCCTGCAGATGCTCCCTGACTGTCCCTCTGATCCATGGCAAGGGATGTGCTCGCGGCCACAGTCAGGGCCTGAGGCCTGGATAGGTCTACCCTCTGTGCATTCCTATCCCAAACATTTTGTTCAGCAGAAATGAAATCCAAGAAAACAGTAACACCAAAACCATTGACAAGGACCAAATAACTGGCTACCCATCAGTTTCAAGTCTCCCATTCTAGAACTTTCTCATTCCTTCTATCTCTACCCAAATTTCTCCCCAAGCCTTGGTCACCACTGAGGGGACTTGTGGCAATGAATGTGCAGCTTTCCCCCTTGGACAAGGGAAAGGTCTTGGTACCTAAGAACCAACTGACGCATGCTCTCTTTCTCCCCTTTGCACATTCTTCCAAATGGAGAAGGCTGAAGAAAGCCACACAAATTCCTATTTGCTGAGTTCTTAGAATCCCTTCAGCCTCTAAACTTGAACCAAACTCAAACAAGTCACTTGTCGATGTTTGGTTTCAAGATTCCAGAGTCTGAGACAACATGTGGTCCTTCTGGGCACAAACCCTGAGAAATCAAACAAGCAGTACAGTCACAGTAGTAGTTCCTCAACCCTGGAGGGGGTTGTTCTCGTGTCTTGAGGATTCGGCACATGTCTCAATGGCCTAATTATGTAATTACCTAATTTCATGTTTAATATATCAGTATGCGGTCAAATTATAGCCACAAATATGTAGGGGTGAATGCTGGGGCTTAACTAGGCATTTACCCCTGGGGCTGTGCTGGGTTCATGGCAGATTTAAAACCTTGATGCTACTGAACTAGGTCTTTTTTTAATGTTCACTTTAGACATAGACATAAATGAACACACTTCAATTGTCCAAGGGGGAAAGCTGCACATTCACTGCCACAATCCCCCTCAGGCTGTGACCAAGCCTCGGGGAGAAATTTGGGTACCTACAGTCCTCTGCCTGGGCCCTGCAAAAAGATGTTGACCTGTTCAAGAAGTGGTTTTCCTTCAAACCTCACTCTGTAGACCTGGGGTGCTACAGGCAACATCATTGCTCAACAAGAATCCAGAGCGAGATATCCAGTCTCTCAGTTCCACCCTTGTGCTTGATCAACCATATCACAACCATCATCTTGGGAAGAACCGAAAGGCTTCTTTCTCTTCCAGGAAGCCTTCAAGACAACCATACAAAACTGATCTGTCTGCTGGCTAAAACTGAGGCATGCTCAATTGTGTCTGACTCTTTGCTACCTCACAGACTGTAGCCTGCCAGGCTCCTCTGTCCATGGGATTGTCCCAGCAAGAATACTGGAGTGGGTTGCCACTTCTTCCTCCAGGGGATCTTCCCAACCCAGGGATCAAACCTGCGTCTCCTATATTGCAGGCAGATTTTTTTTTTTTTACCACTTAGCCACCAAGGAAGCCCCTAAAACTGATGATCATTCAATAACTGTTCCGAGCAATTTACCCTGAATTATTCATGCTCCTTCATTACCTTGAAATTGCTGCCTCTGTCTAACAATTTTGCTGCTTCATTCTAAGTACTGAGCTATGTTTTATACTATGTTCAAAATCCACATAGGTTTAAATACAAGGCGGGGCAACAGTATACACACAATGAATACTTATTAGCTGTGTTGACTGCGTCTCCAACAGTGGGACGGGTTTTCTCCAGCACTCATCTGAACTCTTGCAGAAGCAAGCCACTGTGCCCAACATGTGAGTGCAAATTAACTCACGTGAGTGCTAAACTTCCCAGCACAAACTGCTTGCCCCCAGTGACCCAGATTAAGTGCTATTTAGAAAACAAGGGTCTAGGAAAAAAACAGTGCAGTCCTAATTGGGGTCAACATTCTGTAGGCAGAGAGAGCTTGGACAGGAAATGGCAGCTATAGAGTTGGTTTTGCTAGTTTTTCTATGGCTTAAATTGGACCATGGATGACCCAATAAAGCAGGTATACTGTTTTCAAGCCCACACTAATTTGCTCTCCACTTAAGAGACAAAGCAGTTGTTTAACTTTCCACACAATGGTATGTTCCCCCAAAGCCAGGTAAAACTGTAATAGAACGGTCTCCCTTCAAAACACCAATAGTATCGATCACTGCTTCTGTTAGAAATCTAATAAAAGTGTTCAGAATATGTAAATACTTGGGACTAAGAGACACCCAATTTTTTTAAAAACCTGTATACTTTTAGAACAGAAATAATTCATGTTGGGGAGGATGTAGAGAAAAGGAACTCTGGTACACTGCTGATGAGAATGTAAATTGATGTAGCCACTGTGGAGGACAGTATGGAGGTTTCTTAAAAAACTAAAAATTAAAAAAAAAAAAACAAAACTAAAAATAGAATGAAGCAATTCCAATCCTGGGTATATATATCTGCAAAAACAAACAAAAAAGACCAATGCAAAGATATATACACCCCAGTGTTCATAGCAGCATTATTTATAAGATATGCCAAGATATGGAGGAAACCTAAGTGTCCATAAACAGATGGACAAAGAAAGGAGGTATATGTATACAATGGAATACTACCTCAGACATAAAAAAGAATGAAGTTTTGCTATTTGCAGCAACATGGATGAACTTGGAGGGCATTATGGTAAGTGAAGTAAGTCAGAGGAAGACAAATACAGTATGACATCACTTCTGTGGAATCTAAAAAATACAACAGCAATGAATATAACAAGACAGAAACAAACTCCCAGATACAGAGAATAAAATAGGAATTACCAATGGAGAGAGGGAAGGGGGAAGAGGCAGTATAGGGGTATTTTATTAGGTATAAAATAAGCTACAAGAATATATTATTCAACATGGGGAACATAACAAATATTTCATATAGTAACTCTAAGTAGATTATAAACTTTAAAAATTGTTAATACCTATATTGCACACCTGTAATTTATATATCAAACTATTCTTCAATTTTTAAAAATCTGTACACTTTAAAAAGATTCCAAATTCAAAAACCAGAGTAAATTAGATTTTTTAGAGTATCACTAAATTAGAATTATTATAAAATGAAAACTTTACTAGCGTGTGAGATGAGTGCAATTGTGCAGTAGTTTGAGCATTCTTTGGCATTGCCTTTCTTTGGGATTGGAATGAAAACTGACCTTTTCCAGTCCTGTGGCCACTGCTGAGTTTTCCAAATTTGCTGGCATATTGAGTGCAGCACTTTCACAGTGTCATCTTTCAGGATTTGAAATAGCTCAACTGAAATTCCATCACCTCCATTAGCTTTGTTCATAGTGATGCTTCCTAAGGCCCACTTAACTTCACATTCCAGGATGTCTGGCTCTAGATGAGTGATCACACCATTGTGATTATCTGGGCCATGAAGATCTTTTTTGTACAGTTCTTCTGTGTATTCTTGCCACCTCTTCTTAATAATATCTTCTGCTTCTGTTAGGTCCCTACCATTTCTGTCCTTTATTGAGCCCATCTTTGCATGAAATGTTCCCTTGGTATCTCTAATTTTCTTGAAGAGATCTCTAGTCTTTCCCATTCTATTGTTTCCTTCTATTTCTTTGCATTGATCACTGAGGAAGGCTTTCTTATCTCCCCTTGCTATTCTTTGGAACTCTGCATTCAAATGGGTATATCTGCCTCTTGAGAAACCTGTATGCAGGTCAGGAAGCAACAGTTAGAACTGGACATGGAACAACAGACTGGTTCCAAATAGAAAAAGGAGTAAGTTAAGGCTGTATATTGTCACCCTGCTTATTTAACTTAAATGCAGAGTACATCATGAGAAATGCTGGGCTGGAGGAAGCACAAGCTGGAATCAAGATTGCCAGGAGAAATATCAATAACCTCAGATACGCAGATGACACCACCCTTATGGCAGAAAGTGAAGAAGAACTAAAGAGCCTCTTGATGAAAGTGAAAGAGGAGAGTGAAAAAGGTGGCTTAAAGCTCAACATTCAGAAAACTAAGATCATGGCATCTGGTCCCATCACTTCATGGTGGATAGATGGAGAAACAGTGGAAACAGTGGCTGACTTTATTTTTCTGGGCTCCAAAATCACTGCAGATGGTGACTGCAGCCATGAAATTAAAAGACGCTTACTCCTTGGAAAGGAAGTTATGACCAACCTAGACAGCATATTAAAAAGGAGAGACATTACTTTGCCAACAAAGGTCTGTCTAGTCAGGGCTATGGTTTTTCCAGTGGTCATGTATGGATGTGAGGGTTGGACCATAAACAAAGCTGAGCACAGAAGAATTGATGCTTTTGAACTGTGGTTCTGGAGAAGACTCTTGAGAATCCCTTGGACTGCAAGAGATCCAACCCGTACATCCTAAAGGACATCAGTCCTGGGTATTCACTGGAAGGACTGATATTGAAGCTGAAACTCCAATACTTTGGCCACCTAATGCAAAGAGCTGACTCATTAGGAAAGACCCTGATGCTGGGAAAGATTGAGGGCAGGAGGAGAGGGGGACGACAGAGGATGAGATGGTTGGATGGCATCACCGACTCGATGGACATGAGTTTGGCTGGACTCCAGGAGTTGGTGATGGACAGGGAGGCCTAGTGTGCTGCAGTTCATGGGGTCGCAAGGAGTCAGACACGACTGAGAGACTGAACTGAACTGAAAGTGAAAACGTTTTCTCAGTCGGGATCAGGATTTCAGGAAATTTCTGCATTTATATCAATTATGTAGGAATCCTAACCAGTGATCTTAGATCACTTCTAACATGAAACAATAAAATCCTTCCTGGAAAAGTATCAGAATTTCCGTCCTGCATCATCCTTGCCAAGAAAGCTGAACAGAGGCACAAATACTCCAGTACTTAGGTTATGTCTGTTTCTAGATCGTTTCTGGTGTTTCTGACATCGGTGTGCCCAAGGTTTTAGGAATTCACAATTAAAATAAAAATGACTAGATCATCCTGCACACCTTAACCAGGAGTCAGCCAGAACATTTTCCAGCTTCTACTGTAAAAACTAACCTAAACTGCTGGCGCACCTCCAGAAAACTTCCAATGTGCTTCCTTTCTCTGGCTTCTCTGAAAATCACTGATACTTATATACACTGACCAGAGTGAAATTCCCCCTGAATTATGAACCCGGCAGCCAAAACTTACAGGATAACTAAACCGTGAACAATCAAGCACATCTAGAGTGAGTAGAAGCAGGGAACCATTCTTAACGAAGCCATGTTTGCCAGAAACCACAATGAAGACTGAGCCACACTCAATTATAACACATGTGCTTCCTATAAACTGTAAGACTTTTTTAGAATTTTAAAGCAACTGAAGGGAAGGGTTTGGGCATTTTCAAACCGATTAATCAGTTCACCCTGCTGGCTTCCCAGCATAGCCACGTCATACCACCCCGGGCAACACCATCACACGCACATAACCCTGCTCACAATTTGCTGCTACCAGGCATCTTCTCCACAACTTTCCTAAAATAGTACCATCACTAGCACCACACCCCCAGAGGGGATGGGATGTTGAGGACTCACCCCAACCCTCAGGACAGAGCAACAAGGGCAGGGAGCCTGGAGACCTGTCAGGATAAGTGACATGTTCTAGAGCCAGTCTTCACACAGAAGTCTACCCTGGGAGACTTTGAAAAGCAGGGTCCCACATTCCATGCAGAAAGACTCTGATTCCCTGAGTCCAGGGGGGTTTAAGTCTGCATTTTCAAAGTTCCCCTAGGTGATTCTAGAAGGCCAGACAGGATCAGGAATCCATGAATACTAAATCCCTATTACTAATAACTTGAAAGAAAGTAAAAGTTAGTCACACAGTTGTGTCCGACTCTTTGCAGTACCATGGACTATAGCCTTCCCTACTCCTCTGTCCATGGAATTCTCCAGGCAAGAATACTGGAGTGGGTTGCCATTTTCTTCTCCAGAGGATCTTCCCGACCCGGGGATCAAATCGGGGTCTCCTGCATTGCAGGCAGATTCTTTACCAACTGAGCCACTAAGGAAGCCCCAAAATATGATTATTACTCCAGGCAAGGATACTGGAGTGGGTTGCCATGTCCTCCTCCAGAAGATCTTCCCAACCCAGAGATTGAACCCATGTCTCCCACATTGCAGGTGGATTCTCTACCGTCTGAGCCAAACCTGACCTATAGGACATTGTGACACTCTTGGAATTCCCACCCTTGCAACTTAACACAATACATACAACAATTGGCAGGTCATCAATACACAAATGACTCTTCAGAGGGACCACACACCATCTTTTTGGAGAAAGGAACACAATGCTTTGTAAAAACTTTTTCTCTTCTGAGAAGCACATTCAGTAGTGGGAAAGAATCTGAAGAGATTCTGCTGTGAATATGGAAAACCAAACTGAAGCAGCCCACTCTGGACACAGCAGGCAGGAGATGGAAATGGCCCTTGGAATGGTCAGCAGTCAAGGCAAATCCACTTGCCGTGCCTTCTTTCTTGAGCTAAGTTTACAACCCTGCTCCTACTGTTGTTCTTAAGATAAATCCTAGGGACACAAACATTCTGTCTACATTAAACACAGGCCACAGAAACCAAATGAGGAAGGAAATGTCTGTGCATCCACAAAGGCAAACAAACAAAAAGTGTTTCAGGCTGTAAACCTTTACGGTTCCAGGAAACCAAGTTGCAGGTTAGTTGTCACTAGAGTTACAGCCGCCACCACCAGATACAACTGCCTCTCCCTCCAGCCCCCTCCCATCACTCCTCCACCTAACTCCTGAAATCCCCTGCAAACATGCCAATCTACCAACGAAAGGTAACATCCCAAATTATTAAACATTAGAGACTTCTGTGGTGGTCCAGGGGCTAAGACTCTGAGCTCCCAATGCAGGGGGCTCAGGTTCGATTCCTGGTTGGGAAACCAGATCCCATATGCCGCAACTAAGACCCAGCGCAGTTACAAAACAAACAAACAAACAAGTTAATGGGAGGGCAGCTAATTAAAATAAACAAGTAGACAAATAAACATTATTTTTCTTCCAACAAATAAATGAATCCCCCACCCTTCCTTGGGAGCAGGCTGTGAAAATGGGTCTGAGGAAACCAGAAACCATTAGAATGGGATTAGGGGGATATGGGGAGGGCAAGAGGAAGGTGGAGGATGCACATTCAAGAAAATGAGGGCTGAGCTTGACGTCTCAGCCACTTGCTGGCCCCATGAATCCTCCCCTTCTGAGAGCGGAGCTCATAAAACAGTGAGGTGCACCACATATGTCAGTCATCCCACAAAGATTTAATGATGCCTTCCACGTACCTGGCACCGGGCCTAGCCCTGGGAACAGTCCTCAAGGAGCCTTGAGGAAATTCTAATGGTGATCGAAGGCGGGCACCAAGACGGAGAGTCAGGGAGACTGCTACCAGGAAGAGACCCCAGGCTGAGATCCCGTGTACCTGTCAGTTGGTCAGTCAAGAGGGCAGAGAGAGAGAACCTCCAGGATGTGGGCATGGAGGCAGGGCCAGACTCAGCAGGGATCTGGAGCCCAAGGGGCTTGTACAGAGGCAAAGAATGGTCTGACCCGACCTGCAGGTCAGAGAGACTCCTCTCCGACTGTGGCTTAAAGGAGGAGGCAGAGGGAAGCAGCAGGATCTTCGATGTACAAGAAGGCTGTGCCCGAGGTGGGGCAGCAAGAGCAGTTTTCTCCTGGGAAAGACCACCACCCTGCTGACCCAAAGGTTTGGTGCAGACTTTTAAGCTGGCCACCTTATCAAAAAAAGAGAGAGAAAGAACATAAGGAAAAAGGAGACAAGACTTGTTTTGTGAGTGTAGCAGGAAGGCAGTGCTTAAATAAAGCAGCACAGGCAGCAGCAGGGAAAAGCCAAGCTCCCCAGCAACACCGTGCCCTGAATCCCATTCCAGGATGGAGCCGTGGGAGGGCCACCTGCAGACAGACCCGCACCCATCACACCAGGACTCCAAGCCGTCACAGCTCTCCTGGAGGTCTAAGATCTGCCCCGTTGACACTGTCCCTCACCTCAGACTTCGGGGGTCTGCAGCAAAGTGACCAGGGCTGGGTCTGTTCACTGATCAACCCTTGGTGCCCAAAATGCAAAAAGGGCTCAACGTTGGTTAAGACAATGGTTCTCAATGGGGTTATTTTAACCCCCATAGACATCTGACAATGTTGAGATATTTTGATTGTCACAGTGAGGGAGGAGGGTGCTACCAGCATCTATTGAGCTGAGGCCATGGATGCTGCTAAATATCCTCCAATGCACAGGACAGCCTCTCTCCCCCTCAATAGAATTGATCAGCCCAAAATGTCAACTGTGACAAAGCTGAGAAAGCCTGGGTTAAATGAAATCAATGTAAGACGGGGAGCAGCAGACCCAGGGTAGACAGCACCTCTGAGACACCTGGGAGACTAGGCCTTGGCACCCACAGCACTGATGCTGCTAAAGGTGGGGGGTGGGGGGGGGAGTGCCCACCCACCTCCAACCTGGCAATGGTCAAGCTCTGCCAATCTCCCATTCCTACTTTTCCCCCACTGCTGCCTCTTCCTGCCACCTTCAAGCCCCACTTGGTGGTGGGGGGAGGAGGAGGACTCACCCCAAACCACTCAGGAAGTAGACAGTATCTCATAAGAGGGGCTACAACAAGGCCAAAGTAGAAGAAGCCTGGCCAAAGAGGATGAAAGCAAGAGAACCCCACACAGATCATTTTTAAGGGCTCAGACATAAATCTGGGCAGCCCCTCCCCCAAGAGTTCCTTGAAGACCCACCTTGCCCAGCCCTTGCTTCTCAGACCCGTAACTCCTCACATCTGTGGACACCAACATGCTCACGTGCACAGCCCTCAAGACCCACGTGCACCGAACCCTCCCCTTCCTTCTCTGATAGGCCCATGGAAATGCCCACAGAAGCACCCCAGCCAATAGCCAGGCGTCCTGCTCCACACCTGCACTCACTCACTCATTCCTCTGGCTCTGCCCCGTGAAGAGCCCCAGAACCAATCCCTCCTCTCCCCTCTCTAGCCCTTTTGCCACCACAAGACCCAGATCTTTGATATTTCTCACCCAAGTGGTGGCAATACCTCCAGGGCTAAGCTTTTCAAACTTTGCAGTAATCTAGGAATGTAGAGGTGGTGTCTGGGAGGCTTGCTTAAAATGTTGATTTAGTAGCTATGGATGGAGCAGAAGAATTTCCCAAGTACACTGATGCAGTGCTCCCAAACCACATGTGGCCCAGCAGGCTTTGGAATCACCCCACCTCCACCCCCAGAGAGCTGGCGCTGTGCTCAGCTCTGCGTCCCTGGCACCATGAGGCAGGGCCTCCCAGAAAAATGCCTCCTGAGGGAATTAACACATATTACACACATATACCACACACACACACATTAACACATATACACACATGCACCACACATACCACACACACACACTAACACATATACGCACATGCACCACACATACCACACACACGAAAAACGTCTCCAGAGGGAATTAATACACACACACACAGAACAAACTGACTGAAAACCACAGCCTCCTGAGAGAATTAACACACACACACAGAAAACTGATCGAAAACCACAGCAGACAGATAGGACTGAGGCGCCAGCTTCTTTCTAGCATCCCCATCCAGCAATGCCAATGATCTAAGAGTGAGTTGAGACAAATGTCCAGCTTTGAGCCTCAGTCCCCATGATCCTAGAAGAACTCGCCAGCCAGTCCAGACTGAGGTACATCTGGATCTGAAAGGCTCTTGTCCACATCCTCTCTTCTCCTCCCGTCCCAATCCCTGCCCATGGTGGGTGCCCCCCAACTCTCCCAGCCCCAGCCCGCCTCCCTCCTGGTCAGAGTCCAGGCAACAGGGTACCAACCCAGGTCCAGGCCAGGCCAGAGGCCCCAGAAGAGCAGCAACGGCTTTGCTCCTCTGCATCTCCTGAGGGTACAGGGCCTAGAAAGTGTTTGCTAAAATGGTAAAATCAAATGAGGGGAGAAGACAGTGAATCACTGCAAGCTGTACCTTTCCTTTACTTTAACCTGTGGTACAGGCCCTTGACAGCCCCACAGAAAGGCCTAGAAGGAGCAGGCAAGTGACAGGAGTCGCTTCTTGGAAACCACATCACCAGCTTCTTCAGGCCTTCGCCAGGCAAGGTTTCAGGACCCATGCATCCACACAAATGCCCCTGGCCAGGTCGTGTTCTGGACTTCCCATGCACTGGAGAAAGGCAACTCCCACCACCAACTCTCCCCACCCTCGCCCGGTAAAGACGGGGTTTTAACTGGTCCGGAGGCCTGAGAGGGAAATTCAAGACAGAAACAAAAAGCTGGTGGTTTTAATGCCTCCCAGCAGTTCTGACACAGGTCTGGGTTGAAGATTGTCTACGAACAATCATTTATTATATGTGGGCCAATGAAGAGTTCTCCCCAAAACAGGGATGGGAAGGTAACAGCAGCACCTATCACTAAAAGCAATGTGACAAAAGTTACCTACTTCCTTGGTGGTCCAGAGATTAAGACTCCAAGCTTGCAATCCAAGGGGCATGGGTTCCATCCCTGGTGAGGGAACTAAAATCCCACATGCTGGGTTGCATGCCAAAAAAAAAAAAATTTTTTTTAATTAAAAGAAAAAAGCTACCCACCAAGTGGGTCCTGTAGAATGAAGGCAGACAATCCTGATGTACCAGCATTTTCATGAGGCTTAATTCAACCCAGAAAGGAAACAGCCATGCACAAGTTTACACAACAAAGTACAAATATGTCACCCTATCTCTGGGAGGAGACAAACACCAAAGCAGAAAGATTTACTCCCTAAACCACTGTACTAATGGATTGAGGCAACTGTATACCAGCCTCTTCCAATCTTCTTGGGAACCATCCCTTGTGAAATCCAATCCTATCCTATAAAAGTCCACCCAGCCTCTGGGATGCAAAGAAGTGTCTGTTACAAGACTACTGAAGTCAATGCCACTTTACCTCCACTGTGAGGTGAGGCCAAGGAGCCCCATGAGAGAAGGCAGCTGACCAGGCTGCTCAGTGGACGCACATCCCAAAATAAGAGCTCAGAACACACGCAGAGACCAAGCCGGATTTGCGGCAGCCCCATGGGCAATTAACCCAGATGCACATTAAAATCATCTGGTGGGGGACTTCCCTGGTGGTTCTGTGGTTAAGACTTTGTGAGTCTACTACAGGGGGTGAGGATTCAATTCCTGGATGGGGAACTAAGACCCCCGCATGCCATGTGGCACAGCCAAAAATAAAGTAAAAATAAAAATAAAATCACCTGGGTGCTCTCCTAAGACAAGGATGCTTGGGCTGCAGCAGTGGTGTTACAGATGACATTGGTTGGGGCAGGGCAGGGCATGGGTGGAGTTTACAAGCTCCCAGGTGAGGGTAATAAGCAATCAAAATGGACACGCACCAGCCAGTCCCCAGGATGAAGCCAGCTACGTCGCTGGAGGAGACCTGGTAACTGGTATGAGAACAGCTCTCCTGCCATCTGCTGCACAGACTCCACCCCTCCAAACCTCACCCAAAAACGACAGGACCAAGGACGTCCCTGGTGGTACAGCGGATGAGAATCTGCCTGCCAATGCAGGGGGCATGGGTTCAATCCCTGGTCTGGGATGATGCCACATGCTGTGGAACAGGAAGCCCATGTGCAAGAACTACTGAGTCTGCACTCTAGCACCCAGGAGCCAAAACTACCGAAGCCCTGAGCTTGTGCTCCACAAGAGAACCCACCGCAAAGAGAAGCCTGGGCACCACAATGAAGAGTAACTCCCACTCACCACAACTAAAGAAAGCCTGCACAAAGCAGTGAAGACCCAGTACAGCCAAAAATAAATTAAAAAAAAAAAAATAGAACCAAGCTTGTCTGAGGCCTCACCACTCAGCTTCCCATCCTTCCTACTGCAGCCACCTCCTGGAGAAGCTCAATCCGCACAGCCTTCAACAGGGCGCAGGGCACAGCAAACCACAATGTTTGTTCCTCACCACCGTCCTGTGACTACCATCTTCAGCCTTAAGAGAAATAACCAGTGAGCACTTCCTCTGCCAGGCCTTGTGCTAAGTGCCTTATGTGCATTATATCATTTAATCCCATCACAACTCACTGAAGCCAGTAACTGTTATTATTTCCATTTTACAGATGAGGAAACTGAGGTGTGGCCAGTTAAGAACTGAAGCAGCAAGTTGTGCCGCTAGAACTAGGATTCAGATCCAGATGGTAGGGCTCTGAGTCTTTGCATCCAGCCATTCTGCTACTCAGACAACATGGAGTTAGAATTACCATCAAGATCAACTATGGCGGAGAGGGGATGTTACTCAGTGAAAGCAGAGAGTCCATTAAAGCCCTGAATTTGCTATCTTAAGAATTTCATCAGCAGAGATGGGGGATATCTGATTTTTACTGACAGTTCACATGGATAAGATCTGTGGTTTTAGGGACCATCCATTCTTACACATTTGCAGGGTACTGATCTATTATAGGTAAGATATAGAAATGGGGTGCTGGTGACAGGGAGATACGCAAGTCACTCCCTTCTGATGACCTTCTAAGCTAATGTGACTCTGGGCTACATCAGGACAACCTCCTCCTCACAGGAGAAGCCAGCCCCACGGTGCTCTTCACTGGGCTGCATAGCTATTTGAGTGACTGGGTGGTTATTTCATGTTGGTTTTAAAGACCAGGTGCCCACACTCAACTCTAGACTCTCTAAACCAGTCTCTGGGAGAAGGTCCAGGATGTGCCAGCTTACAAGGTTCTCCAGCTGGGCTGAGAACCAGTGACCAAAGAATGGAACCAAGAAGGTCAAGAATCCACAAACCACACATGTGAAGAGTTGTTGAAGATGGGTGGAATAAAAGGGACATTTAGCCTGGATAAAAGATGGCATGAAGGGTGGAAATGGGACATGGGGACTTCTCTGTGGAAGGCATGTCTACATTGCTGCTGGGGTGCCAGGGAATAGGATCAGGACCAATGGGGAGACAACAGTGAGAGGAGGACAACTCCTAAGAAAAGAAATTCCTGGCACCTTAAATTTGGAGATCTCCAAGGCTCCTCCCAAGTCTGGTTATCGTGCTCTGAAAAGCTGCAGTGTAAATGACCTGCTACTCATAATTAGAAGACAATTACAGTAATATAATAAAAACTGCAATTTAAAATTAACAGTAACTAACTGCTTTTGAAGTTCTAGACAAGAAAGTTTTATCTCCTTGCAGTCCAAAGGACTCTGAAGAGTCCTCTCCAACACCACAGTTCAGAAGCATCCATTCTTCAGCATTTAGCCTTCCAACTCTCAAATCCATACATGATTACTGGAAAAAACCATAGCTTTAACTTACAGACCTTTGTCAACAAAGTGATGTCTCTGCTTTTTAATATGCTGTCTAGGTTTGTCAAAGCTTTCCTTCCAAGGAGCAAGTGTCTTTTAATTTCGTGGCTGCAGTCACAATCTGCAGTGATTTTGGAGCCTAAGAAAATAGAATTTGCCACTGTTTCTACTTTTTCCCCATATATTCGCCATGAAGTGATGGGACCTGAGGCCATGATCTTAGTTTTTTGAATGTTGAGTTTTAAATGGTCCACTGGAGAAGAAAATGGCAAAACTTCAGTATTCTTGCCTCAAGAATCCCACACATAGGGGTGCTCAAAGGATGCCTTCTGAATGACTGAATAACACACTGATTTCATTTTTAAGTCAGGATTGGTTAACCATTATCATCCAAAGTGGTATGAAATTCTATTGAAAATTGTATTCAACTCAAACTTCATTACTTTTTAAATAAGAGCATTTAAAATTGTTTATATGCAATGCGACTAGCTGGCAGAGTACTTGCTGGCCCACAACTTGACAACGAAGACATCAAATTCTGGACCACATGGATTTCAAGCATGTCTCTATACAGTGTGACACTGTTTTGAATTTCCCAATTTTTTAACAGTTGATTGCTGTTACTGTTCTTTGACTGGGGGCCTAACATAAAATCAGAAGGGGACTTCCCTGGTGGTCCAGTGGCTAAAACTCTGTGCTCCTAATGCAGGGGACCCAGGTTCAATCCAGATCCCACATGCTGCAAATAAGAGTTCACGTGCCACAACGAAGAGCAAAGATCCTGCATGTTGCAACTAAGACCCTGTGCAGCCAAATAAATCAATCAATTTAAATTAAAAAAATAAATTAAAAAATATATATATATATCAGAAGGAAGCCAAGTTGGATCAACAAGGAACCTCAAAGAGCCCCAGGGGAGAGCCATCTTTCAGGAGTCCAGGAGTCCCTGGAGCTGTCAGGAACCAAAGAGTTCAAGCTTCCCCGTGGAACACAGCAGCCTTTATGAAAAGAATGCTCTCCCCATCTTGCCCCCAGAAGGACACACTATTGAGGTCAGGAGGGTGCTCCAGTGGTTTAGAATTTTTAAGTGGCCAGCGCTCACTGCTCCTTACATATGCAGGTCACTGAGGAAGACCCCAGAAACCATCACTCTACAGCAACTTCTGGAACCAGCAGCTTCTTTTTGGCCTTCCAATTGGCTTCTGTGATAGACCAGGGTCTAAGCCTACAGAAATATGAGTCATACATTTTTCATACAGAAATATAATTTGAGTCATACATGTGATTTAAAATTTTCCAGCAGCCACATTTAAAAAAGTAAAAAGAAACACATGAACATGCTTTTAGTAATGCATTTTATTGAATCTGATATACCCAAAATATTATCATTTCAACATTTAATCAATATAAAAAATCATTAATAAGATATTTTACAGTCTTTCTTTTATGCCAAGTCTTTGAAATCTGGTATGTACTTTACATTTACTGCACACTTCTTAATCTGGATACAAAATCTTCATTGGAAATAAATGTGTGATCTATATTTTGAATTCATAACACTTACAGCTGAAAAGGCTGATTCACATACCCAAGTTATTCCAAACACACTTAAAAGTTTTCCTATCACCAAATTGAGAAACTGATTTTAAATTTACATTTAAATGGATTACGTAAATTCAGAAATCCTATTTCTCAACCCCACTAGCCACATTTCAAGCATTCGACAGCCATATGTGGCCAATAGCTACCATAACCAGAAGGACTGATGGGTCTTCTTTCCAAAGCACTCCATATTGAAAGCTTTCTTTTCTTAGTCATCAGAAGGAACAAGGGCTGCTCACAGGGTAAAAGCACGAGGGATTTGTCGTTGTTGTGAATATTTGAAAAGTTTTTTGATTCTAAATCAGTGTATGCATGTAATGGCCTCTCTTAAGGATGACAGGTTCAACCAGGAGAGAGACCACGAGGAAGAAAGTGGAAGCAGATTTCCAGAGCACCTGCTGTGAGCCAAGCACTGTGTGAGTGGAACAGCCGCTGTCCTGCTTGGTCCCCACCATCCCCTGCGTGACACACCATTAAGTGGATTTAACAGATAGACAATCTGAGATCAGCCGCAGTGAAGGAATTGCCCAAGGCCCTACAACTCTCCAGAAGGACCCTTCCTTTCTCCCCATGCCACATCAAAATCCAAGGATTACGGGTGGGGACATGCTGTGTCCTCTTTTTTTTTTTTTTAACTCTTTTGGCCATGCAGCAAATGGGGTCTTATTTCCCCAACCACGGGTCAAAGCCATGCCCCCTACCCTGAGAGTGCACAGTCTCTACCACTGGACCACCAGGGAAGTCCCTGGGTCTTCTCTACACTTAGTACCAGGTAGCATTCAAGACCAGCCAGAACGCAGGTAGCCAGAGATGACAAACCACACACTGGTCTGAAAATGAATGTGGAGGGGAAGGAAGGAGGAGTAAGAGGATAAAAGGGAGGGAAAGATCTGAAAAGGCTCTTTTTACATTTTTGTACCACTAAATACAAAATCCTTCCGTGGTGCCCCCTCACTGCCCACTGGCACTGTTGTGGCCAAGAGCCGGGTGCTCATTTCCCACCGCCAGGCTCAGAGCCCTCAGGAGCTTTTCTTAGCTCTAGCTTCACAAGTCTCCATCTAGACTGGATTTGGTTCTTGCAGAACCCAGATGCCAAGTGTGAGGTTCCCACCGTAGGGCTGAATCAGGCAGGGAAAAGAATTTTCTGACTTGGTAAATGAAGGATGAGCAATTCATTGAAGCATCATCTGATAGGAAATTTCTGTACATAAGCACTGTCAGTCAACTCAAAGTTGCTTGGCGAGACCTCAGAAAGACCAAGGTAAAGCGGTTTAAGCTCCCTCAGGACTTCCCAGGTGGTGCAGTGGTAAAGATTCTGCCTGCCAATGAAGGAGACACTTGAGAGGCGGGTTCGATCTCTGGGTCAGGAAGATAGATCCCCTGGAGGAGGAAATGACAATCCACTCCAGTATTCTTGCCTGGAAAATCCCATGGACAGAGGAGCCTGGTGGGCTACGGTTTCCATGAGGTCACAAACAGTTGGACACACAACTGAGCATACAGGTGACCATGATGTGAGGCTTCCTCAGGCATTAGAGGAAGGAAGCATAAAATGCTTGGGCTAAAAGGCACATAAAGTCTCACTACTTCCTTTAGAGAATAGCCAGAAAGTAAGCGGGTGAGGATTCTGATTGGAGGGGGGAAAAGAGACAAATGTATTGAAGGCAACAAATTGGGGAAGTATGGTGACAAATTAAGTGATTTTAATCACCTTATAAAGGTAGGGTGAGTCAGATAATGCGCAAAGATTGAAACCAAGTAGAATCCTATGAGGCCTTCCCAGGTATAGAAGTCCCTCCTTGTCCCCCATTTCCTGTCTGTTAAAAAAAAAAAAAAAAGCTTTAGTCTCCTAGGCTTCCCTGAGTTTCAAAGAGGACTCAGACTCAAACAGTTAATGATTAGAACAGTAGAATCACAGGACTCCGAGTTCCTCCCAAAGGGATATAGATAACAATCTGACCATACCTTTGACTGTTCCGCAGAAACTAAGACTGCAACACAGGTGGAGGATGGTGACGACATGCGGACCACAAGCCTATAAACCCTCAACCAGGTGGAAGCAGAAGGCTGATGACTGAGATTCCAGAAACATCACCCTGTTACCTCACCACTTACCAATCAGAAGTAGGTCCACAAGCTGATCACACATCCTGCATCCCTCACCCCTATTGTTGCCTTTTAAAACCCTTATCTGAAAGCCACTGGGAAGTTCAGGTCTTCTGGGTACAAGCTGCCCGTTCTCCTCGCTTGGTGCTGTACTATACCGCAACACGGTGTCACTAAATTGGCCTTACTATGGTTTCAGGCAAATTCTGTCTGCTATAGAGTTATCCTTCAGGACCTTACTGCCTTGGGGGAGAAGGAGGTGGTTCTGCCCCGGGGTACCCCGAGACCAGATGCCATCTCCGAGGCACTCCCAACTGGAGCTCCAAAACCTGGTTTGTAACTCGATCTGCACATATGTATGAACTGGTAAGATTTCTGAGTCAGGCTGCAACTGCTCTGACCAGGCTTAAGAAGAGAAAAAATGGCAACTTGGGGAAATGAAATGGGAACAGAGCCTCCAAATCATGAGACCAAAGAGCTTTAGTCCAACCTCTTTTTTCACATGAGACTCCTAAGGCCAGAAAGGAGAGGTACCTGTCCAAGGTCAATGTCTACATTAGTAGGTAGGAACCCCAGTGAACTGAGGAAGATCCCTGATTCTGGGATACATAAGCCACCCCCACCAGGGAAATGGGGCAGGGCTGCTCCCATTTAGTCAAATACTAAATAAGCCTCTCTCACAACTGCCTGAGAATCACCTCTTTAAAATGTAATCTTCAAGGAAAATAAAGCTCAGTTTCCTGGGAGGAATAGGACCTAACTTTAGTCGTCACCAGACTCCAAAGTGCAAGCCGAACCTCCAGTGGTAAAGACTTGACAAATGGAACAATTCTATCTTGAAGGCTTGAATACAATGCATTGTACCCACCTAGCTACAGAAAAGACAGAATTCTTTCCACCTTTGTAATCTCTAGCTTTGCAGTCCTCGCAACAGGCTGCCTATGATGTGTATCACATTCTGGTGTAATGTTTATTCAATAACAAAATGGTTTTCTTTCTCTTCTCTTTGTGGGGAGGTGTTCTGGGCTGGGAGGAGATTCTGTCTTTAATTGTATTTCCCTAACACTCCTCACAGAAATGCCCCAACCTGCACCCAGATCTGACCTCCTAGAAGTTATTTTTAAGTTATTTTTTTATTTTAGTTACCTTACACTAAAATGGGCTACTATTATGGCTTTATGATGTGGTTGGCCATATGGGCAGGGGACAGTCATCTCCATAACCGCTCAGAGATCCTAAAAGAAAAGGCAGATTGTAGCTTGGGGACAGTCTTTTCCATTAGCCCCACGTACCCCAAGGGCCAGAGAAACAATTCTAGCAGGTGCCGGAGCCCCTGAGCTGTGACTGACTCTGCCCTTAAACTGTGCCCTCTGCCAGGAAAGACTGACAGCTGCCCCTTCCTCTGGGCAAACCCCCATCACAGCAGGAATTCTGTCTTACTCCACTCTTGCTATTGCCCAGCACAGAGAAGGCATGAATGAATGGAAACCTTTACCTCTCCTCTTTTCCCTCAAGTCAATACTATCTCCACACTCAGTCTGATTCAGTTGGAAACACTTGCTCCAGGAGAAAATGTTTCTCAGAGAGCTCTATTTGAACTGATGGAATGAAAACATCTTTTCAAGAGACAAATGCTCATCAAACATTTCTGCTATCGCACGGCCAGCAGAAACACAGGTGAAAAACATCCCCCTCTTAACCCCGCTGCTGTTGTGGCATTTCCGCAGCAGAAACCTGTCTCTCTGCAAGGTCCTCAGCCAGTTTTGGTGCCTCTCCTGTTCTTTCCTCCCTGAGACCTGTCCATCTCTGTCTACCCCTGACAGGAACACTGTCAAAGACATCCCTGAGAGGAAATGCCCTGAAATTGATTCACCTAGTCACCATCAGAGCGTGCTTTTTGCAGAGACCGGTCTGAGGTGAGCTAGACGGACCTATCCATCCAGACTGTAGGCTATTGTTAAATATTACTGAGCATTAATGGAAATCTAGCTCTATTAACCCCCCATTAACTTGGCCTGGGTTACCAGAACAAGAACCCAACCCAATGGGAAGGCTTCGGGAAATGATCCACCAGACTGCACATCCAAACAGTTCTTATTGCTCGAGAACTATACGGCAGGGACTTCCCTGGTGGTCCAGTGGCTAAGACTCCACATTCCCAATGCAGGGAACGTGGGTTGCATCCTTAGTCAGGGAACTGAGATCCCCATGCCGTGCATCACGGCCAAAAGAAAAAGAAATAAATTGACTATCTGTATTTAAAAAAGAAGAGCTATACAGCAGTGCTTCTCAAACCTTGGTGTTCAGTCAAACACTCTGCAGAACTTGTTCCAGCACAGGCTCCTGGACCCCTGCCCCAGAGTTATGAATCAGTAGGTGAGGGAAGGGCCTGGGGGCTCTGCCTCTCTCTCAGTTCCCAGGTGATAACCGAGCTGCTGGCCCCAGAAGTACATACACTCGGAACAGCTGAACACAGCACGTCAGTCACCGGTTGAACAACCAAGCTAGAACCTGGCTTCTTACCAGACTGGCCAAGGTGCACGCAGAAGCCCAGTGGTGCTCAAACCCAGTCCCCCCAAAACACTGGTATTCTACCACTGAAATCAAAGCATGGGATTTCCCCTCAGTTTTCAAAACAAATCAAACCTCTGGCACTAATGACTTACTTGCTTCTGTCATAATCTAAAAGGATCTAATTCTCAACACATCATATACTTTTGTTAATAGCTCATTGATATATATATATAAATAGATAACCAATAAGGACCAACTGTACAGCACAGGGATACACTCAATATTTTGTAATAACCTACAAGGGAAAAGAATCTGAAAAAGAATAGACATATATGTGTATATATAGATACATGTATATACATGTGGTAGGGCTTCCTGGGTGGCTCAGTGGTAAAGAATCTGCCTGCCAATGCAGGAGACATGGGTTTGATCCCTGGGTCAGGAAGATCCCGTAAAGAAGGAAATGGCTACCCACTCGAGTATTCTTGCCTGGACAGAGGAGCCTGGCAGACTAGTCGACGGGATCACAAAGAGTCGGACATGACTGAGTGACTAAACAACAATGTATGTGTGTGTATATACGTGTGTGTGTGGTGTGTATGTATGTTGTTGACTAAACAATAATATATATATATGTGTGTGTGTGTACATGTGTGTGTGTGTGAATCACTTTGCTGTACATTTGAAACTAACACAACATGGTAAGTCAACTATACCTCAATGGAAGAAAATAACCTCATTGAGTTCAACCAATATGACATATGACTGATAAGAAATTGTAACGGCCTGGCTGACACAGCCAGCACCACAAGGAAAGACACCAAAATTCAGTGCACTTGGCCTCCAGCTCAAGTCCAGCTTCACTAAGGCGTTTGTCTCCTCTGACCGTGGCATCAGGATGTTCTAACCACTGAACACACCCCCACGACTGCTGGACAAAAGAAGGATTTGGTTGTCCTCAAAATTCAATCTAGTGAACAAAATCAAACAGGCACACACATTACACTATTTTAAACCAAGGCAATGTGTAATCTATTTGCTAAGCCATCACAGGCTTCAGATTTTCCACACAAGCAATGAAGCATCACAGAAATGGCTATATCCTCCCCATGCCTGTTCACCAGGGCCCTTTAGGATCCCCTCCTCAAGCCAAATGGGCTTCCCAGGTGGCTCAGTGGTGAAGAATCTGCCTGCCAATACAGGAGATGCAGGAGACTCAGGTTCGATTCCTGGGTCAGGAAGATCCCCTAGAGAAGGAAATGGCAACACACTCCTATATTCTTGCCTGGAAAATTTCACGGACAGAGGAGCCTGGCAGGCTGCAGTCCACAGGGTCACAAAGAGTCAGACATGACTGAGCACGCACACATGCACTCAAGCTAAAAGTACCACCAAAAAATTTCAGTCTTCCCACAATTTAATTTTTAAAATGTAATATGCGTCTGTCCTTGGCAAGAGCATCTAAACCCACGCTCCAACTATGAACATAAACATTCTGCCCACGTCCAGCACAGAGCCTGTCGCTGTCCTGTGGGCCACAGGTCACTCAATCTGATGCCTCAAGCCAAGAGAAACAGTCTGGTGTCACACCCCCAAACCACAGGATACTTACCAGCTTGGGATTTTTCCTTCCTGACCTTTATCCCTTGAATGCATAAGGTGGACTAGCAAATGAAACCAGCAGATTAAAATATTCTATTTCATTTAAAAAAAAAAAAACAACTATGTTAGCTTTAAAGGGGGGCAGGGCCAGAACATCTGGATCCAATCACTATAAAATTTCACATTCTTAGCATCTTCCCTCCCATAGAGAAGGCAGCAGAGCACAGGGACAGAGCACAGATGGAATCCCTGGACCCTGACCCAAGCTTTGCCACTAACCCAACACATGACCTTGGATAGAGTCCATGACCTCCCTAGGGCTCAGTTTCCTAAAGAGTCTCCATGGCCACACCACCAGTGGTAACTGGTAATAGGATTCAAATGCTGATGAATTTGTAACGACCTTCATTTTTCTGCTTAATTTTATCTGCAAAGATTCCAATTCTCCTGGGAGGAGACAGAGCCATTGTTCCTTTCTCTCTGGGGCCATCACTCCCATTGCCTCTCCTCCCCATCCTCCCCTCTCCCTGGCGGTCTCAGCACTTCCCCAATTTAACTTCTCCAAGAGGGGGCTGCGATGAGAAAGAGGGCCCCTGGGAGAGCTTCCCAAATTGGCACTGAGCTCTCTCCGACTAATGTCTAGCACAGCAGGCCTTTGGTTCATCAAATAAGCTTCTAATTGTCTTTTTGGAAATGTGTGTGGACGTTTATTTCAAGCCATTTGGCAAGAGCCTCACAGGGTATTTTCTCTGACATTGTGCTTGGAGAAGAAGGATTAAAAAGTCTGGAGGAGCATTAGGAAAATTGCACTCCATCTGACCCTGACCTTGGATGGAGATAAAACAACTTTTTCAGGGATCCACCACCAGGATGATACAAACTTCTACAGGTGTCCAAGAACTCAAAGGTGCTGACTTTGACATTTGGACCTAAGTTTCTTCCCAGGAACAGTGAGAAGGGGTCTTGATAGGGTTAATGACGCCAGAATCTCAGCTTCTCTATACACCGGGGCCAAATCAAATCTTGGAGACAGTTTTGGGTGAAATAGAAAAGGATAGTTTTATCACTTTGCCAGGCAAAGGCGGACACTCCTGCCTCAATAAAAAACTGTGTGTCCCCATTTGGACACAATAGTGAGGAGTTTTATAGTAATGGTTCAGAGGGTGTGATCAGATTGTGGACATTCTTCTGATGGGTTGGGTGGTGAGGTAAGTAGGAGTCAGCATCATCAACCTTGAGGTTCCAACTGATCTAGGGTCTACAAGCTTGTGGACAGTACACCATCATTAATCTTAACTTCTCCCACCTGGAGGGGGTTTCAGTATCTGCAAAACAGTTCACAGATACTGTTGTGTGTATCCTTTGATAGGAAACCAGGGCTTTAACCCAAGATTGCACTATTGTTTCTCTTGACTATTTCTCCCTTGTCTTGCATACCCTCCCTTCCCTAATTATCAACTGCTTGAATCTACCCATTGGAATTCAGGGAAGGTCATGGAAGCTGAATGAAGGCTATTTCCTATGAGCAAAGAAATGGAAGACACAGAAAGGCTTTGTGCCCAGGAGCCCCACAGGGCCGACTCTGTATCATGAATGCCAAGGACTACAGCACACTTGAGTGTTCCCAGCAGTCCTCTCCTGTCCCCAGGTGTCATTCTTCCCAGGTGCAGCATTAACAAGCGGGTGAGGGCACTGACATCAGGTTAGAGACACACCCTCAGAGTCTGTAAGAACCACAGTCAAGAGGATGTGTATTGTTGCAGTTGCTAAGTTGTGTCCAATTCTTTGCGACCCCATGGACTCCAGCCATGGACTCCAGCACTCCAGGCTGCCCTGTCCTCCACCATATCCCAGAGGTTACTCAAATTCATGTTCCTCGAGTCGGTGATGCCATCCAACCATCTCATCCTCCATTGCCCTCTTCTTCTCTTGCCCTCACTCTTTCTCAGCATCAGGATCTTTTCCAATGAGTTGGGTCTTCCCTCCCATCAGGTGGCCAAAGTATTGGAGCTTTAGCTTGTGTGTTCAGTTCAGTTCAGTCACTCAGTCGTGTCCAACTCTTTGCGACCCCATGAACCGCAGCACGCCAGGCCTCCCTGTCCATCACCAACTCCCAGAGTCCATCCAAACCCATGTCCATTGAGTTGGTGATGCCATCCAACCATCTCATCCTCTGTCACACAGCTTGTGTGAGGAGCACTCAATTTGCAATCAGAAACCTGAGGTCAAATCCCTGGCCTAGCATCTCTTCTGATTGCTCAGAAGAGATGATCAGACCTGTTACCACCACCTCTCTGGTGTAAAATGTTGACAGGTGTCCCTGCCCTCTAGGCAAACCCTGCCCCAAATTTATTGTGGATGTACATTCAAGTTGAGATCTTATTAAGATGCTGACTCTGAGTCAGCAGGTCTGGACAGAACTCGAGAGTTTCAACGAGTTCCCTGCTGATGCTGATGCTGCTGATCCTCGGACCGACTTCAGGTGGCAAGGACAAAGAAATTTATGACCTCATCCAGGGTTTCTCAAATATCCCCAGTAAGAATCACACAGGGGTAACTTACATACACAGATTCTAGGGCCCCAATCCAGACCAGGGCAGGCCTGGTGAGCTGTCAGCTTAGCAAGTATTCAGGTGAGTCTTATTATCAGAGGAGTTTGGGAACTCTAGTCTAGATCATCTACATCTCTCATTTTACTTTATTTTTGGCTGTGCTGTGTCTTCACTGCTATGTGAGGGCTTTCTCTAGTTACAGCCAGTGGGTCTCCTCTCCAGCTGCAGGGCATGGGCTTCTCACTGCAGTGGCTTCTCCTGTTGTGGTTTGCAGGCTCTGGGGCACATAGGCTCGGTAGTTGTGACTCACAGGCTTAGTTGCTCTGCAGCATGTCGAATCTTACTAGAGCGTGGATTGAACCGGTGTCCACTGCATGGCAGGTGTATTCTTAACCACTAGACCACCAGGGAAGTCCTGCATCTCTCATTTAAAAACACCCAGGCAGCCAGGGTCAGGCCTTGCTTCCTTTACATTGTCTTCAGTGAGAAGAGAACTTAAAATCTAGTAACCTAGCTCCTGCTTCCGGGGGTTAGGGTGAGAGCACATTTAGAGATGTGCTCCCCCAAATTTTCCAAGTCTTGGCACACCTGGAAAATTATCCTCTTTGTCCAGCCTGAGCTCTGCAGCCCCTGAGAGACAGAGGAAGGACGGGGGCATCACTATCTCAGTGCGCTTATGATCATAATCCAGCTCCCTGGCTAGAAAGAGCTGCTCCCACCTCAATCTCACTAGTCAATGAGCAAAACCAACTAACACAGCCCTCCAATACATTTCTCCATCGTTCTTCAGATGATCCAAAACACAAGAGGAAAAAACAAACATTCCAAACTCCCATTCTGAGGTTGTCTACAAGAGCCAGCGCAGCACAGTGGTGAGAAATACAAACATATTTACTCACCCTAACAAATTACAGATAATTACCGTGTGCCCAGAAGCAAGCATAGTATGCTTTACATTTATGATCTCAGTGAATCTTTGCAACAAATCCTTGATTCGTCTGTTTTATTGAGGTCACTGACGCTTACAGGTTAGATGACTTCCACAAGGTCACACTCTGAATAGTGGTCACCATACTTTAGGTTCCTACATGTAACCCTTTGTGATACTCAACCCTGTCAACTACAAATTGGCCCTTGCCGAGTGCATTTGCCATCCGCCTCTATGGAGATCAAACCCTGTGCCTTGCAGCTGTTGAAGTTCGACATGCCCTGAAGGGAATTCAGGGTGGAGGGTGAGGCACTCTGTGCTCCAGGAAACAGGTCTTTAGATAGATGTTTTCAGAAACTGACTTCATAATCCCAATCCTTGCATCTCCTCATATCGAGAAAAGCACTAAAAACCTTCATGATGATATCAGCTCTTTGTGACTAGCAGAAAAGTAAAATATGTGCTTGATTGCATTGAACTTCCCCTTCACCAAAATCACATGTATCAGTCGTCCCCCACGACCTCTTTGGAGCAGTTCCTCAGAACTATCTGAAGTGCTGCAGTCCTCATTTTGACCCAAATAAAACTTAACTTGAAACTCTCATGTAGGGCATCTTTTTTTTAAGACGACCCTCTTCTGATTTGTTTTAATGCCTCCTGCCCACACATACCCTCCCAAACTGTGCTTTCCATGAAAGCAGGGCTCCGGTCTGGGCCATATCCACCATGCATGCACCTTAGAGACACTCAGAAAAAGATTTGCCAAAACTGATGAATGATTTCAAAGCCAGGGCTCCTCCATGATAACGGAATGCTCCACTCTACAAGGCTACAGGTACACCTAGGTTTAAAACACCCCCAACTGATAAAACATAAATTTACAAGACCTAAGTTGAAGAAAGGATGGTGAAGGGCAAGTGGTCTGGGAGTCAGAGGCATGAAGGATTCTTCTCCCATTTCAGCCATGCTGCCCTCACATCTGGACAAGTCACTTGGCCTCTCAGAACCAAATCTCGATTTCTCCATCAACATGATGGTTTTATTCATCCCCCAAACCTTTGTGGACTTTCACCATGTACTAAATATGGCACTGAGATGAAAATGATCAAGATGGGTGGGAGGGGACTTCCCAGGTGGCTCAGTGGTAAAGAATCCTCCTGCCAGTGCAGGAGACACGGGTTCAATCCCTGATCAGGGAAGATCGCACATGCTGCAGAGCAACTACTGAAGACCACTTGACTAGAGACCATGCTCCTCAACAACAGAAGCCATCACAACGAGAAGCCCACACACCACCAGTGGAGAGTAGCCCGCACTCACAGCAACTCGAGAAAAGCCCGCGCAGCAATGAAGACCCAGTACAGCCCACACACACAAAAAGAATGGGTGGAAGGTAAATGCCATCCCTCACAGTCCTGTGCCATCTCCACCCCTCCCACCCCACTAAGCACCAACAAAGGCAAAGCACACAGAACACTTTTCAAACAGGTATGGAACAAAGATGAACCCAGGGGAGTCATTTGCATCACAAACGACATCTTGAATTCAAAAATTAACTCACAAAAAGAATGGTTAAAGTGACAAGTCCCCCTGGCACATTTTTTTGAGACAGGTTCATTTAAGTATTAGTATGTACAGTAAATTTCACCCTTTTTAAGTGTAGAGATCAATCGATTTTGACAAACACACGCAGTTCCTGCAGCAATGTTAAAAATAGATTATTCACCTCTAACTTTTCAAGAATATGTTACACAAAGTAAAGAGGGCACATATGGCTTGATGACACAAAATTAACTCTAGCTTCTCTTTCTAAAAGTAATGGTCCCCATTCTGCCAGAAAGAAGAACCTAGAAGGGAAAATCTTGTCTTTGGGGGAAAAAAATCAATTTGTAGATATATCTACAAAGCAAGGAGTGGAAACTACCAAGATATAATGTTCAATGCAGTTGAATTTCCTTTACTAATGGGAGAGTCCCTCCCCTTGACAACACCCCCGCTCATATGAAAGTATTTACCTTTTTTTAAAATATACAAATGGAGCCCAAGAATACAAACCTATTTTTACCATAGGTCATCTTTAGCCACTTGTGCAGTTTAAAACCACAAAGCCTCCTTGAATTCATTCCAAAAATCTCTAATAAATTTCACATGACTATCAATGCTCCAAAGGAATTTACCTAGACAAGGAGCATAACTTTCATTTTAAGATGTATCTTAAAACGAATTGCATGAGCTTTATGTACAAAAGGGAGGGAGGTGATTATTCAACTAGAACTCTAAGAATCTGTTAAAATTACATCCCAGCTGCAGAACAAGGTCCTGGTAACTTCCGACTATAAACAGAATTACAAGTCGGAAAATGGCAACAAATGCCACTGTAAACAATCAATCTAACAGTGTTTTGTTAATTTTATTTTTATGTATTTATTTTTGGCTACACCGGGTCTTCCTTGCCACACATGGTCTTTCTCTAGTTGTGGTGAGCAGGGACTACTCTCCAGGTGCAGTGCATGGCCTTCTCGTTGCGGCGGCTTCTCTTGTCACAGGTTTGCAGGCTGTAGGGCACCAGCTCAGTAGCTGTGGCACACAGGCTTAGTTGCTCCATGGCACGTGGGATCCTCCCAGACCAGGGGTCGAACCCATGTCTCCTGCATTGGCAGGTGGATTCTTAACCCCTGGACCACCAGCAAAGTCTCTAACAGTATTTTTAACCTTACTATGTGGCTGGACTCTGGTAAAAACCACAGGGTTTTCCAAGTCCAGGCTGAGTGGTACTGAAACCTCAGTATCCCTAACAATCTCCTGATTATGAAAACTTCCCATTCTTGGGTCCCACACAGATCTATCAAATTAGAATATCTGGGGCCTGGGCAACTACAGCATTTAACCTTCATCCTTTAACCTTATTCCTGGGTAACTTCGATCATACTTGACCTAAGGACCACATTCTAAGAAATGCACTAAGGGAGCATGTGTTTTGTTATACAGTCATTACAATAAAGTCAAGTTGGTGAAATAACTTGAACACTGATCCTGAGTATAAATTATATAATCTACAGGCTAATGGCCAAGGCTTAGGAATGTTTTTGTGATTCAGAGAGAATGTCACTGTAGTATCAACAGATGAACTACACAGTGACAATCTTTCATTAATACTGGGTTGCCAGTTCTGTGGTCCCCAGACTAGTATCTCAGAATTTTTGAATCCCACTTTAGAAAAAAAATCTCTAGGGGTAGAGCCTAGAAACCCAGGTTTCAAAATTTTCTCTAGGTGTTTCTTCTGTACTGGGCATGAGCCACTACATTTTATTTCCTGTGAATCCATTTTATAACGATGAATACTTAACAGTCACAAAGTTTTTCTTGTCCTCTTGCCAGCTCTATTTTTGCCTTGATAATGCATGCAATGCTTATTTGTTTCCACAAAGGCAACAATTTATCTCTCACCAGCTCCCCACTGTGCTGCAAGGTGCATCTGCACAGCACAGGAAGTTCAAGACAGATTTGCTTTCCATTAGGTGAGAGACTGGGCACAGCCTGGCAGCCAGAGACCCTCCTCGTCAGTATGGTGGCAGGTTCTAGGCTCAAAGCACCCCAGTTCCAGGAGCACCTTCTCGGGATGTCTCCTAGGGCCTCCCATGCAAGCCACCAACAGAAAAATGAGAACTTGATAGTGCTGGTGGGTTCCCTCCCTGCCAAAACTATATCCATGGTACAGTGCACTTGTTCTCACATATTGCATTGCATCAAAAAATCTCCAGGGGAAACAATAAAAAAATACTTCTCTGTGTGTGGCTGCACCATACGGCATGCGCAATCTTAGTTTCCCGACCAGGGATCAAACCCGTACTTTCTGCAGTAGAAGCATGGAGTGTTAACCACTGAACCACCAGGGAAGGGCCAGGAAACAATAAAAATACTCCTTCCTTACTTGTAACCTCAGCTTCTTGTTCAGCAGCATTCCACAGTCTCCTAAATCTGTATTTTCAACGAGTCTCCCAGGAGATTCTTATGCATACCAAGACGAGAAATCACCACTGTTATGGGAGACATCTAAGATACAGGGAGAAAATCTGAACTTGAAACAAATGTACCCAGTGTTTAGTGTGTAAACCTTGGAACATATCAATTTCCTCAAAGTAGAAATAATTCCTGCCTGCCATGGCTGTTCTGATGGCAGAAAATACAGACAAGACCTTAGGAAAATATAAAGTCCCAGGTGTAGGTCAATGAAACTATCAGGTACAGAATGACAGACGAGGGTCCCTTAGCCTAAAGAGGTAACTTCAGTAATAACCATTCCATGTCAGAGGCAGACTCTCAGAAACAAGTCTGTCTAACAATGTGTTACGCCTTGAATTGCATCGCATGAAAAAAGAAATGCTAGGGACTTCCCTGGAGTCTTCCCTGACAGTTCTTTCTCTGTCAAAGAGAAAGGCTGACCTAGAACCACTCGGGCTCCCTTTAAAAAAAAAAAAGGGAGGTCCAGTGGCTAAGACTGTGCACTTCCAATGCAGGTGGTGGAGGTTCAATCCTTGGTCTGGAAACTAGATCCCACATGTTGTGCAGTGCAGTCAATAGAAAAGAAAATGTTGGAGTCCTAACCCCCAGAACTTCAGAATATGGCCTTATTTGGAAATAGAGTCTTTATAGAGGTGATTAAGTTAAAATGAAACTGTTATCAGTGGGCCCTAGGCTCCCCTGGTGGCTCAGACAGTAAAGAATCCGCCTGCAATGCAGAAGACACAGGTTTAATCCCTGGGTTGGGAAGATCCCCTGGAGAAGGGAATGGCAACACATTCCAGTATTCTTGCCTGAACAGAGGAGCCTGGCAGGCTACAGTCCATGGGGTCACAAAGGGTCGAACAGGACTGAGTGACTAACACTTTCACTTTCACTCCCTTATCTGTTGTGACTCATGTCCTTATTTGATAAAAAGGAAATCTGGACACAAAAACAGAGCTGCCTAGGAAGAAGATGGCCATTAACAAACCAAGGAGAGAAGCCTGAAATTGATGCTTCCTCATAGCAACAGTTAGAACTGGTCATGGAACAACAGACTGGTTCTAAATAGGAAAAGGAGTATGTCAAGATTGTATATTGTCACCCTGCTTATTTAACTTATACTCACAGTACATCATGAGAAATGCTAGGCTGGATGAAGCACACACTGGAATCAAGATTGCCGGGAGAAATATCAATAACCGAACATACCTCAACATAATAAAAGCTATATATGACAAACCCACAGCATTACCCTCAATGGTGAAAAATTGAAAGCATTTTCCCTAAAATCAGGAACAAAACAAGGGTGCCCACTCTCACCACTACTATTCAATACAGTTTTGGAAGTTTTGGCCACAGCAATCAGAGCAGAAAAAGAAATAAAAGGAATCCAGATAGGAAAAGAAGAAGTGAAACTCTCACTGTTTGCAGATGACATGATCCTCTACATAGAAAACCCTAAAGACTCTACCAGAAAATTACTAGAGCTAATCAATGAATATAGTAAAGTTGCAGGATATAAAATTAACACACAGAAATCCCTTGCATTCCTATATGCTAACAATGAGAAAACAGAAGGAGAAATTAAGGAAACAATACCATTCACCACTGCAACAAAAAGAATAAAATACTTAGGAGTACATCTACCTAAAGAAACAAAAGACCTTTACATAGAAAACTATAAAACACTGATGAAAGAAATCAAAGAGGACACAAACAGATGGAGAAATATACAGTGTTCATGGATTGGAAGAATCAATGTTGTGAAAATGACTATACTACCCAAAGCAACCTATAGATTCAATGCAATTCCTATCAAGCTACCAACGGTATTCTTCACAGAACTAGAACAAATAATTTCACAATTTGTATGGAAATACAAAAAACCTCGAATAGCCAAAGCAAGCTTGAGAAAGAAGAATGGAACTGGAGGAATCAACCTGCCTGACTTCAGGCTCTACTACAAAGCCACAGTCATCAAGACAGTATGGTACTGGCACAAAGACAGAAATACAGATCAATGGAACAAAATAGAAAGCCCAGAGATAAATCCACATACCTACGGACACCTTATCTTTGACAAAGGAGGCAAGAATATACAATGGAAAAAAGACAACCTCTTTAACAAGTGGTGCTGGGAAAACTTGTCAACTACTTGTAAAAGAATGAAACTAGAACACTTTCTAACACCATACACAAAAATAAACTCAAAATAGATTAAAGATCTAAATGTAAGACTAGAAACTATAAAACTCCTAGAGGAGAACATAGGCAAAACACTCTCTGACATAAATCACAGCAGGATCCTCTATGACCCACCTCCCAGAATATTGGAAATAAAAGCAAAAATAAACAAATGGGACCTATTGAAACTTAAAAGCTTTTGCAAAACAAAGGAAACTATAAGCAAGGTGAAAAGACGGTCTTCAGAATGGGAGAAAATAATAGCAAATGAAGAAACAGTCAAAGGATAAATCTCAAAAATATACAAGCAAGTCCTGCAGCTCAATTCCAGAAAAATAAATGACCCAATCAAAAAATGGGCCAAAGAACTAAACAGACATTTCTCCAAAGAAGACATACAGATGGCTAACAAACACATGAAAAGATGCTAACATCACTCATTATCAGAGAAATGCAAATCAAAACCTCAATGAGGTACCATTACACGCCAGTCAGGATGGCTGCTATCCAAAAGTCTACAAGCAATAAATGCTGGAGAGGGTGTGGAGAAAAGGGAACCCTCTTGCACTGTTGGTGGGAATGTAAACTAGTACAGCCGTCTATGGAGAACAGTGTTGGAGATTCACTTAAAAAACTGGAAATAGAATTTGCCACCATGGGCAGCAATCCCTCCTGGGAAAACACACTTGAGGAAACCAATCTGAAAGAGACACGTGCGCCCCAATGCTCATCGCAGCACTGTTTATAATAGCCAGGACATGGAAGCAAACCTAGATGCCCATCAGCAGGTGAATGGATAAGGAAGCTGTGGTACATATACACCATGGAATATTACTCAGCCATTAAAAAGAATTCATTTGAATCAGTTCTAATGAGATGGATGAAACTGGAGCCCATTATACAGAGTGAAGTAAGCCAGAAAGATTAAGAACATTACAGCATACTAACACATATATATGGAATTTAGAAAGATGGTAACGATAACCCTATATGCAAAACAGAAAAAGAGACACAGATGTACAGAACAGACTTTTGGACTCTGTGGGAGAAGGCGAGGGTGGGATATTCTGGGAGAACAGCATTGAAACAAGTATACTATCAAGGGTGAAACAGATCACCAGACCAGGTTGGATGCATGAGACAAGTGCTCAGGGCTGGTGCTCTGGGAAGACCCAGAGGGATGGGATGGGGAGGGAGGTGGGAGGGGGGATCAGGATGGGAACACATGTAAATCCATGGCTGATTCATGTCAATGTATGGCAAAAACCACTACAATATTGTAAAGTAATTAGCCTCCAACTAATAAAAAATAAATGGAAAAA